>NC_138111.1:1417500-1765000 GCF_964146895.1 Miniopterus schreibersii
AGCAGCATTATTTGTAACAGTCAAAATGTGGACACAGCCTAAATGCCCACCAATTGATGAACAAAATGTGGTAAATCCGTATGACAGAGTATCTGTCAGTGAGAGGAAATGGAATACTTGCCACAATGGGGATGGATCTCTCAACTGCACTGAGAGAAGCCAGTCACGAAGGGCTGCAAATTGTATGATTCCATTGATATGAAACAGGCAAACCTATAGGGACAAAGAGTCGATCAGCGATTGATGGCTCTAGGCTGGGAGTGGAGGGGGGATGGGAATGAAGAATGCTGGCTAATGGGTCTGGGGTATCTTTTTGGCCTGAACAAAATGTTCTAAAATTAGTCTGTGGTCATGACTACACACGTGTGAATGTGCTAAAAACCACCGAAGAGTGCACTTTAAATGGCTGGATTACATGGTGCATGTGTTACTGTATCTCAATAAAGTTGTTTTTAAAAATTGCCACGGTTAAAAAAAAAAGAGGCAGTGCCCTTGCGGTGGCCATGGGAATGCGTCTCTCCGGTGTGACTGAGGGGACAGCTGTGTCCTCAGCACCGAGGCCAGACCTCCACACTGCTCCCAGCAGGGCCTGGGGGACAGCGAGACAGGCTGTGGCTGGGAGATGCCCACTCTCCAGGACTCCCATGGCCTTTGCTGGGACTTTCTAAGAACTGCACTGCAGTCCAAGACTTTCCCTCCTGCCTTCCTGCCTTCCTCTCTCCTCCAAAGGGGTCAGGCCCAGCCCTGAAAAAGAAGCCAGTGTTTAGGGTCAGGGGGCTGCTCTGGAGGGCACTGTGGGCACCTGCCCAGAACCCAGGAGTTAGGAGAGAGCGGTGCAAAGGGGAAGGGAGCCAGAGCGGAAGGGAGCCGGGAGATTCCAGGAGCTGAGTGGTCCTTCTGGCCAGAGTTCACCCTCATTTCTCAGAATGGAGTCAATTCCCAGGGAAATCCTGCAGGAAGCACTGCCTGGTCCCCGTGGCTGAGCACCAGAGCCCGGAGCAACAAAGGGCAGTGCTTATCATGGGAGGAGGGACAGTCCACAGTGCATCTCGCCAGGAGATGGCGTAGGTGCGCGTCAGCCTCACTCACCCAGGGGACTGAGGGCAAGGCCAGGTCTGAGCCCAGTGCTGGCCACAGTGGGTGCCCTGTGTTCTAGGGTGACCAACTGGCCCACTTGCCCAGAACTGAGGGGTTTCTCGGGACATGGGATTTTCAGGGCTTAATCGGGGACCAGCCTGGGCCGACGGGGATGGCTGGGCCCCTTCGGTTGGGAGAATGCAGGGCTGGCTGCTCCTGTCCTGGGCTGACATCCTGCTGGATGATCCAGAAGTACCCAGTCCTACACGGACCCTCCTCAGGAGAAGTACCCAGTCCTACACGGACCCTCCTCAGGAGAAGTACCCAGTCCTACAGGGACTCTCCCCAGCACAAGTACCCAGTCCTACAGGGACCTTCCACTGCACCTTCTCACCGCCTGGTTCAAAATCTGTGGGTGCCACTGGCTGATCTCTGAAGTCCTCGCCCATACACTCCACGTCTATCAATTCTGCCCTTTCTCCAAGCGGCTAACCTACTCGGCCCTAAGTCAGGCCTTTACCATCTCACTGGGTCACGTGGTAGGAATCATAGGAACACACTTGGCTCTAATGTGCTGAGCTCTCTGCACCAGGCACTACGGGAAGGACTGTACACATGTCATCGGGCCCTTCCAACAGCCCTGGAAGCAGGTGTTATCCTCACCTGCATTAATAGGCAAAGACACTGGTAACAATGATAAAATAATAATACCCACATTGAGCTCCTCGAGGTCGGAGGGGGGCCTGCACCACCCAGTGTCCAGCACAGGCAGAAAAACGCTCACACTGGATAAGATCCCAGCTCCTGGCCTTACCCACTCCCCTGCCACAACCTCAGCCCCCCACCTCTTTGGGCACTGCCAGCTCTTGGGGCCGGAGGTGTCCTGGGCCACCTGGCTCCACAGAGGGTGAGGAGAGCCTGTGCTGGACAAGGACATGCTTACCCAGTCTCGCTGCCCCGGGGTTAAGGCTGGACACCAGGGCCAGGCTTTTGCTGCAGGAGGGGACAGTGGCTTCGCTTGGTAGAGTAGGTCCACTACGGGGAGCATGGACCCACCTTCAAGTGGGACCACTGGCCTCCCTGTCCAGAGTTCTCCCTCTGCCTGGGGCTGACCCAGGGACATCCAGTAGGGCTTCATTCACTGGCACTCATTCAAAGGCACCTGGGGGCCTGGCAGGCAGCCTTTCCCAGGCCACTCCTACCTCTAGCTCCCCGAGCCTCACCCCTCTTCTTCCAGGATGCAGTGCCCCTTTGGCCCATTCCTCTTATTACCCTGAGGTCTGTCCTAAGGGTAATAACAATAGCTTTTATTTACTGTACACTCTTCTGTGCCAAGCAGCCTGCCTGCACCTTACAGGTAAGTTCCATCACTTTTAATCCAAGAGGCTAAGTCACACACCCGAGGCCACAGCTGGCAGGTGGCAGAGTGGAATTGGAGCTCAGGACTCTGTCCTCACTGCCACTGTGGGACAAGGGGAGGCTCTGAGCAGGGACATGATGGATCCCTGGCCACTGACTCCCACTTCCAGAAAGCATCAGAGAAGCATGGGCTCATGGGTGCCCAATGGGAATGAGGGGATCTGGGCCAGTCGCTCATGTTTTGTGGATGGGATACTGAAGGCCAGGGAAGGGAACAGACTCCCCAGGGACCGGTCACCTGTCACAGTCCTGGCATTTTCTCATCCCAGCAGGCTGGCTCTCCCAATGGACATCACGCACCCGCATAGAGTGAGTTGCTCAGTCAACTTTGGTTCAATGCGGGAATGAATGTCTGTCTCTCCCCAGACTGTGAGCTCCACTAGAACAAGGACCCTCTTTCTGTTCATCTTTCTGCATCAACACCCAGCACAGGGCCTGCCACATAGTGGGTGCTACCTTTTCACTGCTTCAGAGAATATGTACGAAAGTTCCATTATATGCTGTGCCCTGTGCTGGCCACCAGGCACACAAGGATAAACAGGACACACCTTCCTTTCCTTTGAGGAGCCTACAATCCAAGGAAGGAGGCAAACAAGTATCCAGGCCATTTTAATAAAGTGTGAGCCTTAACATGCAAAAGATTCTCACGGATCGAAAGACCAACATCTCAATTAGAGAATAAGTGGGAGAAAGATATAAATTCACACACACAGAATAGTTAATCAACTCGAAGAGATGCTGAACCTTATTATAATTAATAAAATGTAAACTAAAACGAAACACTGTTTTTGCTGCTCAGATAGGCAGAGAATAAGAATACTGAGCCGCCGTACTGATACCACAATGCACTAAAAGTCAGAGTCCACGATCTGGAAAGCACCAGGTAGGGTGTTCACTGGTCTACCTTCTGGAGCACAACTCAATTGTATGTGAGGGAAAAACCAGAGACAATCCGACGTTGTCAACGAGGGGCCGAAGAGATACTCAGGTTACATGAAAAATGCATGTTGACTTCAAAACTTACTACAAAGCGACAGTAATCAAAACGGTGTGGCACCGGCATAGGGATAGACCAATGGAATAAAACTGAGAGCCTAGAAATAAACCCAGACATCTCTGGCCAATTCATTTTTGACGAGGGTGCCAAGACCATTCAATGGGGGAAAGATAATCTCTTCAACAAATGGTGCCAGGACAACCGGATGGCCACATGCAAAGGAAGGTTAGATCTCTACCTTGGTCCATTTACAAAAGCTAACTAAAAAATGAATCAATGGTCTTGATCACGTTCTTGATGATGTCCTTGGATGCACAAAAGTTACTTTTCATGAAGTCCAAACACACAATTCACCTTACGGCCTGCCCACCCCACCCCTGGGTATACAGTGAGAAGCAACGCAGATGCATGCTCACACAGAAACCCGTAGGCGAGCGTCAGCAGCAGCGCTATTTGTAACAGCGAGAAGGTGAGGACCCCCGCCCAGAGCCCTTCCACGGGCGGTGGGCCAGCCGCAGTGCAGCCGTACAGTGGGAGTTATCCAGCCGTGGAAGAGAGCATGCTGCTAGCCACGCCACACGGTGCACGGACCTCAGACACACTGCACCAGGTGAGAGCAGCCAGGCCCACGCCGCGCTCCCTCTGACACCGCCTCAGGATGTCTCCCCAGAACAGGCAAGCCCACGGGGTCGGGAAGCAGGCTGGCGGCGGCCAGGACCAGGGAAGGAGGGCGGAATGCTTCTTTAGGGGTATGGGCTGTTCTTCTGGGGTAATGGAAGAGTTTTGAAACCAGAGAGAGGTGGTGGTTGTGCAACACTGTGAATACACTAAATGCCACCAGTGGACAAAACGTATCCTTTCTGCCAGAACAACTTTCGTCATTTATGTCAATAAACTTGCCTTGGCCAGGTTTCTCTGGAGCGTATCTTGAGTTTCTGGAACAGTAAATAGCTGCGGTGTTCACATTCCTACAGTCAGCTATTTCTTTTATCACTGCTTTTATGTTTGATTCAGATTTTTAAAAATTGATTTGAGAGAGGAAAGGAGAGAGGGAGGGAGGGAGAGAAACATCGATTTGTTGTTCCCCTTATTTATGCACCATTGGTTGATTCCTGTATGTGCCCCGACTGGGGATCAAACCCACAACCTTGGCGTACAGGGACGACACTCTAACCAGCTGAGCAACCAGGCCAGGGCTGGATTCGAATTTCACTGTCAGCCCCGGCTGGTTGGCTCAGCGGTTAGGGCATCGGCCAGAGGACTGAAGGGTCACAGGTTCTATTCCAGCCAAGGGCATGCACCTCTGTTGCAGGCTCCATCCCCGGCCTTGGTTGGGGCGTGTGCAGGGGGCAACCAGTCCATGTGTCTCTCTCACATTGATGTTTCTCTCCCCCCTTGTTCCACTCTCTGAAAAGCAACGGAAAAAATATCCTTGGGTGAGGTTTAAAAAAAAGAAGTTTCACTCTCCGTGTTATCGCTCTGCATCTTTTTGCTGCACTTCCATCTTCGCTGGCCGGCCCCCTGTCTGGATGATCCACTATTGTAAAATGTGATCTGGGTTTACCTCTGGGAGACAGGCGGCAACACAGCCACATACTTTGCTGTCTGGACACTGAACGGAGTAATGTGCACGGGGACTGCCTGGCGACGGGCTCTGAACGAAGTGATGGGATTGGTCTTGGGCCTTACGCACACCTGCTACTCCATGTCGATTCGTGGACCGAAGACCTAGCGGCAAAACTCATACCTTACGCAATTACTCGTAGCGAATACAGCACGGCAGCTGAAATTCAAATTGTGTTGAGGGACTGGTGTCCTTCGATGAAGGTAAGTTAATTTTTTAGCTAAAAATTAAAGTTAAAATTTATTTTAAACGGTGGTACCTGAAACTCACTTGTATCAACCGTGCAAAGCAAGGACTGCTTAATTACATATATGGCTGGCTGCATAGAAGGACGTTTTGGGGGAGACCACTAAATTAGCCGTGGCATTCTTTGGGGGATTGGGGTCATATAAACTTCTATACAGTCTGATTTTTTTTTAAAAACTGATTTCAGAGAGGAAAGGAGAGGGAGAGGGAGATAGAAACATCAATGACGAGTCGCTGATCTGCTGCCTCCTGCACGCCCCCCGCTGGGGATCGAGCCTGAAGCCCAGGCCTGCGCCCTGACCGGGAATCCACCTCCTGGTTCATGGGTCCATGCTCAATCACTGAGCAACACCGGCTGCGTCTTGTTTTTTGTTTTTTAAATAAGGTTGTGAAGCTCTGGAATCAGACAGAATGTGGGCTGAAGCCACTGATTAGCTTTACGATTCCTGGCAAACTACTAAGCCTTTCCGAGAACACCGTCTGAAACGAGAACGGCAACAGTAGCTGCCTCTTGGGGCTGCAGCGAGACCTCGGCGAGACAACACAGGGGTCCCTAGGGTGCGCTGGGCAGACCCATGTTCAGCAATGTCATCACTGTTATTATTATTATTAAACATCAGTCTGGAGAGAAGCGAGGCCGAGCCGGCAGCTCAGGGGCAGCGGCAGCACTCAGGGCCAAACCCGCCTGGACGGCCCCAGGTGACCCTCAGGAGTCCTTCTAGTGCAGCTTCCCAGGCACCTAGGAGCCCGGCTTCCTTGCTGCCAAGCCAGGGGCTGGTGGCCAGTGGCTAGTGTCCTCCCCCAACACACGCCTCCATCAGCCTGAGTAGCTATTGGCCACCTTCTTGGCCAGAAGGCACCAAGCCTGGTGACCAACAGGTGAATGGCCCCGAGGGAGATGCCGCAGTGACCAGTACTGTGACGTGCGCTAACTTCCTGTTGGACTGGCCTTGCAAGCAGCCTGCGATGATAAGCCTCTTAGCCTGGCTCTGGACTCTGCAGTTCCCATGCTCTCTCCTCTTCCGAACACATAAATCCTTTGCTTCTGGACAGACATTGCCCACCTCTGCTCAGGCTGTACCCCTGCTTGGCAGGCCCTCCAATCCAGTCCCCCAGCAGGGCCCAGCCCCAGCTCTGCCTCCTCTCTGGCGCCTTGTGTCCACCTGGGCCCTTCTCTGAACTCCGAGGGCACCTACTGTGCACCTGACCTCTGTACTAACTTCTCCAATCTTCAGAGCAGCCTGCATGGAAGGCATCATGATCCCCGTTACCTCCCGAGAGGAGAGCGAACACAGTTCCCTCAGACACGAGAGCCTGGGCTGGTATTCAAGCCCTGGTTCCCCTGTTTCCAAAGTCCAAACTCTTTCCCCAAACATCCCTCTTTCAGGAGACGGGGGCTGCAGGAGACCATCCGCCCTTGGGGACAGGGGTCATGCCTCGTCCAGCCTCCTTCCTGCACAGCGGCTTGCAAGGATAGGCAAGGTGACTTCTGCCCTGCAGGGTGGCCCCACATCACCAAAGCATCTCTATGCAACAAGGACATTTGGTTTTCGTGTTTCACACTAGGTATCTGAGGTGGTTCAGTTCTGCATTGGGCTGATCTGTCCAGGATGGATAGTGTTCCTGGGGTTAAAATGCCAGGGGCTTCCCGGTTGCTGAGAAAACACCAACCTCGGGACCTCCGGAGAAAGGGCCCGGAGAGGGGTACAATGCCCAGGCAGGGCCAGTCTGTTACTCGAATAGTCATAGAAGATGAAAGCTTAGATTCTGACCTAGGCTTGGACAAAATGTTCCCAGCTGCACTCTGAACTCGCTACAGAACCTGGGTGCTCCCTAGGCTCAGCTTCCTTGTCCGTAGAATGGGGACAGTAATGCAATCGTTGGCAAAAAGTGCTTAGCACAGGTCCTGGCCCACAGTGACCTGTAATGATGACAAGCTGTTAATATTTAAACCTAGAAGTCTTTCCATAAAATTTAGTTAACCAAGCAGGATAGCAAAATGTCTTGTCAGATAATGAGTCCTGTTTTTTTAGGGTCCCCATAAGACAAGTGTTTGGTGAAAACTTGTTGAGTCGATGGTTCTGTACCGAGGGAGATGGCAGCCAGTCTGGGGAGCTCTGACAAGCACACTGACTCATACACAGGCCCCCTGGGTTGGGGACTGGCCAAGGAGAAATGACTTCTGGAGTCTAGACTGCAGGTTCCGGGGCCAGCAGAAGGGTTGGCGGGTGGGGACCTGAGACACAGTAGGTAGGTACTCCACTCCTTATTCCTCCTGGCACAGAACCCAGATGCAAAACTGAAATCTCACTCGTTAGGGCAGTTTTTCACGAGGGGCAAAATATATGTATATATATTCAGTGCCTGAAACGTCAGAGAGAGTCACATCAGTTTTACAAATGGAGAAACTGAGGCTCGAAGCAGGGAAATGACTTAAGTGAAATCAGAGTCCTCGAAAAGCACAGACAGACCCTAAGGGTAAATTCAGAGCTTGAACCACTGTCCCAGGGTGAGAGAGTAAGATGTGTGTTTGGGAGATTTTTCAGGGAGTTGGCAGTGCTCGGGGTCTTGTTAGGGCAGAATGACTCCTCTCCGGCTATAGCTGGAGTGACTTTGGCCTGCTGGCTGCAGAAGGGAGGAGCCATGCCCAGCCAGATGTCCAGGCACACTGGCAGCCTGAGAAGCCAGGTGAGCCAAGGCAGCCAGGAAGACAGCCAGGAGCCTCCTGTGCGCACATGTCTATTTACATGGGCAGAGTGGCAGCAAGTTGACTGTTATTCTGGGCCCAAATGGTGGGGGGGGGGCATCAGTAGGAAGGACTCCCTCATTGCTCTTGACTCTCCTGTTGTTTGTCACCCCCACCTGGGTTATAAAATCAGAGTCCTACTCCTTGGAGTTACAGAAGGTAAGCGTGGAGTGGAGGGTGGGAAGCCACAGATTGCCCTGGGAAGTAACACTCTGGGAGGAAAGAGCGGCTCCCACAGAAGCCGGGCGGAACGTTTCTAACCTGCATTGGTCCCCTCCTGCCTTGTCAGTCACCTGCAGCTATGAGGGAGTCTCTGCCTGGGCCTCCAGCCCAGCGGTTCTCAACCTGCTTCACCTCACGGCACACGTAAACTAATTGCTAAAATTCTGCGGCACACCGAAAAATATATTTTTTGCCCATCTGACCAAAAAAAAAAAAAAAAAAAGTATAATTTCAACTCATTCACACTGGATGGCTATTGTGCTGGCCGCTGTCTTTTTTTTTTTTTTAACCTGACAATCTAAGGGAAAAGAGGCCAGTGCCCCTGACTGAACAGTGAGGTGTTGCATGTTGTAAACATTCTTGCACCACAGCAGTTGAAAAGCACGTTCTCGAGCGATGAGAGCGCCGGCCCCGTGTATCTCTCACGTCCATGTCTCTCCCCCAGCTCCATGCTCTAAAAATCAATGGGAAAAATATCCTCACTCCCCACATGAGGATCAGAAAGTGAAGGAAAGAAAGGAAGTTGCTGCTCTGGCCTCGTCATCTCTCCTGCCAGACATCTATGCATCCTTCAGACTCAACCAGACCTGCTCTGGCCCCACCCGGGTTGAGCGGGGCCTGACCCGCGGGCACGCAGGTGCTGACATCCCCGTGCTAACTGCAGGGCCTGTCACCCTCACCAAACCAGTAAGGCCTTGTGGGGACCCTTTTGGGACAACTTCCTTAACTTCTCTGCACTTAACTCATCTGTAAAACAGGGCTCATCTGCATATAAAGCACAAAGCAGGGCAGGTGGCAGCACTGTGTCGCCCACTGTGGCCCCGGCTGTCGTTTTCATAGCTGGGGACATGGGGGCTCAGGAAGGGCCCCGCCATGTCCACAGTGCCAGGCCCGGAGCGGGCAAGTCCGTGGACTCCAGCCTCGAGCCCGGCCTCCGAGGCTGGCCTCTCTCCATCCTGTTTGTCCCACGGGTTCAGTTAGTAACCTACCAAGAAACAGCTACCGGGACGCCTGCTCCAGGCTGGGTGCGCGATGGGCCTCGGGTGCTTGATAAAGACACAAACAAACAAACCCTTCTCAGTAGGGGGTGGGTAAGCCAGGCCTGTGGGCATTCGTGGAAAACCCTCCAGGGCTCAAGCCGCAGCTTCTGCGAGGTCCCTCTGAGACGCCCACCTCTCCTATTGGGGCTCTGGGTCTGACCCCCTGTTAAAGGAAGACCCCCCCAGGGGAGCTGAAACTGGGCCCCAGCGCGGCACCCAGAGAACTGTTACCACCTACACCGCCTTGTTTTGGGGATATGCACAGGGTGGCGGGTTCCCAGGCTCCCCCGCAGTAAGCCACCTGTTGTCCTGGCCGCCATGGCCAGAAGAACACACCTAAGGAACTAACAGTACAGGCAGAGCAAGATCCCTACTGTATAGGACAAGGCCCCACAAGCCAGCCCAATAATCACCCCCCCCCCCCCAGTTCCCATAGAAAGAACAAACCAGTCACACTCCGGCCAAGCATAACCCCATCACTCATTGTAAGATGTTGTGTTTAAATCGTTCCTTTTGTGTTGCTAAAGGTCCCCCCTTGTTTCCTGTACCAAAAGCTGACAGCCTGACAAATTATTGGAAACCCCTTTACCGCAGTGCCTTCGTGGTTCCTGAGCATAAAGGGAGAAGAAACTGCGGGTCGGGGCTGCAGTTCGGCTCTTACATGGGCGAGACCCCGCAACCGCAGCCGCTGGCCGGCTAATAAAGGCTCCCAAGTTCAAACACAAACTCCGGGGGTCGTGGGTCCCGGGTCCCCCGAGCACTGGGCCTCTTGCGGGCCCGGCCGCGCACGCTGCTCAGCTGCTGCAGGTTTTGTGTTTTTTTCCTGCCCCTTCTCTTTCCCGCCTACGGTTTCCCGGGAGTCGCCCTGCGGGGTCGGTGTCACGTGGGTGCGACCAGCCTGGGAACCGCCTGGGAACCGCGGGGACGCGCCGTCCGCGGGGCTGCGGCGCTGGGGCCCGGCCCGGCTCTGCCCGCAGTTTACCGCGTCCCCTCGGGCCCCACCTTCCCGCCGGCACGACCGCGGGACGGGGGGTGCGGGACGGCGGTGCGGGTGTCAGAAAGCGGGCCCGCGAGAAGCGCGCGCAATTCATTCCCGCGGGCGGCGCTCCGGGCTCCGGGCTCCGGGCTCCGGGCTCCGGGCTCCGGGCACCTTCCCGCGGCCGCTGCGCCGTCCCAGCGGCGCCGACCGTGCAGCTCGGGACTGGCGCCGGGGCAGCACCGCCCAGCAACCACCGGCTACTCACCTCCGCCGGCCGCCTGCGGGGAGTCACCAAGGACGCCGCGGAGGTGACAGCCGCGCCTGTCCTTTTAAAGGCGCCGGGCCAGGGCGCCGCTACTTCCGCCCCCAAAAGGGCGCCGCTACTTCCGCCCCCAAACAACATGGAGGCGGGAGGAGGAGCAGGAGGAGGAGGAGGAGGAGGAGGGGCTGAGGGCGCGGGGGCCGCTCCCCTCAAAAAAGATGGCGACGCCCTGGCCGCCGCGTTCACGCTCCGGGGTGACGTCACTTCCGGGGCGGAGGAGGCTGAGTGGTGCAGTGAGGGACAAACAAAAGGAGGCGCCGGAGGGGCCCGGCGGCCAGCGGCGGGACTGAGCGGCGGGGGCCCCGGGGCTGCCTGCTGGGCGGCCGGGCGCGGCGGGCCCAGGTGAGTGGGGGGGGCGGGCAAGGGGGCGCGAGCTGTCACCTCTCAGAACCCCCCGCTCCACGCCCCCGGCCAGATGCCCGGCTCCGGGCGTCCGCAGCTCGGGCTCCGCGCGCCGGGCGGGCTGCCCGGGGCCCCCGCGGCGGGTCAGCTCCGCCCGCGCCCGGCTCCCCCATCGTTCGGGCTCAGGGGCCGTGCCCTCTCCCCGGCGCCGCGGCGCGCGAGCCCCCCTCCCAGGCACCCCGCGCCGCCCTGCGCGCCGCAGACTCGGAGTTTCCGCCTCGGCTTCCCCGCGTCCCCTGGCCGTCCCCCGGGTCCCCCCAGATCCTCGCCCCTCCACACGCACGCTGCCCCCTTCCTAGAGGTTCCGCGGCTGCGCTCCCGCCTTGCCAGCTCCCGTTCGTGTTCAGAGGTTCCCCCCCTGCTCCCTGCTCCCGGGCTCCCGACCCCTCCTTTTCCCCCGTGGGCCCCTCCCTCCTCTCCATCCGGCGGGAACCGTGTCCCGACCGGGGGGCAGGGTCGCTGGCCAGGCGCTCGGGGCCTGCTGGGCGGAGGTTCCCGGGAGCCTGCCCCCGTCCTGCGCGTGCAGACAGACGGGCCTGAAGGGCAGATGGGCCCGGGCCGGGCCGGGCCGCTGTGGACGAGCTGGGGAGTCGGCCCGGGCGGCAGGCGCGCGGCCCCGGGTGCTTGTGGCTCAGGATGATTCTGCTCCTTTGCTTGACTGCTTTCCTTCCCCATGGTCCGGGCTGGAATGAACCAGGACTGGGCTGGTCCCAGCTGATGCAACTGCTGCCTTTTTTGGAAAGGGGGAGAGATGGTCGGGGGTGTCTGGCGGCCTCCTCCTGGTAGGGACTTGGCCGAAAGGGTGGGGCTTTCCCTTGGTGACCACATTGCGCTGACCTACCTCTTCCCCACCCTGCCCCAGGAAGCCTTTTTGAGGATGAGGTGTGAGGAAGAGGAAAAGGGGATTTGGGCCTGCATTGTGGAGGAAGGGTTTGGAGGACCTGAAGGCCTCCCAAGGGCCTCTCCCTGTAACTATCCTGCCAAACTGTATACTGCCCTCGGAGCAGACAGACTGGCAGACAGACAGACTGGAGGCAGAACGGGGAGGTTGGCTGTTGGCACCGCTTCCTGTGTAGGAGGTTGGAGGAGTGGGAGTTTGCTCAGAGGGACTGGGCAGTGCCCGTGGCTCATTCACACTGGCGTTGCCTTTGTGAAGGTCAAGTCTTCCCCAGGCTCACCAGGGGAGGCAGGGGCAGGCGACGTGTGCTGGAGGACTGGCTTCTGGAGAGATGCTGGGGCGTAAATGACATGACCCTCCACTTCCCTTGTCTCTCCAGTATTAGAGATAGTTTGGCGTTGGGCCTGGTGCCCCTCTGCCTTCTAGGGGCTGTGGGACAGAGCAGAGGCTCAAGAAATGTCTGTGACTCTGCCCTGGAACTCAACCAGATGCTTTTGTGTTCCATCCCTTGGACACACCCACGAGGAAGCGGTTTCCTCTGCAGCCTTGGAGTGGCCTTGCTGGACAGTGGGGCTCCTGAGGTTTACCCCAGTAGGTCAGAACTTGGGGCCGTGGCTGGGCATTGGGTTGCTGCCTGGCCTGGCCTGCACCTCGCCGGTAGGAGTTGGAAGGAAAGAATCAGCCCAATTCCTGATTCCTCCTCCTGATAGTGGAGGTGACACTGGGTGGGGACACCAAGGCACAGGCAAATGGTCTAAGACCTGGTGAGGAGTCAGGTGGGATGGACGTGGCACCCTAGAGCCCAGCACACTTTCTCTCCATCCCTGACTCCTTCATTCATTCACTCAGCTGTCCTTTAGTAAGAGCCTGGCCTGGCCCAGGAGCGGTGCTGGGAAAGCAGAGTTCTGGTCTCCTCTGAGCTGCAGTCTCAGAAGAGAGGCAGACAGGACAGGAAAACATTGCTGCAGCTTATTAATAGAAATGTCACAGAGGCAGCCCAGAGGAAAGGCATTGGCTCTGGGTGGATATGTAGGGGTGGGTCACTGTATTTCCTAGAAGAGGAAGGCAGAGAAGAATCAGTTACAGGAAATCCAGAGGCCGGAGTTCTGGTCCTGGACCCTTCACAGGCAGGTGACTAGACTGCCTGGTGGGTATCCCCATCCTTGCTGAGGCGGGAGTAGAGGCCAGCTTAGGTGGCCCCTGTGGCTTCTGCCTAGTGCTTCTCTATTGAGTGCTTTTCTGCCCAGTTGCCATCACCCTGTGTGGGATTGCGGGTGGTTGTCTCCCCGTGAGCCTGGAGGCCGTCCTCTGCTTCTCCTCCCAGCGCAGTGCCTCGCACCGTGTAGGTGTGGTAACTGCTCCTTGGCATAAACGCTTAACAGGCTCCCAGTCCCTCCTCGAACGGTCCAAGTTCCTTTGCCTGCCTGCACTCCTCCCCCCACCCCACTCCGCCCCCTCCTTCCTGCTAAGTCCTGCTTGTTCTTTGGCCTCCCTGATGGCTGGGCCCCGCGCAGCTCCCGCTGATGTAGATGCTTCTCCTGCTCCTGTTGTAGTCCGAGGACACTTCTGTCCCCACCCTGCTGACTTGTTCACTTTTATGAATGTTTCTGAGCAGGGTGCTGGCGTGTAGTAGATGCTCACTAAATGCTTCCTTGACTAACAGGTAATGGTTGGGTTTTGTGTTTGAGTCAAAATCACGTGTCTGGGCTGAGGACTCGTCTTTTCCTGGATTTGGCTCACCTCGCAACAGCTCGCCTCTCTCCACGTCCCACCCCCAGCCCTGGATCTAGCCAGGTTGACCCACTTAGCATTCTCTAGATGCCACATTCTCTCCCCTCCAGGCAAACACGTGCTGTTCCTTCTGCCTGGAAGCTCTTTCTCCAGCTCCTCCTCTTCCTCAGCAGTCAACTCAGCACCTTTTCCAGGGAGCCTTCCTGGACCCCATCAGTGTGGGTCTAGTGTTTCCTCTATGTCCCCATAGTGTCTGGGTGCCCTGCAGCTGAGCCCTGGGCTCTCAAGAACCACTTGTAACTGTTTACTTGGCATCTCCCCAGTAGACTGTCTGATTCCCTTTTGTCACCCCAGAGCCCAGCTGAGAGCCTGGCACCAAGCAGGCCTTGGAAAATGTTGGCAGCACAGCAGGTAACCCTAATAGTCACACACATCCCTGCTGACAGTAGCTCTTGCTTCCTCGTAGGGAGGCAGCTTCCATGGAGCGAAAGAAATGCCAGGACCCTGCCCAGACAGAAGTGGGCCAGCCTCAGCACCGACGGCCAGCACGCAGATAGCAGAGCCGGCCCCCAGGTAAGGACGGGCCCCTCTCCCTCTGGGCCAGCCACAGCCTCGGCTCGGGTGCCTTCCCCAGCCTGGGGAGCAAAGGGTAGTATCTCCTCCGTCTCTGCAGTCCTTTGCTCCTCTCACTGTAGGTCCAGGGCATCTGGGGCAGAGGTGGCAGAAGGCAGAATTCTCCCTGCTCCTCCCGACTCAGTGGCCAGCTGAGTGGTTCATGGTTGCTGTACCCTTCAAATACCAATGTTGAATTTCACTGCCAACCTCTGTTTTTCCCCCCTCAGCCCAGAGCTTGTCAGTCTGGCTTGTAGATACGGTCTCAGGACCACATTTCCCAAGGTGTGTTCCTGGGAACACCAGTTTCTTGGTGTTGGTCACAGTTGGGAACAACAACTTCCTGACCTTGCTACAGGACTTCTCAGAGCCTTGAATGCACTGAGAGCATGATGAGTCTCGGAGAGGGAGCTAGCAAGTTGTGTTTCCCCACACTCACTTGACCATGGGGATGGACCTCTTTGGGGACTGGGGTTCCGTGACCTGTGCTTTGGAAAACAGTTCCCAAAGGCAGGAGAAAGCACTGGTTAGGACCAGCACCTTGTAGTCAGACCTGGGTGTGAGTTCAGCTGTCTCATGTTCCCTCAAGTGACTGTGGACCAGTCACTATTGCTCTGTGGGCCTCCGTTTCCTCGTCAGTAGAAAGGGGATAATATCAGTGCCTTACCTCCCTTTAGGGTATTTTGAATATTAAGTGTGTTGATACTGGGACAGGCACTTAGCTGAGCGTGTCCCAGAACATGTCCCCTGTCATAGCGGGGTGTGTACAGACTGCATTATAATCTGGAAAACACACCCTTAACCAATGATCTTTTTTGGTCACTTGGGGAAGCCCAGGAGCAGAGGCCCTTCATCCTATTTACAGATGAGGAAACTGAGGCTGGGAGGGAGGAAGCAATTTACCCAAACTCATCCGGAAGGAAGGTAGGGACATGGGACTGGAACCTGATCCTGGGGTCCTGGGCCAGGGTCCTTTGCTCCGTGCCCGAGGCCTCCCTGCATTCTCTTCCCACCTCGGCTCTTTGTTAAGGAAGGACTGGCCCTCCTTAGCCTGGATTTTAAAAGAAATAATATTTTTGTTGTTATCATTGTTACTTTGTTGTTACCAACATAGCTGCATGTTCACTACGTTTTTATAACGTCTTGGTTTTGATGTTGTACAGAAAGTGGAAGTCTCCCGTGACCCCTCTCCCCAGAGGAGCACGGGGAGGGGATATTCTCCCACATTACTACTATTTGCTTATTTATCCAAAATCATGTCTTATTACAGCTGCTGTTTACAGCTTGCTCTTGTTCCACATGGTTGCTCCTGGGCCCCTCTCCCAGGCAAGGGGAGATCTGAGCATGTATCCTGTCGGAACATCCGGACGCTCCGGCTCCCCCACCCCCAGTGCTCCTTTCCCTCCCCACGTGGAGGTTTTGAGCAGTGTGTCGGGGCCTTCGCAGCAGCAGAGGTGGTCGCAGCAGCAGAGGTGGGTGGGGAATGCCTGGTGCATGATTTTGTTGACTCTCCTGTTTATTGAGACGAGGTGAGCAAATCTGGGCCCTGTCCTGTGGGAGTTTCCTGTTGGTTTTGAGGAACCCTGTCCTGCAGAGAGGGAGGCCTCAGCTGGAGTCTCTGGCCACCATGAGCAGGAAGCAGCAGGTCCTACTTATCTGAAATCAGAATCCCTCCTTCGTGCCAGGGGCCGCTCAGTGGGGAGGGAATGCCATGAGCCAGCCAGAGGTTTGGCCTTCTTGTCTGCCTGAGACGGGGGCCGGTTGGGAGGTTGAGGGGACACACATGAATTGTTGTGCTTGCCTGAGTCTGGCCCTGACTCAGTTTACCCTGGCAGCTCCTAGCAGAAACCTCGGTCTCTATCCCCATGCAGTGCTTCTGTCAGGTGTGAGCCTTGAGGGTGAGTAGGCACAAAGGTGGAGGGGCCGCCCTGTGGCCTGGGTCTGAAGATGCTCTGTTGGGGCACAAAGACCTCAGGCCGGGTGTCAGCAGGGGGTACTTTGGGCCTGGCAGCCTGGTTTCGTGGAACCAGGAGAATGGGTTGGGAGGATATCCTCCTGGGAAGTGCCCAGGAGGGGATCTGTGCCCGGGAAGTCTTCCTCACCTGGCAGGTCTCGGGCCGCTGGCCTAGAGTTGGCTTCTCTGCCCCCTCCCTCCTTCCAGCAGCAGGGCCCCTGGTCCTGTGTTCATCCTCAGTGGCCACTAGGCACCCTGCTAGGTCATTACATACATTTGCATCTTATCTGCCACAGCCACCGTGTGAGGTAGTGTCACCGTTTTACAGGCAAGGAGACCAAGACATGGAGAGACAAGGGCTCTTCCCCAAAGTTGCCTTAGTGGCAAAGCCAGGACTCGAACCTGTTTGCCGGCAGCCTGTGCTTTTACCCACCACTTTTCTTTTTCTCTAGGTTCTCAGGCTGGGTTGGGGGAGGGGGGGGCGGTGACTTCAGAGTGTCCTGGGAGCTTGTTGAAAATGCCGCTTCCCTGGGCCACCATCACAGACAGCAGTCAGGGCCTGGGGACTGGGCCCAGGAATCTGCACTGGGAAGGAGCTTCCCAGGCGGTCAGGAGGCCGGTGGTCTGCAGGCCATGCCGGGAAACACTGACCAGGGCCACTTTCTTAGCCCTGGTCCCACTCTGGTGCTGGAACTGATGCCCTTGGTGTGGGAGGCGCTGAGCCCCTCAGGACCGGGGGCCTAGTGACCTCCCAGTGTGTGTGTTTGGGGGCGGGAGACATATAACCTTCTCACCTCAAGGATGTGTGGGGCTGGTGTCTTTAGAATAGCCTTCACTCCCAACCACAGACATCCCTGCTGTCTCTCCCTGTGTCTCTACTGCATCTCAGAGCGAGTGCTACATTTAAACATCTCTTGAGGGCTTAAAGCCTCGAAATTAAACAGACAGCTAGTGTAGCCTCATGCCTGGGGTAGCTCCACCAGGTAAAAGTGGCTGTAAAATTCCACAGCCCTCAAGGGCCACCTGCACACTCTCAGGCTCCGCTGCCAGGCTGACACCCTCAGACAGCCGGGTTGTGGACAGGTGCACTGGGCGGGCGGCATCTCCCAGCTGGTGCCGCCCCCTGCAGCTCAGAGAGCCCGGCAATGGGCATCTCGCCCGACAGGCCCCCTCAGTTCCAGTCCCCTGGGATCTCAGCAGAGGGTGCATTTGCAGCCCCCCTTGGGTGCCCCTGCCTACATTTTGTAACCTGTCCAGAAGGCGCTGCTGGTTTTTGTTGTGTGTTTTCTGTCCTCACCTGAGGGCATTTTTTAAACCCACAACCTTTTTGGTGTATATGACAACACTCCAACCAACTGAGCCACCCAGCTGGGTGCTGGTATTCATAGCAGATCAAGACCTGCCTCTAAGGCCTCTCTGCCCCCACGGGCCCACACCCAACACCTAGCTTCTGGGCCCAGACCCAGAGCCGGGCTCCCTTCCAGGGTTTCCTTAAAGCTGTACCTGAGAGAGGAAGCGCGTGAGCATGGCCTGCTGGGTCCCTGCAGAGACCTTGTTTCCATGCCCCCTCAGGAAAGGGGTTCTTGTCCAGGGAAGATCTCCAAGGGCCTGGGGATACCAGCTTGCCTTTGAGGAGGATTGGCACAATGGAAAGTCAGATCTGGGGTGACCTGTCCCATCATCTAGCTTTGCGTCCTTGGGCCGATCACTTACCCTCTCTGCGCCTCATACTTCAGACCCATAAAGGGACTGATGAAACTCACCATAGTAATAACAGCAGCTGACATTACAGAGTCTTGCCATGGCAGGCACTGGGCTGGAAGTTTCTGTGCCTCCTGTAGTCGTCACCACCCTGCAGGGAGTGGACACATCCACCCAGTTTACAGATGAGGAAACCAGAGTCCTGGTGGGCAAAGTCACTTTCCTGAGGCCAAACACTGGAGCCACCCTATTGGTTTGCGTGGAGGTTGGGAGCTGAGGCACAGGAAGTGCTGGGTACAATTGTCCGTAACCAGCTGCTCTAATGCCAGCCCAGGGGGTGGGAGGGTAGGGAAAGCCCTAACCTCCAGTTGGCCTCCTGCTCACAGTGGGAGAGTCCGAGGTGGGTGTCCCTTACCTGTCACCTTTTACCCCTAAGGCAGGCCTTGCCCTGCAAATCTGCGGGAGGACCGGCCTGTTTGGGAGGCCCAGCCCAGATGCCAGAGCAGTTTGGAACGGAAACTTGTTCCCTTCCCCCTTCTGGCCCAGACTGTCTCCCCTTTTCCTTTCCTGGGGAAACGAGGGTGTGCCTTTCTCTGCTTGGAGAGTGCCAAGCCAGGCAGCACCCCCAGCCCACAGCCGCTGACTCACTCCAGCTGGGTGTGGGGGCCTGGAGGGCAGTGCCCTGTGCCTGGGTGGGTGGGGGCTATGTGCACCACATGACAGGGTCACCTCCTCCCTCCTGGCTCTGGGACCAGAGGAGGCCTGGGGGCCCTGACCAAAGAGCAGATTCACAGGCTCCGAGCCCTCCTGGGATAAGGCCAGTGACCCAGTGTCTCCCTGGGGCCTCTTGGAAATGGCCCTGCCCCCTTCCCTGGGAGAGTGTCAGAGGGACAGCCTCCCCCTTTCCCTCCTTCCTGGGAAGTTTTCCCAGCCTCTCTGCTTGGGCTTGAACAAAAGGCTCTCTGTGCCCTGTTTACCCGGCCTGCTGCCACCTCTTAGGTGTGAAAGCCAAATCTTGCGGGCTGGGGGGGGGGGGGCTGGAGCTTGCTGGGTGGTCTTGCTCAGGGACTGAGGGGCAGCAGGGACTGAGGGGCAGCTGGGACTGAGGGGCAGCAGGGACTGAGGGGCAGCGCACCATTCCTCTGACTGGTTTTCCTTCTGTAAGAAGTTCCAGGAGGAGATCAACAGCTGGAACCAGGCTTGACCCCCAGGGGGTGGTCCCAGGGGCCTCTAAGGGCCTGGCCTGGCCTGTGGGTATTTGTGCTTTCAGCTTAGCCCTCACCTGAGTGTCTCCCCACTGAGTTCTGGGGAGGTTTCCTGGCGTGGCAGCTGGGTGTGGTCACTGGGTGTCGTCACCCTAGCGTGCCTGCCTCTGTGCCAGACTTTGGGCTGACACAATATGCATCCTCTTGTTTGTAGTTCTCACAATAGGTCTCTGAGGCAGGAACTATAATAGTCCCCTTTTACAGTCGAGGAAACTGAGGCTCAGAGAGGAAAAGCCATGGCCCTGAGCTCACCCACCCTGGGACACCGCTTCCCTGGGGTGAGGACTGCGCCCTGTTGGGTGCTGGCTGCCTGGGTAGGGCCGATCCTTTTCCTAACCTAGTCGGTGGCAGGTAATTTTCGTAAACTCTTTGGCGAGCCTCAGCAACTACACAGCGAGTGAGGAAGGCCTGTGGGCTTTTTCCCAAGTATTTTCTCCTACTTATAAAAGTCCCGAGTTTAAGTAATAGAGGAATGTGTGATGTAGCAGCCCTCCACGTTCTCGCCCGGCCGCCGATTGAACCACGTACAGTTAGTTCTCTGTACAGCTTTCTAGAGTTTCCGTTTCCTTTTTGGAATTTTTGTAAGAGTTTATTTGAAACAAAACGGACGGCAGTGCCGGGAAGCGAGATCTCAGCTGCCCCCTCCCGATCTTTCCAGACCGGTAGTACCTTTGTTATTGATACCGTTCTTTAAAAACAAGAATGGGATCCTACTGTTTTCCCTAGGTTTTCTATGTGTGTGGTGAAACACACATAACATAAAATTTACTGTCTTAACCATTTTTAGGTGCACAGCCCGGTACCATTAAGTTACATTCCCATCCTGTGGCCCTCGCCACCACCCGTCTCTGGAACTCGTCTGCCTTCCGCCCCCGGCACCACCATCCCTTCTGTCTCTATGGACCTGACAGCTCTAGGGACTCGTATCGGTGGAGTTGTGCAGTCTTTGTCCTTCTGTGACTGGCTTCTTTCACTGCTCATCAATTTTTATACTTGTCAGCACTTTTTAAAAAATTGCTTAATACCACTTGGACATCTTTTGGGTCGCTGTATACAGATCTCTGAGGTAGGCAGCATTATTATTATTTTAAAGTTGCAAGAACAGAGGCTCAGCAACTCTGTTTTTAAATAATTTGCCTGTGGTCATGGAATTGTTTCCTGGTAGAGCCGGGTTTGAACTTGTGTCTCCCCAACTCCAAAGCCCTGTTCCTTGCACTCTCTGGGATCTGCCCGCCACCAAGCAGGGGATGGGGGCCTCTGGGGTGCTTATCTGACTCCGGGAGTAGGGGTGCTCCGGCCCTGCTGCAGGAACCTGAGCCCCCTTCTCCCCACCTGTGGGGGGGGCACGTGGGAGGGGCCTGGCTGCACCACACCCACTTCCACCTCTCCCTGGGGGCAGGGCAGGGGGCAGTTCCTCAGAGACCACAGGTGCAGGTGTGAGGACCAGAGGGGAGCCAGGCAGGATGATTGTTCCGGTAAATTTTGTATGAACTAGTTTAAGTGCACAGAAAAGTATAAAACTAAAGAAAATCGTTTTATATCCAGGACTTAGTTTCTGCCATAATTGCTTCAGATTCTCTCGAATCATCTCAGGCACAGCTGAAGTCTCTCCCAGGCCTGTTTCCTCCCGCTGAGTGAAATGATCGCCTTGATTTTGGGGCCCGCCGTGCATGTTTTATACCTTCATATGCGTGGATGCATGTATTATGGAAAACCTTATGTGATGTGTGTATCAGTCTGTAGCTTGTTTTTTAGGTCTGTCTGTCCACGTGGCTAGAGTTCGTTCACTTCCTTTGCTTTCCTGTTCAGTTGTAGATTAGAGCAGTTTGTCCTTCCTCCCCTTGGTGGTGTCTAGCTTGCCGCTGGAGTTTTGCCGTTAGGAACAGGGTAGGCAGGGTAGGCGCCGGGTCCGGGGCTTCACATGTGCGTGGACTCTCATGCCCTCGGGGGGCCCTGGGGGTTGCAGCCCTGCGCCTTAACTTTGCCCTAACTCAGCCCTAACTCAGGGCCTAGGAATGCAACATTGTTGCCAGGCCTAGGAATGCAACATTGTTGCCAGCCGCAGGGGAGTGAGCCGCCGGGTTGCATTTCCTGATTAGTAATGAGATTAAGAGTTACTTCATACATTAATTTCCACTTGCATTTTTTTCCCCTTTGAATTGTCTCTTCACATATTTGGCCATTTTGTCTCCAATTGATTGTCTTTTTCTTTTTTCTTTATTTAATCTTCACTCAAGGATTTTTTAAAATTGATTTTAGAGAGAGGAAGTGAGAGAGAAACATAGATATACGAGAGAAACGTCGATCCATTGCCTCCCAACCGGGGCTCGAACGCACAGCCGGGCATGTGCCCTGGCTGGGGATTGAACTCGACACCTTTCGGTGTGTGGAACAACACCCCCCCCCAGCTGAGCCACCGGGCAGGGCCCAATGGTCTTGTATTTCTAGGAATTCTGTATTTATTCTGTGATCACACGCCCCTTGGTACCTTGACCGCCTTTTACGAAATATGGGCACATCTGTGACGGATTCTCTGCTCCCTTCCAGACAGAGAAATAGGCCTGGCAGAGAAGCCCTTTCCACACCTGCCCGGAGGCAGTGCTGGCTCTGGAGGGCTAAGCACTGGGAGGGGGTGAAGGCACTGTCTGCAGGAACCTTTCTGAAAAGGCCTTTCCATAACTAGAAGAAAGGGTCCCTGCTCCCCCAAATCGGCCCCCTTCCCTTCCATGCTCTCCTGACACCCATTGTGCCCCAGGGGCAGCTGTCAGGTGGGGTCTGCTCCATCCGAATGGCCCCCTGGGTGTGAAGGTGTCCTTTGTCACTTACAGGCACGTGAAGCTGGCAAGTCGCTTCTCTCCCTGAGCCTCAGTTTCCCTATCTGTAAAACGGGCATGAGGAATATTACTCAGTCTAAAAAGGAAGGAAAGTCTGGTACCTGCTACAGTGTAGATGGACCTGGGGATATTATGTTGCGTGAAGTAAGCCAGGCACAGAAGGACAAATATTGTGCTATTCCACTGATACGAGGTCCCTGGAGCTGTCAGATGGATAGAAACGGAGAGTGGAATGGTGGGTGCCAGGGGCTGGGGCTGGGAGAGGATGGGAGTTAGTGTGTTGTGGGGACAGTTTATGTGAATGCGCTTAATGCCACTGAACTATACACCTAAAAATGGTTAAAATGGTAAATTTTATGTTTTATGTACTTTACTACAATAAAAAAGTTTGAGGGGAAAAAAGGGCCCCAAAGCAATGTGCACGTCCCCGGCTTGTGAAGCTCCAGGCTAGGCCCTCCCCCCACTGTCGGCCTGGGAATGGGGAGCAGCTCTGCCTGCGGTGTTCAGGCGTTTAGTCACCTTGAGTCATTGGCTCCTGGGGTGGTGGCTGCACTGGAGCTCCTGGGGGGGATCCATCGCCTTCCCCAGGGCCCTCTGGTTGGGCTGCTTCCTCCCTCTGCCCTGCAGCCCTGCAGCCCTGGTGGAGCTGAAACTGAGGCTGCCCCTCCCTGTCACACCCACTCTCGCCCTACCCCGCTCTCAGGGCTGCTCTGAGACCCTCTGAATGTATTGAGCACCTACTGCGTGCTGAAGGCTCCTGTCCCCAAGGAGCCTCCGATCTTCTCCCAGGTGGCGGGAAGGTTGAGGGGATTGGCTCCAGCCAGCGCTGAGTGCCACCCCTCCCTGGACTAAGCCCTGTAAAGATGGGATTGTGGCCCTGGCCAGTTTGGCTCAGTGGTGAGACATTGGCCTGAGGACTGAAGGGTCCCGGGTTCGATTCCAGCCAAGGGCACGTACCTCAGTTGCAGGCTCGATCCCCGGCCCTGGTCAGGGCGAGTGGGGGAGGCAACCAATTGATGAGTCTCTCACATCGATGTTTCTGTCTCCCTCCCTCCCTCCTTTCCTCCTTCCCTCTCTCCCTCTCCCTCCCTCTCTCTGGAACAAATATCCTTGAGTGAGGATTAAAAGAAAAAGATGAGATTGGGGGCCTCTCCCAGCAGCCCTGTGGGGTGCCCTGCGTGGGTGTTGGTGCTGACCCGGGGCTGCAGGCCAGTGAGGAGCTGCCCGTGGCCCCCTTGCCTGAAGCTCACCCAGGCCCAGCGCGACGCGGGCACCCATCTCCGCTGCGGCCCAGCACCCTCCCGCACGGCCCAGCATCTGGGTGGTATCGGGCCTGCCTTGTCCCTCCCGCCCCTCCCCACACATCGCACTGGGCCCAGGGGCCCCTGCAGCAGGGGACACACCTGGGTCACTGAGCCAACAGCTAAGCTGAGCTCAGGAAGTGCTTCAAGACCAGGTTGGAGGGTGGGGCCGGGGGTAAGAGCCAGACCTGCAGGGACAGCACGGACTGGACCGTTCCCTGCCTGAGCCTCGAGCTCCCTCACCTGGAAAGGGCGCTGTGAACGTTCCCACCTGCGAGCCAGGGCAGGACGGCAGCTTGCAGAGCTCAGATCGCAGCCCAGAGGCACCTCCTCACTGCGAGGCTCCCAACACGCCCTTGCCCCTTGAAAAGGTTGCGACCACATCCTGCCTGGTCATAGCTGCCTCCACCCCCACCCCGGACATCCTGCCGTGGTCCGTCACTTTGGATTCTCCAGGGCAGGCTGCCGTGGCCCTCAGGCCTTCTCCTCTTGGTTCCTCCTCTCTCCTGTCCCCAGTCATTGGGTGTCCCCCTGGCTGTGGACTTGGGGAGCAGGAAGGGAGGGACGAGTGTCTGGGTGTCTCGGGTGGGGCCGCTGCTTGATTCAGCAGGCCCTCCCTGGAGTGCCACTTCCCCAGGAGTGGGTGGCTCGATGAGCCAGCTGGTCATTAGAGGGCCTGGGCCTTCCTGTGGCGAGCACTCCCCCGGGCCTGTGCCTCTTGGCCTCATCGGGGGGGCTGACCCCTGGATGGAGCCACCCACCCAGGGCAGTGCTGGTGTCCGCTGGCCCTGTAGTGACCTGGTCTCTGGGAGCCCCGGCGAGTGGGGTGGCTGCCCTCCTGCGCTCAGTCTTGGCACCGCTGCTTTGTGGGGCCTCTGGGCAGGTGGAGAGAAGGCCGAGCAGTGGTAAGGACCCAAGCAAGGAGGTGGACAGATGTGCTGGGGCTTAGTCTCGGCTCTGCCCTCAGTTTATAGGAATGATGTTGGGCGGTGACTCTGCCTCTCGGGCCTAGTTCCCTCACCTGTGGAATGGGGCCGAAGGTAGGCCCTGCGTTCGGGCATCGCAGAGGTTCCGTAAGAGGGCCCCGTGGTCAGGGCTGGCTCAGTGCCTGGCACACATCCGTCTCAGTGCCCCCGTTCTTTCCTCCTGTCCTCCCCACCCATCCCAACATGCCCTGGAAGGGCAGGACGGCAAGGTCGCAGGGAGGCCCTGTTTATGAAGCATCCATCGCCGCCGTCATTATTTGTATTAGCAGTTATCAAAATAAGGCGGCTCAGTCCCATTACCTGGGCTCCCTTGTTCCTCTCCCAAGAGAAACAGACCCATTTGTCAAAACGCGGGTTTGAAAACCTTCCTTTAAAGTCTAGATTAGAAAATAGGGTGTAAAGTGAAATCACAATTTTATTTTTTAAAGTATACGCAGAAAGGACCAGAAGGTCATTCCTCATTGAAAGGCTACCTGTGGGTAGCCCTGGGTGGTGTTTTTCCGGGGGGTTTCATCCCTGTCCCCGGGCTGTGTGTCTTCCCCAGCCATTCTCCTTGAGCGCCAGGTACCTCCCTCACCCCGGCCGTCCTACGGGCCCGTCACGGGAAGCATGCGTCCTGGCGGAGGGCCCCGGGTGAGATTCCCACACACGTTTGTCTTGCTGCACAGCTCCTGTTTGTCACTGGCTGGATTTCCTCGGTGTGGCTTCTAACGTAGCATTTCCCGAACTTGGGCCGTCGTTAGTGTCACCAACGCCATGCGGGAAAAAAATCAGGTTCCCGGCTTCACCCAAGACCCGCGGAACTGGACTCCTCGGGGAGAGAACCTGCTGCTGCTGCCACTTTTACTTTCTTTATACACACATGACGGGCAGAGCCAGAAATAACTCCCCATAAGTGCTTATTCACGATCATGTCACCCTGCTCGGCGGAGACGGTCTTGCTCTCTTGTCCCCTCCCTCAGGAGCCCGTCGTTACGCTGCTGTGTGTGTTCTCTGGTGCTCCCCGAATCCTGTGTGGACGTAACTACCTGCACACGCAGGGGCGTCCACACCTCCCTGTTGGGTTCACAAAAGTGAGTTCATATAAAGGCCCCTCTTCTACATCTGTTTTTCCTCACACTTTGCAGAAATCTCTTCAGATCACTGGTGCAGCGTCGTGGCAGCTGGTCCTGGAGGGAACTGGCGGTTTTCACGAGCCCCTCCAGTCAGCCCAGTCAGTAGGAGGGTGGGGTCCAGCTGGATGTACCCAGATGCTCTTGCTGGAATGCAGGGGGCTCCTGTGAGGCCGAATTAGCTGCCTGTCAGCGCGGGCCCTGATCTCAGTGCTCAGTCTTCCTGTCTGTGAAATGGGGAGGCCGCCTACCGCCCCCCCCCCCCCGGGCAGCTTCTCAGTGACCACGTGGTGTCTGGAAAAAGGCTGCTCCGTGGGCTGCCCTGCAAGTGGCAGGTCTCTGACTCCTGTCCAGACTCGAGGTGGCTTTGGACAATGGATCCATTGTCCCCTTCCCGAGACCTGGGTCCCAGAAAGCCAGGCCACCCTGCAGTAACGCCCTCCTGTGGGTCCCTTTCAGGCTGAACCATGATTCCAGTGACGGAGCTCCGCTACTTTGCGGACACGCAGCCGGCGTACCGGATCCTGAAGCCGTGGTGGGACGTGTTCACCGACTACATCTCCATCGTCATGCTGATGATCGCCGTCTTCGGGGGCACGCTGCAGGTCACCCAGGACAAGATGATCTGCCTGCCCTGTAAGTGGGTCACCAGGGACTCCTGCAACGACTCCTTCCGGGGATGGGCCGCGCCCGCCCCCGAGCCCGCCTACCCCAACTCCACGGTCCCGCCGACCCCGGACACGGGCCCCACGGGCATCAAGTACGACCTGGACCGGCACCAGTACAACTACGTGGACGCCGTGTGCTACGAGAACCGCCTGCACTGGTTCGCCAAGTACTTCCCCTACCTGGTGCTGCTGCACACGCTGATCTTCCTGGCCTGCAGCAACTTCTGGTTCAAGTTCCCGCGCACCAGCTCCAAGCTGGAGCACTTCGTGTCCATCCTGCTCAAGTGCTTCGACTCGCCCTGGACCACGCGGGCCCTGTCGGAGACGGTGGTCGAGGAGAGCGACCCCAAGCCGACCTTCAGCAAGATGAACGGCTCCATGGACAAGAAGTCGTCGACGGTCAGCGAGGACGTGGAGGCCACCGTGCCCATGCTGCAGCGGACCAAGTCCCGCATCGAGCAGGGCATCGTGGACCGCTCGGAGACGGGCGTGCTGGACAAGAAGGAGGGGGAGCAGGCCAAGGCGCTGTTCGAGAAGGTGAAGAAGTTCCGGACCCACGTGGAGGAGGGCGACATCGTGTACCGGCTCTACATGCGGCAGACCATCATCAAGGTCATCAAGTTCGTCCTCATCATCTGCTACACCGTCTACTACGTGCACTGCATCCAGTTCGACGTGGACTGCACCGTGGACATCGAGAGCCTGACGGGCTACCGCACCTACCGCTGCGCCCACCCGCTGGCCACGCTCTTCAAGATCCTGGCGTCCTTCTACATCAGCCTGGTCATCTTCTACGGCCTCATCTGCATGTACACGCTGTGGTGGATGCTGCGCCGCTCCCTCAAGAAGTACTCGTTCGAGTCCATCCGCGAGGAGAGCAGCTACAGCGACATCCCCGACGTCAAGAACGACTTCGCCTTCATGCTGCACCTCATCGACCAGTACGACCCGCTCTACTCCAAGCGCTTCGCCGTCTTCCTGTCGGAGGTCAGTGAGAACAAGCTGCGCCAGCTGAACCTCAACAACGAGTGGACGCTGGACAAGCTGCGGCAGCGGCTCACCAAGAATGCACAGGACAAGCTGGAGCTGCACCTGTTCATGCTCAGCGGCATCCCCGACACCGTGTTCGACCTGGTGGAGCTGGAGGTGCTGAAGCTGGAGCTGATCCCGGACGTGACCATCCCTCCCAGCATCGCCCAGCTCACGGGCCTCAAGGAGCTGTGGCTGTACCACACGGCCGCCAAGATCGAGGCGCCCGCCCTGGCCTTTCTGCGCGAGAACCTGCGGGCGCTGCACATCAAGTTCACGGACATCAAGGAGATCCCGCTGTGGATCTACAGCCTGAAGACGCTGGAGGAGCTGCACCTGACGGGCAACCTGAGCGCCGAGAACAACCGCTACATCGTCATCGACGGGCTGCGCGAGCTCAAGCGCCTCAAGGTGCTGCGGCTCAAGAGCAACCTGAGCAAGCTGCCGCAGGTGGTGACGGACGTGGGCGTGCACCTGCAGAAGCTGTCCATCAACAACGAGGGCACCAAGCTCATCGTCCTCAACAGCCTCAAGAAGATGGTGAACCTGACCGAGCTGGAGCTGATCCGCTGCGACCTGGAGCGCATCCCCCACTCCATCTTCAGCCTCCACAACCTGCAGGAGATCGACCTCAAGGACAACAACCTCAAGACCATCGAGGAGATCATCAGCTTCCAGCACCTGCACCGCCTCACCTGCCTGAAGCTCTGGTACAACCACATCGCCTACATCCCCATACAGATCGGCAACCTCACCAACCTCGAGCGCCTCTACCTGAACCGCAACAAGATCGAGAAGATCCCGCCCCAGCTCTTCTACTGCCGCAAGCTGCGCTACCTGGACCTCAGCCACAACAACCTGACCTTCCTCCCCGCCGACATCGGCCTCCTGCAGAACCTCCAGAACCTGGCCATCACGGCCAACCGGGTGAGTGGCCCAGCCCTGGCTCCGCTCGCGGGCTGGCGGGCGAGAGGGATGGTGGGGTCGGGCAAGGTCTGTCCCCTGGGTGCCCTCGTGCGGGTTCCTTGTAGGCAGGATGTGCAGGGACAGGAGACCCGAGGCCTGTGGTTCTTGTTCTCTCTCTCTCTGTCTCTCTCTCTCTCTCTCTCTCTCTCTCAGGATTGGGTTGTGGGAGGCAGGACATAGCCTGGATCTAGTGGCATTTTCTACCCCTTTTCCCAGACCAGATTTGGAGCTGAAGCGCCAGTATGGGTCCACCAGGAACAGGAACTATGTGGTGGCTGCTGCCCGAGAAGGGAAGCCAAACCGTCTCCACACTCTTAGCACACTGCTCTCACCCCTTCTCCCCTCTGCATGTGGGTGGGGGTGGGGGGGGTGGAGTTGGGCTTGGTTGGGGCTGACTTGTCACCACCTGCCTCTCCAAAGAGGAAACTATAAACCGTTTGGGGCTGGAAGTGTGGGGGGCCACACCCTGGAGACGGTTGGCTGTCCCTATGCGGTGGCCCCTGTGCACCAGTCCCTTGCCTGGCCTGGGAAGCACCGCACCCGAGGCCCCTCCACAGAGGCAGGTGGGTGGGGTTGAGGGCAGGTGCTCCTGTGGCTTTGTGGTCAGGCCTCTGCCAAAGAAGCAGAGCCACAGCCCCCAAGGGGACCTCCCCCTACCCAACCTTCCTGGGGACCTGACCTGCAGGGAGGGTGACCATGGAAAGGACAGGTCGTCTGGGTCCCTACTTTCAGGGTGGAGACTCGTAGTGAGGTGGGTGGTAATAGAGTTCCGTGGCCAAGGGCTGGGACACCCAGAGGGGCCAATTCGGCCACCACCCCTGCGTCTCCATCAAAGGCAGTGGCGCAGAGCAGCCCAGTTGGTCAGAAAGCACTGGCTGTGTGTCAGCCCTGTGCCCAGTGGTGTTCCCTGCATCCCTGGTGTCCTAGCAGCTGGAGGTGCCCCTGCCCGGGAAGGGACGCGCTGCTCAGAAGACCCTTCCCCCTCCCTGAGCCCCTGTGACTGCAAACCGACATCTCCATGTTTCAGAGGTGGTGACACACCCTGTTCCCCTCCCCTGAAGTAGGGCTGTGGGTGTACCTGTGAGAATGAGCTAGGGACACCTGGGAGGGTCTGCCCCAGAGCCCGGGACAGAATCGCTGAGCAGGAAAACGGGACTCCTGCGGAGAAGCCGAGTCTGGAGACCACCAAACACCCAGCCCCTTTAATATGTGGGGGGACCAGGTGGTTCCCCCAGAACGCAGCGTTGGGCCAGGTTGCCCCTGGGGTTTGGTTGGACATGGTCAGCCCACGGCCCTTTGGAATACCTGCTTTTTTCAGGGAGCTGTGCGGGCCCCAGGGCTCGACGGGCCCTCCTACCAGGCAGAGGGAGCTGCCGGCATCTAGCCTGGCTCCCCATCCTGTCCCCCACCCCAGCTGCTCACCCCCAGTGTGCCTGTTAGGTCATGTCCTTTGGCTGAGGCCACCCCTCAGGAAGGGAGTTGGTGGCAGGCAGGCTGTCCCCAGGGAGGAGCCCCTCTGATGTGCTGCTTACGGCCCGCTTCATCATGTCCTGTCCCCGCCCTGAACGCCCTGAACGCCAGAGGCCTTATAGGGAAAAGAGCTCCTGGCGGGGCAGTCCTAGTCGGGCTCCTCCTCTTAGGCTGGAGCCCTTCTTCTTCCTCGGGAGCCTGGAGGTTCCTCGTGGCCTCTGTGGCCTGCAGGCAGGAAGGCAGGGCGTCAGGGGTGGGTGTGGCCCAGCTCAGGCCCCTGACTGCTAACCAAGCGGCACCTCCACAAGGCAGCCATTCATTTGTCCATTCGTTCGTTGACTTGGCAAATGGTTTTTGAGCACTCTTGGCATGGAGTGCGGCGTGGGGTGTGGGGACAAACAGGGCCCACGGGCGGCCATCGAGCTCACTGTCTGGTGGGGAAAGACAGTTGGCACAGTGACAAAAGCTACCTTTGGGCTCGAGGCTCCTGGGAGCAGAGTGGCCTCCACCGAGACTAACGCAGGGTTGGGGGGCTCCCGGAGGAAGCCCCTTCCACCTGGCCCGGCAGCCTGAGGAGGTAGCCAGCGGAGAAGGAAGGAGCCTAGGGTTCTGTCCCGGGGTAATGGAAGTGGGAGGAGCAGGGAGCCGCCCCTGGAATTTGGACTTGCCCTGAGGGCAGCGGCCAGGCTGTGCACCCGGCGGAGGAGCATCCCTTCTTCCCCTTCGCTCTCAGTGATGAATCTTCAGTCTTCGTTCATTTCAGGCCCATTCCTCTAACGGGGCCATAAACCCTCAGGGCAAGGACCTTGGCTCTGTCCCTTCAGTTCACAAGTTCACAGAACCCTGGCTGGTTGAGTGAACAGAGGAGCCCACTGGCTCGCAGCGTAGAGCGTGGTCTTGCTGTTGCTGCAGCGTTGGGGGGGGGGGGCAAGGTGAGCAGTAAGGAGCCCATAGAAACCATGTGCAGCAGCAGGGGAGGGCCACACCTGCCGGCTGGGGGGAGACAGGGTTCCCGGAGACTTTGGGGGTAGAACCCACAGGGTGTGGGCTGGGTTGGAGGGGGAGGAGCAGTCTGGGGCTGCTGGAGGTTTCTCACCTGGCTGCTGGGTGGGTGGATGGTCACTGAGACAGGACACAGGAGGAGGCACAGGTTTTCAGAGAGGAGATCGTATGTCCCGTGTTGGGTGTCTGGGGCCCTGGGACGTCCAAGAGGCCATGTTGAGTCAGCCTGAAGCTCAAGGTGTCCTCACCCCAGGGCTCGGGGAAGGAAGGGAGTCTGCTGGAGCCTTCGGCATAGATAGCAGAAGAGCAAGGCCAGGCAGGAGTGTGGGCTCGTGGCGCATGGGGAGTCAGGTGGAAGGAGAATGGGTTCAGGTCCAGTGGATCGGGGGTCACAGTTGGTGACTTTGGCCAGAGGGTTTCCAGGGCGGAGAGGGCAGAAGCTGGACCACGGTGGGCTGAGGGGAGGTGGCATCTTCCCAGGTATTTGCAGGGAGGTTGGAATGATGGAGCAGCCCAGAGGCTCCTGGGAGGTTGTCTGTTTCAAAGATCAGATAGACTGGGGGCCACTTCAGTGCTGATGGGGACCCACTGAGGTCCCCAAGGAGGTGGGACAGCGGGACTGGGGACAAGCAACATCTGGGGAAGGACAGGTGCAAAGGACAGGTGTGGCCGTGGTGGGCACTAAGCCCCTGAAGTCACCTTCTGTTTCTCTGGAGAGACCACCCTAGCTGGGGCAGGGAGTGTCCTGGGGAGGTTTCAGGGGGAGCTCTGCATGTGAACCCCAGCCCTGCCACTGTCCGCCAGGGCCTTTGCTGCTCCTCTGACCACTGTCTCTGTCATCACAAGGGCCATGTGGGGGGAGTCAGGTTTCTGGGAAACTCTGGCCCCTCAGTTCGGCTGGAGCGCATGTCCCATCTGCCCCCTCACCTTCATACCTGGAGCCTCCTCTGCCCCATTCCTGACCACTGGACACAGCAGTGGCCGTTTCAGAAGCCCCCACATGAGGAGATTCCTTTAAAATAGCCACAGTCGCCCAGCCTGCACGGCTCAGTGGTTGGGGAAATCACGGTTCAATCCCGGGTCAGGGCACAGGCCCGGTTGCGGGCTCGATCCCCAGTAGGGGGTGTGCAGGAGGCAGCCCATCAGTGCCACTCTCATTGATGTTTCTGTCTCTCTCCTTTCCTCTCTCTGAAATCAATAAAAGTATATTTATAAAAAAAAACAGTCACAGTGTCCCTCAGCGTGGCCTCTGCCCAGCCACAGCCACGCTGATTCTCCCACTGGGCAGGACAAGGCCCCCGCCTGGGATGAGTGTCCTCCAGAAATGGCCGGAGCGAGCAAGAGCCTCCTAGGTGGAGGTCCCCGTCTGCCCACAGGTCCTCTGCCACAGACGATCCCAGCCCAGCGGCACTCCCAGCCCAACCCTTTATCCCGCCCGGGCAGGGAAAGGCCTGCCCAGGGCTGCGCTGCCGAGTGAGCACGGTATTCCCCGCAGTATTCACGGAGAGGAACGGCAGAGGGGCTGAGTGAGAGGGCGCCGGCTGGCCCTTCTGGCCCCGCAGCTTTGCATGCGTTTCACTGTCCAAGCCTTGGCCTCCTTGGCAGGATACTGGGCACAGTGACAGAGCAGTGTCAGCGCTGGCAGGGTCCCTCCTGCCCATCACATCTGACGTAGGTCACATCTGACGTAGGTCATTTTGGGACAGGTTGGATTGGTGAGAACTCAGGTTTATAGCTGACACTTGCAGAGGGGCAAGGAGGGAGCAGGGACTGTGGCTTTTCCCAGGCGGCGTGTGTGTGTGTGTGTGTGTGTGTGTGTGTGTGTGTGTGTGTGTGTGTGTGTGTCGAGTGCTCCCCTTTCTACCAGCATTGCAGACGCAGCAGGGCCTGGGCTATTGAACCAGGTTCAGATCTTGGCTCCACTTTCCAGCTGTGAACAGCTGGGCAAGTTAGCTTCTCTAGGGCCTTGGTCACCCCGTCTGTGAAATGGGAAGAGTGTTTACAGAATATTTACAGGTAGTTCCGAGGACTAAAAGGGTTAGTGAGTGGTCTGAGTGCTCAGAGGCGGCCTGTGTGGTAAGCAAGTAGGAGTTGCCCATTACTCTAATTTTGCCAAGTCAGAAAGGGGACTCTGAACGGCCACTCCTGGGCTGCATACACTCACAAGCAGCGTACGACTTGAGATGAGGAAGCCGAGGCCCCAAAGGGATTCTCACTCCTACTGGTGGGCTCTCTCCGTTCTCAGCAACACGTAAGGGTGCAGGTTTTCTCCGTGTGCCGCTCTCCTCTCGTGAACTGTCCTTAAGCCAGACAGGACCAACCGCCTGACCCGTGGTGAGCCCTGGGCGGTGGAGGAGGGGTAGAGTTGACAGTAGCTGGCTAGCACCATAGCTTCTTAGGGTGCCAGGTGCTGGGAGACTGGGGAACTAGGTGGACCCGGTCCTGCCTTCTCAGAGCTCACAGTCTTGGGGTGACGGGTGACCAAGCAGTTCCACCATCGAGAGAGCAGGGCTGTTGGGGGCACATGGGTGCTGTAGGTTACCTAGGAGGTCATGGGAGTCTTCCTGGAGGAGGTGGGAGCGAGCCAGACTTTGGCCCAGATGGTACTGGTGCTGGCACCACCCGGGGGGGCCGAAATGGACCTCAGAGAAGGTGCCAGTGCCCAGGAGGGGGGAAGGGAAGGGAAGCGTTTGGCCCAGAAGCCCTCAGGCCTGAGCTTTGCCCACCTCACCTCACCTCCCGCCCTTTCTGCCCTAGATTGAGGCGCTGCCCCCAGAGCTCTTCCAGTGCCGGAAGCTGCGGGCCCTGCACCTGGGCAACAACGTGCTGCAGTCGCTGCCCTCGCGGGTGGGCGAGCTCACCAACCTCGCCCAGATCGAGCTGCGGGGCAACCGGCTGGAGTGCCTGCCCGTGGAGCTGGGCGAGTGCCCGCTGCTCAAGCGCAGCGGCCTGGTGGTGGAGGAGGACCTGTTCAACACGCTGCCCCCCGAGGTGAAGGAGCGGCTGTGGAGGGCCGACAAGGAGCAGGCTTGAGCCGCGGCCGGGAGCGCAGGGCCGCCCGCTGTGGCTGGCAGTGGGACCACCGGAGGTCCTCCGGCCCAGGGACCCAGAAACCCCGAAACCCCAGGACAGCCGGCCCAGCCCCTCGGCCAGGGCAGCAGCCTGGGGTTGGACGTGAGCTGGGCCCGGGTGACAGGACAGTACCTGAGGGGCTGGCCCCTTTTCTCCCTCTGAGACTCACTCCCCCAGGGCAGGTGCCTGCTGGGGAGATCAGAGACCTATAATCTGAATCAGAGTGCAGTGTTTGGACAATCAGGGCCTCCCTGGAGGCCATCTCTGCCCCGGAGGCTGAGCCGATGCCAGAGGTCCAGGGGCGTCTCCTGAGCTCCTGGTATTTATTTCTCCCCCCCTCCCAGATAACTGGCACATTCCCAAGAAAGTTCCGCTCAGGTGGGGGTGTCTAAGGAAGGGTGGGCTGTTTTGCTTTTCCTTTTGTGGCAATGCCACCAGCATTTAGTGCCCACCCAGACTCAGCAGAGTGGCCCGGGGTGAGCCAGCTGTGGGCCGGGCGCCCCCACGGTACCGGGCCAAGCTCTGGCGGTGCAGTCCGTGGGAGAGCAGGCCACCGGAGGGAAGGCCGGGTCTGGGGCTTGCCTCATCTGTTTTAGATTTTTTTTTTTTTTTTTAAGTAAAAAAATTTTTTAAGCTTTGAAAATTGAGGGTTTGGGTATTAAAAAGAAAAAACTTAAAAAAAAAAAAAAAAAAAAAGACACTAAAGGCCAGTGAGCTGGAGTCTCAGGGCAGGCACAGAGCCTAGACTCTGAGTTGTGTTCCCTCCCCCGGGGTCTTCCGAATCCACTGTGACCTTGGTCCAGAGTTCTGTCTGTTCCTCTCCTCCCCTCGGGTGGGGACTTTTTTGTTTTGTTTTCAATGTCTTTTCCTGCTCCTCCGTGAGCCTTGGCAGGCGCCCATTGCTGTGGCTGTTGGCCAAAAGGAATGTTCCAGAGCTGCCGAGATGGGAGGAGACTCGGGTTGGCTAATCCCCCAGCAGGAAAGAACGGTGCTCCCTCCTCCCCATCCCTGTCACAGTGTTAAGGAGCCGCGAGGAGCTACCTCGCCCGGACTCCGCTCTCCCACCTCACGTGTCACGTGCCCAGTGCCACTACTACCCAGCTGCTGCGTCAGCCGGGGCCCCACCTGGTCCTTCAGACAGACCGCCAGGCGGGGCCGCGGGGGGAGGCCGCCCCTGGAAGAGCAGGCTCCCCAGGTTTGGGTTCCAGTTTCCGTCCCGGGCGCCTGGCAGTGAGGAGCCGCCTCCCTTTAGGTCAGTCACCAGGGTCCCCTCCTAGAAGGGTCCCCACCCCAGATCAGCCACTTGGACACTAAGGCACATTTTAGCGTCTCTCGTCTCAGCAGTCATGTCTGTCTGTCCATGTGTGTTCTCTGCGTCGTGTCTTTGGGTGTCACCCTCAGAAGTAACGCACACTAGCCTCCAACACGAAGCGATCCTTTCCATGCGGGTCTGAGCGTGAGGCTCGTTCAAGTATCAAATAAACCTGTAACAGAAAGCAGCCTCTGGGGTTGTCCGTGTCGTGGGGGACCCTTCCCTCAGCTCTGAGTGGCCGTGTACTGGGCTGCTCCTCTCCCCCACGTGGACCTGAGCTGGACAGAGCACCTGTCATCTGTCAGGTGTGAGCCCGGCCGGGGATTCCACAGCCTGCCCATTCTAAGTCGCCTCAGTCGCCTGTGGTGCCCTCCCCTCCCCTTGGGAGCTTTGCTGGGGAGGGAGAGCGAGGGGAGGGCCCTGGAATGGGAGCCAGTGGTCTCAGGTCTGTGTCCCAGCTCGGTCATCCCTGCATGAAGCTGGCAGACCCTTTCCCTCCAGGGCCTCCATATCCCTATCTGTACAATGGGAACTTCCTCTGCTCTCAAAGGTTCTCAAGATTCCAACAGCCAGTCCCCAGGGCTCTGCAGAGGTGGGAGTAAAGTGACCCTGGGAGGGTTTGACCTGCTCCCAGCCCCTCTGGGGGTCTGCTGAAGGTGCTGGGGTCAAGGGCAGAGGCTCAGGGAGGTAGGCAGAGTTGCCCTCAGACTCTAGACCTGCTGTCCTGATGTGGGGGCCTCTGTTTCTGCGTTTGTAAAAGGATGGTATTGGCAGCCTTGGGCATTGTTTGGAGGCTCACTCATGATGACTATGCAGGTAGGTGGGGTTTTCACAGAGGGCCTTGCTCCTAGTACCCAGTAAAGGACATTTTCCTTCTGGACCGTGAGGCTTGTGCTGGGCTGGCATGGGGGCCCTGGGGCAGGGGTCTTGGTGGTGAAGAAACGGCCTTGTGTTTGACCTTGGGCCTTAGTGATGAGGCCTTAACTGCTGCTCAGGCACCTCCCCTGGGACAGGCCAGAGTCTGTCCTTGCTCCATGGGCTCCTCCCCCCCAGGTGACATCAGCACTTTCTTCTTCTCTGTCCCTGATGTGGGCTTTCTTTTTTTAAAAAAAGCATGTCTTTATTGATTTCAGAGAGAGGAAGGGAGAGGGAGAGAGAGAGAAACATCAATGATGAGAGAGTCATTGATCGGCTGCCTCCTGCACGCCCCCCACTGGGGATCGAGCCTGCAACCCAGGCAAGTGCCCTGACCAGGAATCCAACCCTTGATCTCCTGGATCATAAGTTGATGTTCAACTGCTGAACCACACTGGCTGGACCTGACATGGGCTTTCTGACTGGGAGGCCGAGCAGCTGGGCCTGGATCCCCTCCTAAGGCCCTTCCTCTGGTCTGGCCTCTCCCACTTCCCACGCCCGCCCCCACCCCAGCCTTGGCCTGCCAGGATCCAGAGCAGTAGTGTTTGGTCTGGAGCTGGTTAGCTTTTGGAGAAAACAAACACCACCCACCCACTTCTCAAAACCTGAGCAGAATAAATGAACAAATCACAGGAGACCCAGCTCCTCCCTATCCCACCCTCCCCCGACCCAGCCCAGGATGCTCCACTTAAAACCACAGTGGTGGTCCTTTCTCTGATTGCAACAGCAGATTGGAAAATTTAGGAAAGTTCAAAAAATAAAATACGCCTACATTCTGCCCGGCAGTGTGGCTCAGTGATTGAGCATTGACCTCTGATCCAGGAGATCTCAGTTCTGTTCCTGGTCAGGGCACATGCCCCGGTTTCGTGCTCGATCCCCAGTAGGGGACGTGCAGGAGGCAGCTGATTAATGATGTTTCTATTTCTCCCTCTCCCTTCCTCTTTCTTTAAAAAATAAAAGATAATAAAATACCCCTGCATTCTACCCAGAACAGCCCCTCCTAACCTGAGTAGTGGGTCGGCATTTACTAAGCGTCAGGCCCTGTGCCAAACTCTTTATTAGCAGTAAAGTATTCATTTCTTCCTTACAAGAGAGTTCCTTCTGTTACCCCCAAATTACAGGTGAGGAAAGTAAGGCCAGGCGCAGACAGAGCCCAGTCTGCCTCACTGAGCCTCCACGGCAGGCCTCTGGGGAGGTTCCCAGGGGAGCTGTGAGTCCCGCACGATGGCCCCTCGCTGTGCTCCCTCCTGGCACCTGTCACTGTATCTGCTGGGTGGCTGCACCGGAAGGGGCCAGGACAGCCAGGGAGCCCAGTATTGGCTGTATTTCCCACATGGTTCTGCCGCCCAGCCCCTCTACCGGCCTACCCCCCCCCTTCCCTCCAGCCTCAGGAGCTTGGCAGGGCTCACCCCTCCCCTGGCCCTCCTGGGGCAGCTGGGACCGGGCAGCTACTCCCAGTGCAATGGCCCAGGAAACACAATCTGACTCCGGGCCAATGCTCTTGAGGGCTGAGCTGTGTCCTCGTGCTCACTCCCAAGACACTCTGTCCCTTTGCCATCCAGAAACCGTCATTTCAGGGAAGGCCAGTGGACAGTTTTTCAGAAGCGGCAGCCGAATGAATGGCCCTGTGAGGGGCTGAGCAGGGCTGGCCAGAAGGGCGGTTGGTTGTGCTGTTCCCACCCCCGGCGTCACACCGTGCCAGCCTCACGGGAGACACCAAACACCCTGGGCCTGGAGGTAGGGAACAGGAACTGTGACTCCCCCTCATTCTGAACACCCGGGGCCCCACGTCCAGCCTCTTTCTCCTCCTAAGATCCCCCTTGTCTTCTACCTTCCTGTGAGCTGCAGACTGGCCTCCACACTCCCTCCGTAATCCTCGCAAGACCTGGAGTTTCAGAGCTGGGAGAGGCCCAGACAATTCCCCAAGACCTTTGGAATGTAAAGCCAGTCAGGGTCAGTCTGGTGTGCACGTCCCCCAGGCCTCCACCTGTCTTTATTCCCCTCCACCGACATGAGGCTGGTGGCCCTGGGGACTTTGCTCACAGTTAGCGGTGGCACCTGGGCTGGCACTCAGGTGTCCTCTTGTCTGCCCAGCTTCTTTACCTGGACACTCCTTGAATTCAACTTCCAAGCACCTAGTAAGCAGCCATCCCACTGGGGGCGAAGGGGGAGCAGGAGAAGCCTTAAAGGAGGTCAGAAAGGGTTAATCCTGGATTAGAGAGGAAGATGGACCCAGGGTTTGGAGCGGGGGCAGAGGCCAGGGCCCCTCCAGGTGCAGAAGTCAGAGGGGGCCTGAAAAGCCTGGGGTTTAGCCTGAAGGGGTCAGGCTGGTCTGGGCTGGGGGTGGGGCAAGGATTGAGTTTTCTCTGGGGAGGGAATGGTTAAGTCCCCTGAGCCTCCCAGGCTCTGTCCACTCTGCCCTCCTGACCCTTCCCTCTCCAGCATTGGGCCCCGCACCGAGGCCACCGGACGCCCAGCCTCGTTCCACATGGCCTGCTTGAACCCCACGCAGCTCCAGAAGGTAGGGGCTGTGGGGTGGGGCCGGGCCGGGCAGGTAAGAATAGGGAGACCCTCGGGACAGGACGGAAAGGACTCCCCACTCCCGAGAACTCAACGCCCCCCCCCCCTTCCATTTTTCAATAGAGGAAAGCAAAGCCAGAGTGGTTGGTTCCCAACCGTGACCTCTAACTTCTGGGCGCACAGCCTGGGGGGTCCAGGCCACAGGACTGGGGGTCAGGGGGGTGGGGATGTGTGCCTGTGTGACCAAAACCCACAATAAGCGCCGGGATCAGCCAGCGCGGGCATGTGATTGGGGGGTGAGGGGGGGGGCGCCCTGAGAAATTGTCTCCCAAAGCCAAGCTCCGGTGCCGGGGTCCAAGGTGCTTTCAAACACAAAAGCCTAACTCATGGGAATTAGAGTGACATGGCCCTTGTTGATGGTTCCTGATGACAAAGGAAAAACAGAGAAAAACACAGAAGAGCTCATAAAGGACACGTGAAGCCGCCCCGTGCTCCTGCGGCGGGCATGGTATCCTGGCTCCAGCCAGGCACCTTCCTGCGGGCCCGGTAATAGCTGCGGCTCTGCTGCGGGGCGCTCGCCGCCCGCCCGAGCCCTCGCCACGGCTGGACACTCGTTTGCATTTGGGTTTTGTTTGTTTTTTCATCAGGAACATATTCCGATGTCAGTAAATATTTCTCTGCCACATGGTGTTTCTCAGCTGTGTTGTGTCCCAGGCAGGCCGTGCCCACTTGGTGGAACGAATCCCCTTGTGCTGAGCATTCAGGTTATTTCCAACTCACTGCTGCCATTCACAAGCCTCATTGAGCTCCCCCATATGTTCACCTTTGCCCCTCCTATTGCTAATCCTTCAACTTCTTTTTATTTTATTTTTTTAATTCTCACCTGACGGTATGTTTAGAGAGAGGAAGGGAGAGAGAGAGAGAGAGAGAAACATTGATCGGTTACCTCCCGTAAGCTCCCCAACCGGAGATCGAACCCACAACCTAGGTATGTGCCCTGACTGGGAATCGAACCCACAACCTTTCTGTGTATGACACTTCAACCGATTCCCCCTGGCCAGGGCCCTCCAACTTCTTATTTAAAAAAAAAAAAAAAAAGTTTTTCTTGATTTTAGAGACAGAGGAAGGGAGAGCGAGAGAGAAACATCAACATTGATCGGCTGCCTCCTGCACACCCCCTACTGGGGATCGAGCCCACAGCCCACACCCCGGGGACCTGCCCGGACTGGAAATTGAAGGGTGACAGCCTGGTTCACAGGTCGACACTCACCCACTGAGCCACGCCGGCCGGGCTGCTCAATCAGTTTCACTTGGATGAATGAGGAAGGTTGTATCCCCTGTGACCCAAGCCCACCGGACAGAGGGGGGGTGAAGGGGGCACCTTGCCTTCCCCTTCCTCCTTCCGTCCTTCCAGCCAATGCTGATTGCTCCTCACTGGGTGCCAGGGTGGGGGCAGAGCACTGAGCAAGACGCTTGGTCCTGCCTTCACAGAGTTTGGGGGGGGGTCATAAAGAACACCTGAGGGCAGGGGGCGGGGGAGCCTGAGGTCCTTCCTGCCTGCAGTTCCAGCAGGATGGGTTCCTGGTGCTGGAAGGCTTCCTGTCTGCGGACGAGTGTGTGGCCATGCAGCAGAGGATTGGTGACATAGTGGCCCAGATGGATGTCCCTCTGCACTGCCGCACAGAATTTTCCACCCAGGGAGAGGAGCAGCTGCGAGCCCAGGTGGGTGCCTGGGGCAGGTGAGGATGCAACCTGGTCTTTGATGGGGGGAGGGGGGCTCAGTCCCGGGCCAGAGCAGCAGCCTGGAGGCCCAGGGCTCATTCGGGTGACAAGCCGGGCCCCGGCCTTCCCTGTGCCAGGCTCCAGGCCCAGTGCCTTATATGCGGACGCATTGTCCCCGTTTCTCAGGCGGGGAAAATGAAGCTCGGCTCACTTGCCCCAAAACACAGGGTTAGTAAGTGATAGAGTGAGGATTTGAACCCAGATCCATCCGATGCCGCGCCCAGCTGCACTTCCTCTGCAGTTCTCCCGTCTCAGGTCACAGAGGGCCCCCTGGTGGCCGGTGAGCCAAGCGGTGCTGATGGACCCACCTGTGTGGGGCTTGTCCCCCAGGGAGACTAGGACCTCTGCTCTTTCCCCTCCAGTGACCCAACACGACTCAGTGCAGTTGGAAATGGGGACGCTGAGGCTTGGGGATCCTCCCACACCCCTCTCTACCCAGCCCCCAAGCTAAGGCTGCCCGTGGTCCAGGCCCCCAACGGGCACCACTCACACTCACACCGAGGAGCTCCTGCCATCTGATGGGCATCAAGGGAATCACAGTGACCGAAGCCGGGTAACCCGCAGGACAGGGACGTGAGGAGGGAAAGGGGCACAGAATGATAATTTCCTCCCAATAGTCTCATTCGTCAGCCTCCAGCCTTCCAGGTGGGGAAAGCAGGGACGGGGTCCTGTGTCCAGCGTCACTCAGAGGCTCCCAGGAGTGAGGGGGCTCAATTCGGTGCCCTCCAAGCTGCCTTCCGAGAAGGCTCCCGGGCCCAGCGAGCGGGTGGGGGGCGACGGGAGACGCAGGTGTGTGTCCTGGTTTACAATGCGCCGTGCCCAGCACGGGGCCTGGCGCTCAGCAAACCCGCGGTACTCACTGCTGATCTTGGGAACGACTTGGAAATTAAAAAAACATGAGCCTGGCTGGTGTGGCTCAGAGGTTGAGCATCCACCTAGGATCCAGGAGACTGAGGTTCAATTCCCGGTCGGGGCACGTGCCTGGATTGCGGGCTCGATCCCCAGTCGGGGGCGTGCAGGAGGCAGCCGGTCAAGGACTCTCTCATCATTGATGTTTCTCTCTCTCTCTCTCCCTTCCTCTCTCTGAAATCAATAAAGATATATTTTAAAAAATAAAAATAAAATGAACAAGGAGAGGTTATTAAGAAAACACAAAAAGGTTAGTAATAGCTTATATTTATCATGTGACTTAAGAGGCTTCCGAGAAATCCCACGCTTGTAGCTTCTGGCTGTGCTTCCAGGAACGTGGGGTTCCTGTTCATTTCTGCCTCACTGGGCAGGTTTGAGAAGCACTGGTGGGGTCTGTAGCCCCGTGTCGGCGGGGGGGGGGGCAGGAAGCATCTGAGTCCCCTTCCCTCCTCCCCAGGCCTGGCTCTAACCCTGCCATGCTCTCTCGGTCCCTCTGATGTCCCCCCTCCGCAGGGCAGCACAGACTATTTCTTGAGCAGCGGGGACAAGATTCGGTTCTTCTTTGAGAAAGGTGTTTTTGACAAGAAAGGTTTGGAGCTGGGGCCCTAGAGGTGGGGGCACACTGGACTCGGGTGGGTATCTGCCCCCCGGGCGGGGTGGGGGGTAGCTACCTAGGGGAGGCTGGACTCCAGCTCTTCAGCCTTTACTTGTGTCTTGTGCCACAGGAAATTTCCTGGTCCCCCCAGAGAAATCCATCAACAAAATTGGCCACGGTAAGCAGGCACCTCTGGGAAAGGACCTGGGTAAACTGACGCCCAAAAGTTCAGGGGCATTACCCAAAGCGCGCAGTTAGTGGCCCAGCAAATGGCATTTCTGACAGCAGCGCCCCCTCCGGCCCTGCTCCTCCGCAGCTTGTGATGCTAATCACATGACACTGGGAAGAGGGGTCCACAGAGCCCCCCCCCACAGACCCCTCAGCTCCCCTGGCCTGGGGATGATCCAGGCCCTGGGCATGGGGGGCTCCTGGGTCCCTCTGCTTCCTGGAACCCCTTTAAGGAGCACCTAATGTGTGACATGGCACCTGTTCTGAGACCCCAAACCAAGCTGGGAAACTCTTTTTTCAGGATGCTTCATTGTAATCTATTTTGTAGACTTACTTTTTCTTCTTATTATTTTTTAAATATGTCTTTATTGATTTCAGAGAGAGGAAGGGAGAGGGAGAGAGAGAAACATCGATGATGAGAGTCATTAATCGGTTGCCTCCTGCACGCCCCCTACTAGGGATTGAGCCTGCAGCCCGGGCATGTGCCCTGACCGGGAATCGAACCCCGATCTCCTGGATCCTAGGTCGTCCGGCTGGGCGACACATAACATTTCAAACCCCCCCTTTTTTTGTAGTAACAACATAGCAAATAGGGAGAGGAGCCACTATTCAGTGCGGGCCCTGGGCTGTGGCTGCAGGAGTTAGCCCTGTGAGTCCCAGGCTGCCTGGGAGGCCAGCAGGCCTTCTAGTCCCATTGTGCAGAGGGGGACACTGAGGCTTTCAGGAGAGGAGCCACACAGAGTAAGTGGTAGTGCTGAGATTACCGCCACGTGATGGGCCTCTTGGAGCCCTTTGTGTGGGCCACTTGTCCGCTGGCCCTTGGAGCCCTCTGTCCTCTGAGGAGCGGGGAGTCAGAGCTGGAGTGATTCTCAGTTGGCTAGAAGGTCAAGAATAAGTTCGTGGGTGGGATGGGGCCTAGGGTGGGTTGACGCTGCCGGTGGGGCCCATTCCTTGGTTACAAACAAGCAGAAGGCACACAGAATCGGTGAGAGCGAGGCCTGAGTCTCAATGCCCAGAGCTAGATGTGGCAGGGACATGTGCGGGCTGGGGACTGGCCCACAGCCCACCTCTGTCCTGCAGCTCTGCACGCCCATGACCCTGTCTTCAAGTGTGTCACACACTCCCCCAAGATGCAGGTGAGCAGGAGTGTTGGGCGGGGTGGGTGGGTGGGCCAGAAGTGAGTGTGGCTAGGCTGTCATTGTGACCCCTGCCCCCTTCCAGGCCTTGGCCAGAAGTCTGGGCCTCCAGCTGCCTGTGGTGGTGCAGAGCATGTACATCTTTAAGGTGAGCTCCCTCGCCTCCCCAGGCCTCAGTTTACCCTCTATAAAATGGGCAGAGTGCTCAGACCAAGCCCCTCCTTACCATGGGCCAAAAACTGCTTCCCAAAAGTTGTTAAGTTGGGGGAAGAACACGTAAAATCAGGCTTCTCTGGCTAAGGCACCTGGCACTTAATAAGTGCTGTTAAAATGTAGTGGTAGGAGGGAAGGGGATCCCCAGGGCTACCTCCTCCCTTGCTTGGCTATTGAAATGCTCTTTTCCTAGCTTTCAAGACCCCCCTCAGTACCACCTCCTCCAGGAAGCCTTCCAGCTCCCTTGGGAAGGGACTGGCCAGGGCCTCAGCTTCTCCTGCTCCCCTCACTTCTGCCTTGTGTGTTGTTGGGCATGTGCATAGTCAGACTGGGAGTGTCCCGTAGGGCAGGGTAGTTCCTCTCTTTGCAGCCCTCCTGGGCCTGGCACATAGTAGGTGCTCAACAGATGGGTGCTGATGGGAAATCCTTGGAGGTAGACACCTGTGGCGAGGGAAGAGCTTCCCACAGGACTCAGCAGCCCCTTCCCGCTCCTGCCCTCCTCTGGTCTCACCTGGCCCTTCCCCTCTCTTGCAGCAACCTCACCTTGGTGGCGAAGGTGAGCCCAGCGGACTGTAGGCCTTAGTGGGAGATCTGGGACGTTGGTGGTGGTTGGGTCTTCAGAGGGAGGGAAGGCACTTGCCTTGCACGATGTCCTAGGCCAGGGAAGAGAAGCACCTTCCTTCCTTCCCTGAACAGTGGATTGGGAGGGCGTCCTGGAGCCCTTGGCACAGTGCTTCCTGAACCTGGATGCAGCTCCTAGCTGGTTAAAAATAGATTCCTGGACCCCTCCCTGAGATCATGGGTCGGTAGCACTGCCAGGGCCTGGGAATCCTATATTTTTAAAAAAATATGTTGTTTTTTAAAAAAAATTATTTATTTTAATATGTTTTTATTGATGTCAGAGAGAGGAAGGGAGAGGGAGAGAGAGAAACATCAATGACGGGAGAGTCGTTGACCCGCTGCCTCCTACACGCCCCCTCCTGGGGATCAAGCCCGTAACCCGGGCCTGTGCCCTGACCGGGAATCGAACCGTGATGTCCTGGATCCTAGGTCGATGCTCAACTGCTGAGCCACGCAGGTGGGCAATAGCGGCTATTTTTTGTTTTATTTTTTCCATCACCATTTATCCCCTCTGCCCTCTCTCACCTCCAATCAGCATCTACTTTTTAGTGAGCAATTGCAATGTCGGTCCCGCGCCGACACTTCTCACACATCATGGGACACTCCAGCAATCCCGCGAGGCAGGTTAGTGTTGGGGCCACTTTACAGCTTAGGAAATTGAAGCTTCGAGAGGTGACATCTCTTGCTCCGGGTCTCCAGGCCAGGAAGCAGTGAAATTCTAGCTGGTCATGGGAAGGCTGGGCCTGGAGGGCTCTGGGAGGACTGGGGGTGGGAAGCAAGGCCGGGGTGAAGCGGCTCCTCATGCCCAGGGGCCTGCTGCAGTCTCCCCTCACCAGGACGCCTCCTTCCTGCACACGGAGCCCCTGGGCCGGGTGCTGGGCGTGTGGATCGCGCTGGAGGATGCCACAGTGGAGAACAGCTGCCTCTGGTTCATTCCTGGCTCCCACACCAGTGAGGACCCGTCTCCCTGCCCACCGTCCCCCACCTGCCACGGGAGAGGGACCTGCGAAAAGGAGCCCTAAAGGCCCCATCTTGGTCTGCAGGGGGAGTGTCCAGAAGGATGGTCCGGGCCCCTGCAGGCTCGGTGCCTGCAACCAGCTTTCTGGGGTCAGACCCCACCTGGGATAACAGCCTCTTTGTGCCCACGCCAGTGCAGCAAGGTAGGCGGGGTGCAGAGCGCAGGCGGGGGGCCCTGTGACCATGCCCTGGGTGTCTGCCTGCTCTGAGCACCCAGCTCACCTGAGCGCTGTGAAGTCACAGAACGAGAGGTCACTGGACACTGGGAAACCGGGCAGCAGTGGGGTTAACAGCAAGGCCTCCCGACCAGGCTCCACTCCAGCCTCTGCTGCTTCTGGGCTCTTTGGGCAAATGACTGAATTTCTCTCTCAGTTTCTCCAGACGGAAAGTGGGGAAGTTGGTGAGGTGTATCTAAGATGTTTACACAGAACCTGTGTGGCACAGCAAGTGCTCCCAGATGCCAGCTCAGCATTCACTGGCAAGACCTCAGCTGCCCAGCCCAGCTTCTCCCTGGTTCTGCACACACCACAGGAGGGGGTGCCCCAGGAGAAGGGATAGGATCCTGGGGAACCCACATCTCACAGCCTGGCCTCAGATCCCAGGGCAGGCTGCAGGCCCGAGCTTTCAGGGATGAGAGTGGGATGGGAGGGGGGTGAAGAGGCCACAAAACTACTTGAGTCTTAGGGGGCCCCGGGTCCCTTCCTGACCTGCTGTGTCCCTGCCAGGGGGCCTTGTCCTAATCCACGGAGAGGTGGTGCACAAGAGCGAGCAAAACCTCTCCGGCCGCTCGCGCCAGGCCTACGCTTTCCACCTCATGGAGGCCTCTGGCACCGTCTGGAGCCCGGAGAACTGGTAGGTGGCAGGGAGGGTGTGTCCTAGTCTCCTAAAGGGGTCCTGGAGGCTGGGGGGAGCAGTGATACTGACATCTCGAGGTCATCTCCTCTGTCCTCTGCAGGCTCCAGCCAACAGCTGAGCTGCCCTTTCCCCCACTGTACACCTAGAGGCTCCTGCAGGGCTGAGCACAGTCTGCTCCCAGGAAGCTGTGGGCTGCAGACACCAGCACCTGCAATGGGGAAGTCACACCTCTCCTCCTGAGCTTTCCTTCTTCCAGTGTCTGTGCCCTTTGGTCCTGCAGAAGGGCCGGCAAGAGGTGGCAGCCAGGCAGGAGCCCTCCCCCACTCCCCAACACAACCTTCCCCTAGAGGCAGCCTCTCAGCTACAAACAGGGTCTGGCCACTTCTCGGCCAGCTTCTTACTTTCCTCTCCTCTCAGAGAGAACTCTGTTACGGTGCAAGACATTGAATAAAAATGACTTCCGAACGCAGCCTTTCAATCCTTCTTTCCCAAGCAGACTTGTCAAAATGAGGGCCCTGCTGAAAATCATCCCCGGTACCCCAGCCCTGCCTGGTGAGGTTTGTGACTTTCCTAGCAGCAGGTCACATCTGGTGGGCACTCACTCACTGTGCCAAGAGCTGCACATGTTGTTTCTCACTGAGTCCTTACACCGATGGACCTCTGAGGTAGGTGCTCTTACCATCCATCCACATTTACAGGTTAGGTGACCTGTGCAAGTCACACAGCTGCTTGGAGAGCTCAGCCTTATCCAGAGCCTGTGCTTCTAACCTCTTGGAGGGGAAAATGCGACCAGGGCTGAGAATGCAGTTCCAGATTCTGGGCCAGGCCCTTCCTCTCTGAGCCTGACGAAGGCCTCCGTGCATCCCTCCTGCGTGGGATGGCTTGGCAGGCACCCAGGCCTTTTCCAGGAACAAATTCCAAATCCAGAACCTGTTTAGCCGAGGTCTGACCCAGAGGTTGCACATCAGGAGCTACTAACTGATTCCAGACCACAGATGTGTTTTGTCTGGGCCTTGACGTTTTTACAAAAACTTTTAAAAATTGGGCAATTTCATATCACAGTAAGATTTCTGAGCTTCCTTGAAAGAATGGGCCAAAGCGCTGGGCCTGTGGTTGAGCATGCTGGTGACTGGCTGGAGCTGCCTCCTTAGAGGGGCCTGTGCTCTCTGCATCTCGCTTCCCTTGTCTTTCTTCACTGCACAACCTGCCTGGCCTCAGAGGCAGTTACTTTGATTTCCAGCCCCCCTGTATGTGTGGACAACAGAGGACAGGGCCTTTTCCCAAGGCCACAGGACGCTGGAGCAAAGCTGCTGCTCTTCCCTGACATTTGCCACGAGTCAGGGAGAAGGGAAGGGTTTGTCAAGTTTCCTATGAGCCCCAAAGGAATGTCTCAACACTTTTCTGAGGGAAAGGACAAGGCAGTAATTCCACGAGCTCCCCAGAGCTCCACTCCTGGCTTTTGGCCTTAGTGGGCCCAAGTTCTCGCCTCTTCCTGCTAGGCCCCTCCCTGCCAGGCTGGGTGAGGAGTGGGGAGAAACCTGCCCCTCCCCCCCAGCCGTTCGTCACATTCAACAAGTCAACTCCATGCCTCCCCTTCTGCTCTTCCTAGCCCAGATGGGAGACACCACATGCATTTGGCTATTTCCCCTCGGGTTCTTCTCCAAGTAAAGCCAAGGTCACTCTGGTCTCCCAGTACAACCCACGAAAGTATAACCACTGGCTTGCTGAGAAGCCCGGCCTTGGGTAATAACACTTTCCCTTGCTGATTGCTCATGATGTGTGGGCCCTGGGCTGGATATTGTACACACCTCACCCCACCAGATCCTCACAACACCCAGTGAGGCGCACGCTCTTATTTCTTCCATCTTGCGGACAGGAGAATCAAGGCACGGAGTGATTAGGCCACTCGTGCAGTTAAGAAGTGGTACAGCCAAGGACGGACCCGTTCTGTGTGCACGGAACCTGACATGCTAACCATTGTGCAACACGGCCTCCAGCTCCGCTCCAGCCCACTGAGGACTGCAGGGTGAGAGGGCCCACAGCACACTCTAGTCGTTCGAGTTGTTGCAACATCCTTGAAGCCTTTTGCTTTTCAACATCAACAAAACTAAAGCCAGGAGAGCTTTAATTTTTATTTGGAATCTATCCTCAACTGAAAAATCAAACCTGCTTCCCATCCTCTGCCTCTTTGTGCCCAAGTGGCTGCCTGCTGGGGGGTCACTCGTCTTCCCCATGTCCCTGTTTCCTCCGTCGCTGCTGCACAGCAGCTAGGCCATCAGCAAGATCAGGAGGTAGAGAGGCAAAAGGAGATTGTCTATCTGTGTAGTGTAAGCTTCTAAGAGGGACACTATGCTGATGGACCCCAAAATCCAAGCATAACTGTGGTTTAGGTCCACTTCACTGTCGAAGATTAAGATCAAAGCCACAGAAATGATCTGGGCAAATATAGATGTCATGGTCCCCTCAAAAGTCTTTTTGGTTCCAGGCCAGCGGATTTCCCCCATGGTGCTGCCAAAGATGGAGGCCATAGTGTCACCCACCCCCACGGCCAGGACACCAGCATAGGGGACTAGGGCCCTTGCTCCTCCCAGGCTACCCTTCTGTGTGCAGGGCCTGGGGACTAGCCAAATGGGAAGAGACATGCCCAGAAGCAGGTAGATGTGCGTCAGGATGAGCGGTCCGCTGTCTCGTTCGTCTAGGAAGAGGGACAGGAGGCCCCGCAGAGTGTGGCCCAAGGGCTTAATGCGGAAATAGCGCACATACTCTAGGAAGATGAAGACTGCAAGACATACAGTGGCGGCCACGTAGAGCAGTGGTCGGTCAAAGATGATACCTGGGACATAGGTGGCTACCACGATGAAGTGGAAATACTTCCGGGTGATGGTGGGGGCCTGGTGCTTCTTGGATTCAGAAGATGACCGCTTGGCATTCTGGTACAGCACCACCAGGCAGGCAAAGGTGGCCAGCAGAGACCAGTAGGCTAGGAGGTAGATGCGGGTTTCCGTCTGGAAGAGGAACTGAAGAAGCCAGAGCAGGGGGTTCCTGCGGATGAGCCGGTGCAGCCAGGGCAGGACCACCCCGAGGCCCAGCACACAGGTCATGAGGTGGAAGAAGATGGAGGAGGCCCAGGTAGCCGAGTCCATGAAGACAAAGAGGGTGCTGAAGAAGACACCCATGAGTACCATCCCGATCACCACCACCAGCAGCAGGAAGTCCACCGGGTCGCCCTGGCCTTCTACCACAGTGAGCGAACGCTTGATGAGCTGGTTGAGCACGAAGCTGATGCCCCCCAACACCAGCAGCGCCTCCCCGGGGGTGAAGCAGCGGGGAAGCAGGTACAGCAGGATCATGTTGAGGTAGACGAAGATCAGCAGGACCTCCAGGACCTCGATGACCTCGCCCACGCTCAGGGAGTGCCTCATGATGTACGTGATGACACACCCGGCCAAGCCCGAGATGACACAGGTGTTGGTGGGCACTGGGCGCGTGATGCCCAGCGCCAGCACCGACGAGAAGAGGGCCACCGCCATGCCCGTGGCTGCCACCACAATGCCAAAGCGCTCGAAGTGCGGGTTCCCCGCGGCCAGGCAGCGCTCCTTCATGACCACCCCGAGCAACGGCATGACCATCGAGGAGGGCAGGAGGCCGCTGTTGGCCGACGTTCGGAACTGGAAGACGGCGCTGCCCTGCTGGAGCAGCCGGTCCCACTTGTACTGCACGTAGAAGGCCTGCACGGCCAGGGCCACCGCGCACCACGAGTACCGGTCCAACACGGCCGCGTGGATGCTCAGCACCACCGCGAACACCACCGCCGCCTCCGCCAGCACCGCCCCGCTCGGCGCGGCTGCGGTGCCCGGCGCCCGGGCCGCGCGCTCGCGGGCCATGTCTCTGCACCTGGGCGCCCGGGCACACCGGGGTGACTAGGGGCGCCTTGGACTTTGAGCCCGTCTAGCTCCGCCAGGCTGAGCGCCGCTGCTTCACCGGCCGGCACCGTCCCTCGTCGTTCTCCGGCTGCGAGGGAGCGCGATCCGCTGTGGGGGCCTCTCTGCCGCCTGGGGCCTGGGGCCCCGTCACCTTCCACCGCCTCCCACCCCGCGGCGCCCAGGCTGCCAGCCCGCCGCCGTCATGCCAGCCTCGGTGGCCCTAGCTGCCGGCTCCTAACCTCGCCCGGAGGCCGCCATCTTGGCCCCGCCCCGCCGCCACGTGACGGGAAGCCCCGCCCCCGCGCCGGCGTTGGAGGAGCGGCGTCACGTGGGCCTGGCCCTTGGGGGCGGGGCTGGGGCGCGCGCGCGCTCGAAGATGGCGGCTGCCGCCGGCGGGCCGTGTGTGAGGTGCGGAGCGGGCCGCGTCGGCCGGGGTGGCTGCGAGGCGGGGGCTGGGAGCCGAGGGGAGACCGGGCGGCAGCTGGGGCGAGACGCGGCGGCCGCGGTGGCGCGGCGAAGCCGGGCTGGGCGGACGGGCGCCGGGACGAGAGGCGGTTCCGTCCAAACGGTCGCCGCGCGCGCGGGGCTCTGAGGCGACTTCTCTGAGAAGGGGGCCGGTACCCCGGCCCTTCGCCGGGCGCCGGCCCCCCTCTCTTCCCCGGGCTCTCTCCCCCCCCTCCCTGTCCCCGCGGCCGCGTCCCTCGGTCCCCCCATCCCTGCACAGCCTTACCCCTTCCTCGTCCGGCGCGACGCTCCCTCGGGGCGCGGCGGGGCGCTTGGCGGTCGCCCGGGGAGCCCCCACCGCGACGCGGGCGCCGGGGCGACGCTGCCTGGCTGCCCAGGTGCCCGCGTTAGGGGCGTTAGGGGCGGTGCCGCGCCCCTGCCCGCGCCACTGCCCGCGCGCGCTCCGCGCGGCCTCATTCATCCCTCCGCCGCTGCTCCCGGGCGCCGGTCCCGTCCGCCGACGGGCCCCCGAGGGCTCCCGGGCGCTGCCGGGCTGCGGGGCGCGGGGGCGGGAGGCTGGAAAGAGGCCGCCCTGCGGGGCGCTCGCCGGCGCCGGACCCCGGGCAGCGCCGCGCGCGTCACGTCTGAACCCTCCGCCCTCTCGGGGCTCCTCCAGTTCGCGGGTGACTCAAACCCGGCCCGGCACCAGCGAGCGGCCAGAAGCGGGGCCTCGGACGCTTTAACCCGCGCCCCCCGCCCCACAGCCCGCAGTGCCTCCCGCTCTGCCCGCCCGCCCCGTCCCCCGTCCCGCGTGCTCGCGGTCCCGCCGCCCCTCCGTGTCTCCCGTCGCGTCCGTGCCGCGGCCCCAGCACCACGTCCTCCCCCGTCCGCTCCGGGGGGCTTCTCCCCGCGGCCTCCCTCGGGCCCCTCGGGGCTGGCTCTCCCCTCCGCTGTTTCACGCCTGCCAGTCTTTTCTTTCCCTTTTTCCCTTCACCCTCCCCTGTGGATATCTTCCCCTTGATTTTTGGAGAGAGTGGAAGGGAGGGCAGGGGGGGAGAGGGAGAGAAACGCCGATGAGAGAGACACACCGATGGTTGCCTCCCGCACAGGCCCCGACCTGGGCCTGGGATGGAACCTGCCACCCAGGGACGTGCCCTCGACCGGGAATCGAGCCCGGGGCCCTTGGGCGCACGGCCGACGCTCTGACCATTGAGCCACCCCGCCCGCGGCCCGGTGAGTCCGTAGGCCCGGCAGCGGCGCCGTGGTCAGCCTGGTGGTCAGCCCGCCGCCCTGGTCGGACTCCTGCGGCGCGTGGGTCAGGCTCAGCCCCGGCAGGGGGAGGAGACGCTTTGTTTTGCGTGAAAAGTGCCTCGCGCACCCTGGGGCCGTCCCCGGCTCCCACGCGAAGGCGCGAGAAACGCCGCGAGGGTCCCCAGGCGCCGCTTCGCCCCGAGCCCCGTTAGGAGAACCGTCCCAGGCTCGAGGTACCGATTGGGGCCCCGCTGGGCAGCCTCCTCGCGCCTGAAGGTCGGGACGAGGAGAACGTCCACGTTCCGTTCCTGGCGCCTGCTGATGGCAGGTGCCTCCGGACCAGCCGGGCTGTTTCTCCAGATGTGAATCCTTTTGAGAAGAGCGTCGAGGTGGCTCATTGCACATGTTATTAATAGGAGCTGACGCTCGTCAAAAACGGAGCAATGCTAATGAGTCACGCAGGGTTTTGGGAAGGTCAGCCGGGGTTTGGCAGGCACTGAATCTGAATATTGGCATTTTTTGTCGTACCTTGTTCTCTTCAGTTAACGTGTTTATAGACACCTGACTGGTGCACCTGTGCGAAAGACAAAAATGTGGCTTGAAAAGCTTGCTGCTATGCTTAAAGCATGCAAGAGGGGAGTCCGCGCATCCCTGGGCAGCCCCACTGTCCTCTCCAGCGCACTGTCCTCTCCAGCCGCTGTAACCGGGTTTCTCAAAGGACTGCTGGCAGTGCGCTGGCTGTCTCGGCTTCCTACCAAGGCGCTCGCTGTGGACGCCGTTATTCCTAACCTCCCGGTAGCTTTCGCCCAAAGGTTTCCAGCCACACGGATCTCTCTAAGGAGGATAATTTCCAGTTCCCATGAACTCCAGCTCTTTTAGGAATGGGGTTCCATGTTGTCTGCTAGAACACTGGACTGGAAATCAATAAAAATTTTAAACTTTACTGTTGAGGCAAGCTGTTTTATTTCTGTGCCTTAGTTTCTCTTCCAAATACTTAGCTCAAATTTATTTATTTATTGTGCAAATAAATGAGAGATGATAGCACACATTTTGTCTATGAAAATATATATAGAAGATGCTTCCCTGAGGCTTTGGCTTGGACATCACAGCTCCAGACATGCCTTGTGCCTTGAGAATCACCCTCCTTAAGCCTTCAGGTCCCTGTTTGAGGTGAAGTCTTTCATTAGTACTTGGATCAGCTCCCAGTGATCTCTCTTCTCTGACTCTGTTTTTTGTCTTAGATGATTATATTCTTTTGGAGTGTTTGTTAGGATCAAGCTCTTTATTACTCTCTACCTTTTTGCTGATTGTGTAATGTGTGCCTAACACCTTTGCCATTCCCAGTACTAAGTGTATGAGCATCGTGAAGTTCTAGATTTATTTCTATTCCCATTCCTAGACCAGTGAATGTGTAGGAACTGAGGAACCAATGACACTCATTTCCACAAGAATTCCCTTCCCGTCAAACTACCATTTTCTCTTTTATTCTGCCTCCCCTTGGCACTTCTGCAGATAATTGTTTTTTCTAATTTTTCTTTTTAAAATTTATCTTTATTGTTGCAACTGTTACTTACAGATGTCCTCTTTTCCCCCCATTGACCCCCTTCTACACCCCCCATCCTCACCACACTATTGTCTGTGTCCTTGGGTCATGCACACACGCATACAAGTTCTTTTCTAATTTTCCTTTTCCAATTAGACTGCGGGTCTAAAAGGCACCTTTCTTCCTTTGGTATTCATTCATCATCATATACTTTTGAGCCCCTCCTATGTGCCAGCCACTGTATTATGAGGATGGTATGCCATTTAGAACAGAAAGCTTTACCTCAGTCTGTGCTTGCTTGCAGGATGAATTCTTTGGTGCAGCTTGAGGCAGTGTGTAATGATTAAACTCTGGAGTTGTGCACACCTGGGTTCAAGCTCTGGCTCCATTACCTATTGGCTTTGTGGTGTTGGGCAAGTTACCTAACCACCCTTAAACCTTAGTTTCCAGGTCAGATAACGGGGGTAATAACAGCATCTGCCTCAGAGTTGTCCGTGTTCATTAGGACCAGGTGTTAAGTACTTAGCACAGTGCCTGACATATTACATCTGCTCAGTAAATGTTGGCTGTTGTTAGGATCAGAGACTTATTTTCAATAAACATTACTGTTTTTGTCATAATAAAAAGACCATAACATGACATAGTTTTGCCAATGAAAATTTTAATTTCTAAAGAAATAGGGTTTTTTACTTTTGAGAAGTAGAAAAGTTACTGCTTTACTCAAGGGCCGTAATCACTAATCTTGTTTAGTAGCAGAATCTTCCCCCCCCCCCCAAAAAAAAGGTAATCAATCAAACAAAAGGCAGAGGGTCTACAGTTACCAGATGTTTGCCCTGCTCCTCTGAGAGCATCAGCAGTTTAGGGATTCACTCGTGTATTCACTTCAAAATGTACGTTTCCCATGCCCAGCCTGGGAATCACTGCTACCTAGCTAGTTAGGGGCCAAAGCAAATGTAGATAAATTAAAGCTTTTTGATTCCCAAGATTTTTATGTTTTTCATTGTTTCTAGAGATAGAGGAAGGTAGATGGGGGAGGGGGGAGAAACATTGATCAGTTGCTTCCTGTACATGCACTGACCGGAGACTGAACTCGCAACCTGCATATGTGCCTTGACTGGGTATGTGCCTTGACGGAATAGAACCTGCTACCCTTCTGTGCATAGGATGATGCTCTAACCAACTGAGCCACACTGGCCAGGGAAGTGCCCAAGGTTTTTGAAATTAGAAAATGGATGATTAAGAAAGAATGATTTAGCTCAAGCATGCTAAAGCCTTCAATTAATGATAAATTTCTTTCCATTAATTTTCATGTACTGTTATCCCCATTATTAGCTATGTGTTATATAATAGGTATCTAACCCATTTTGTATAAACCAGAAGCTATTTTTGGTAAAGTAAAAGTATATGCCATTTTAAATAAAGCCCTTCCTTTACTTTTTCCTAATTCAGATTTATCAGACAAGTTAGGCGATAATTATTCTCTTTACAAAAGACATTCTTTCAAAATTTACTATGAGTTTCTTTGAATAGTGAGCTTGCCTCTGTTTTTAATTTTTTTTTTTTTTAATCTTTATTGATTTCAGAGAGAGGAAGGGAGAAGGAGAGAGAAAGATAGAAACATCAATGATGAGAGAGTCATTGATCGGCTGCCCCCTGCATGCCCCGACTGGGGATCGAGCCCGCAACCCAGGCATGTGCCCTGACCAGGAATCGAACTGAGATCTGGATCCTAGGTTGATGCTCAACGTTGCTGAGCCACGGCTGGCCCGGCAAACATAGTACATTTATAATGACTTATGATTGAGAAAGTGAATTATGTATTTAGAACATTTTCTGGAGGTGATGGGGATCCTGAAATGCACATAGTCCTTTTCTAGATTCTTTTTCATCAGCCACTGCACTTTTATGAGAATGGGGGGTAGAGATACTAAATGGAGATATCTTAGCATAAGGGACATACTATAATTTATTAATATATTTCATAAATTCTAAAATCCTTTTCTTTTTACCCTTTGATATCTCTGAAGTCAGAATGTGTTTTTTTATTGATGAATTGTAGAGCATAAATAATCATGTGCCCTCTTGCAATTAATGGCATCCAGGTGTGTGGAAATATGGGTGGCCATCCCCGTTTTCAACACACTACCTATTGGTGTAGGTTGAAGTCCTATATTTTAGTTTCTTTTTATGAAGCAAACATATCCTCAAGTTTTTATTGTCACATAATAAAACAAAATGTGTAGCTTAGAACTGGGTCACTTGGCCCTTTCTCTTCTTATCTCCCAGTTCAGGATGCTCATGTCTCAATAGCTAACATTCTCGCCCGGCTGGCCTGGCTCAGCGATTGAGCATCAACTTAGGATCCAGGAGATCGAGGTTTGATTCCAGGTCAGGGCACATGCCCGGGTTGTGGGCTCAATCGCCATTAGGGGGTGTGTAGGAGGCAGCTGATCAATGACTCTCTCATCATTGATGTTTCCATCTCTCTCTCCCTCTCCCTTTCTCTCTGAAATCAGTAAAAACATATTAAAAAAAATAGCATTTTCTGAGATCTAGTTGGGCTCAACCCATTCAACCCTCAGCTCAGTCTTCTTCGTAGTCTTAGCCTTTTTGTGGAAAATTGGCTTAGTAAGTCCACCATAGCCACTTTGCTTCCTGTAATGACTCCCTATTCCCTGCACGCACAGAGAATCCTTGCCCCTGTACTGTGTTACTTTGTGGGCTTGATGTTTGCCACACTTCTTACAGAAACTCTGGTGGGTTTTAGGAATGTTTACCATGTTTGCAAGAGTGCTGTGGGCACAGAAAAGCTGTATTTTAGTTTCTTAATTTTTATTTTGAACATCAAACTTCTAAGAGTATAATAGGATTACTGTCCAAAATTTTAACAAATTGTTGTGTACATTGAGCCTTTTGCTTTAGAAAATAGACAAAATAGCTGTGAGATAGTTTAGCCCGGTCTTCTTTCCGTTATTTTTCAGGAGCAGTAGGGAACTGTGGACAATTCTGCTTGGAAGGTCAGCTCTGAGAGAACTGGTAAGTGTGGTGGTCTTAAGTGGATTCTGTGGTTCTTTGTGTAGTTTATATTATTTTTAAAAACTGACTTCTCTTTGAAGTAGGAATTACAACATATTTTTTATTCTAAAATGTCATGTAAACATTATGCATTTATTGTCTCTGCTGAAATGTGTGTCTTATAGTCTGGATTTTCTAAATCTCCACCTTTCTTTGTTCCTTAGTGATTCCTTTTCTGAAAAGATACCAGTGCTGCTTGATTGGCTACTGAGGGTCAGGGTACAAATACTGTTCTGATACCTCAGGCTAAAAAGATTCTCAGTCTTTTCTCTGTCTCATACTTTACCTGCTTTTTCTTCCTTTTCCATTTAGCCAGCTCCTTAGGTCACAGAGGCTGTGGTTTCTAGGACATTTTCAAGTGTATAATCAATACAGGACAGTTCTTCATGTTGATCCTCGGGTGTTCTGACCCTGTGAGGGTAAAGTGTTAAGATGACGTTCAATTATTACTATTATTGTTATTGTAATTAATATAAGGGATGTTACACTTTTTTTTAGAGCCTTAACATTTTTTGATATGCCTTCATATGTTAATTCCACTTCTAGGGCTGTATTTTTTAAAATAAATAAATCCTGGAAAAGTTTTGTGCACAGAGCTCTTAACCAGAGTGTTATTTATATTAATAAGGAATTAGTCAGCTTAAGTGAATCTAACATTAGAAGAATGATAAATAAATTATGATCTAGCCACTTGATAAAATATGCAACCACTAAAGGATATTTATCAAGATTTTCATAATGAGGTTGAATCATTATGTTAGAACGTTAAGCAAAGAAAAGGAGGCTACAGAATTCTCTATTCAAAATTATTTCAACTGTGGGGAAGAACACATTTGAAAAGACTCAGAGGAATATGTAGTCATCATTGTGATCCTGAAGTCTGATTAGTTTGATTAAAATTGCATTTGTATAATTCCTTGTTCTTTTCCAGAATCAGATTGAGGCAGAACTGAATAAACATTGGCAGCGACTGTTGGAAGGACTTTCTTACTATAAACCTCCCAGGTATGGCTCTCGTGTGCATCTGGTTAGAGTAGTGCCGGGAGGAAGCTGGCGTAGGTGAAACCGTTTTCATGTTGCTTTTACTGTATTGCTAGGTTAGGTAGATCAGAGAGAATGCAGTTTGGTTACCAGTAAGACCAAATTCTCTCTTTAAAGGAAACCAGTGGAAACCTGTCTTCTTGAAGGAAGAGGAATTCCTTCTAGAGATACAGTGTTGAATCCAATTATAGCACTAGTGTCTGGGGATGAGGGCTTATTAAGTATTCAGTTAATTTAATATTTATTTCTGTCCAAATTGTGTGAAGCACTGTCAGCATCAAATGCTGGGACATAGCAGTGTACAGTTTTTATTTTTGGGGTGAATGTATGGTTTTTTTTTACTGGACAGTGGAGAAATAAAATACAAAGTAGTTGAAAAAAGAAGAGAATGCACCTTGTAGGAAGGACTCGACTTTTTCTCTTAATTCCTAGCCCAGATCTTACTCTGTTATGCATTGTAGTTCCCAGGCCACCCCATTTCCCTTCTGCTTCCGAATGTCTGTTGATTTTATTACATCTTCACCTTCCATCTTCACTGCCTTAGGTTAGTGAAGAACTTTCTTTTTCTGTTCATCTATTGACTCTTCTGTAATTATTTTGAAGTAACTCGCAGACATCATTACAGTTATTTTATCTGTAAATACTTTACTATGTATCTAAAATATATGAACTTAAAAAAAAGGTAATCACTATATTATCACATTTAGGTACTTTTATTATTGTTTCCATTTTACAGATGGGGAAACTGAGGCACAAAGAGGTTAAGTAACTTGCCCAAGGTCACACAGCTAGTAAGTGGTAGAACCAGGATTCAAACCTGGCAGTCTTACTCCAGTGTCTGTGTTCTTAACCATCATTCTGTGTTGCCTCTTTCAGAGCTTACTGTTTAACCTTATCCTAGCCTTTGTGTTGTGGATTTTCTGTGAAATGTGAGAGTCTATAAAAATCCAGCAACAGCAACATGCTTTTAGTTCACAGACTAGACATTTAGGGCATTAGTTTGTTTCAAGACAAAAGTTCCCTTTGTGGTAGCATGGGGTTTGAAGTCTGGCAGACTCTTTTTTTTTTTTAAACTGCAGGCTTTATTTGAATTTAACCCTGCCCCCCATTTTTTCTTTAATGTCTTCTTTCTGTTCTAGGATCCAGTGCAGGCTACCACATTTCATTTAGCTGCCATGTCTCCTTAGCTCTTAGCTGTGACAGTATCTCAGTCTTTCCTTGATTTTCATGACCTTGAATAGTTTTGAGGAGGACTGGTCAAATATTTTATAAAATGCTCTCAATTTGGATTTGTTTGATGTTTTTCTTATTATTTAGATTGGGGTTGTGGGTTTTGGAGAAGAATTCAGAAGGGTAAAGTACCATTCTTACCACATCATAACAGAGGATACACATTGAAATTGTTATCCATATGAAATCACGGGTGATGTTAACCTCGCTGCCTTGGGTAAGGTAGCATTTGCCAAGTTTCTCCTCTGTAAAGTCACTTTTTTCTCTTTCTGTCCCCTGTTTTTTGGAAGTGAGTCACAAATACAGCCCATTCTGAAGGTGGGGGTACAGTGGAATTAAATGTCACCTTCTGAAGGGGGTGGTACCTATGTGTATTATTTGGACTTTTTCCGTAAGGAAGCTTTCCCCTTCTATCCTGTTCACTTGTTTGTTTGTTTTGTTTACTTGTTTCCATCACTGGGACTCATGTATATTTACTTTATACTTGTTTTTACCTTTTCCAGCTTTGACCATTGGGAGTTTTTTTAGGTTGGCTTCTGTGACCTTTTGACATGTCCCCTCCTTTTGTTTTCCGAGTATTTCCTTTGCTTTCTGGCATTACAAGATGCTCCAGGCTCATCTAGTCTTTTTCTCCACTCCAACTCTAGATGAACCATTTCTCCAAGGATTCCTGGTGCCTTTTATTAGAGAATGGTGTTAGAACCCAAGATCTGAATGCTGGGTGTGCTCACTGCTGTGATGAGGGTGGGGTGTCATAGCTTCTAGGCTTTCTCAGTGGACAGAGCTAGATAGCATGTATGTATACTAACAGACCTGGTTTTAAATTTCACCTCAACTTTTTATTAGCTGTGGGATTTTTGGTAAGTTATTTTCTAAGCATTGGTAATTCCATTTGTAAAATGGGGATAGTAATATTTACCTTTCAGGGTAGTTGTAAGGGTCAAAAATAAATAATGTAACTCTAATTTACAAATAATATTGTTGTAACTATCATTTGTAACCAGTCTATACTATAATTATAACCTAGGCATAAATAGTTCTGTGTTATAAAGTCTGTAGAAATGAACTTGAATGTGTATGTGTGTCTGTGTATGTATTTTGTAGTCACCTATATGGCCAAAAAAGGTCTGTAGTAAAAATATCTTTAAGTATTTTTTTTAAACCTCAAGGGTCACTGAGAATGAGGAAATGATTCATTGTTCTTTTCATAGTCCAAATTCAGCTGAAAAAGTGAAAGCTAATAAAGATGTAGCTTCACCACTGAAGGAACTGGGTTTACGAATCAGCAAGTTTTTGGTGAGTAAAAATTAGCATTGGCTCAGTTTATTACCTGGAGTGTGGATGTGTGTGGTTTTATTGTTAGTGATTGTTAGTGAAAATTCAGTTTACTTCCGATTTAGAGATTAAATTGAGCATGCTGTGTTTCAGAAGTACCCAGATTGCAACTCTTCTGGCGAATCACTTTGCATGACCCGTTTACTATGTACCCTAGTGTTTTCTTCAGCATCCATGTGGTGCTCTTTAAATTGACTAGACTGTATCTAAGTATGTAGTTGCATCCTTTTAATTTTGGAGACCCAGAGCATGCCTGCTATTGTAGTAGTGTGCGTGGTGAATAGGCCCAGGTGTCTCTGGCATGCACATTTGTCACATAGATTACGTGCCAGTGACTTTCTCCTTTTTCCTCTTGTTTTGGTTAAAATTGTTACGTTGTATGAAATCTTTAAAAGGACTTTTGTTCAAGTTCTGTGTTCATTTCAGAGGACAGGTCTTTAGAATGCTTTGCATCCTGTGTGTGGTTCCTGAGCTGGGGTGGCTGTTGCTCACTTGTGACCGCTGCATTTCAGGGTCTTGATGAAGAGCAGAGCGTGCAGTTGCTCCAGTGTTACCTTCAGGAGGATTACAGGGGCACTCGGGACTCCCTGAAGGTCTGTGGGTCTATGCAGTTCCGTCCTCGTGCCTTTATCCATTTCCCTGTTTAGATAATTTAGGGTTTTGGTGCCAGTTCCTTTCCACAGAGGTAGGTGATCAGATAAAGCCACTTTCAGCAAATACTTTCTGAAGGCCAAAAAAAAAAATGTGCTTAAGCTGAGGTCTGTCCTCAGACTTGGAGGTGGGGAGAGGTCAGAGATTGACATGCTCATCACAGAGTCTCAGGATATCAGAGCTGAAGTGGATCGGGGACAACATTTAACCTGTCCAGTTCCTCATTTTACATACGAGGAAATTGAGGCCAGAGGAGGGGGGCAGGGATTTGAGCACAGACTTGTATATACTTAGGTAAAAAATGTTTGCAGAAATCCAGGGGCAATCTTGAAGGGTGAGGTGAAGATGTTTACCTTTTTCCTTTGTGGATTGAGTTTTGCTAATAAGATGGCTTCCTAACTTTTCTTTTTTTCCTTCAGATGGTATTGCAAGATGAGAGGCAGAGCCAGGCCTTAATCCTGAAGGTCAGTAGTAGTCACCATTTCCATTCTTTGATGTAAAATTAGGTGCCACCAGTTTCTTGACTTTGTTCTCCTGAGCATTGCTGGCTTTTTGACTCTTGTTGGGTAAGCACTGAGGTCTTAATGAGGATGCTTATTAACTCACTTGTGAAACAAGAGGTGTTTATCCACCAGAACCAGCTGAGTTCTTTTCCAAAGGAGATTCTTCAGTCATTGGGGGTGAGAGCTGGTTAATGGATATTTTTTCTCTACATCTAAATGCAACAGGATTAATTTGTATTTCTTTATCTCCCCCCACCTCTCAAAGCAATCTTCTCACCTAGGATCTCATTTTAAAATGGAATTTGACTGTGACTTTTGAAGTAGTTTCCTACTTGGTATTTAGTGAAAGCTAAGTACATTAGTTATAAGGAATTAGGACATATACCAGTGGTGTTTTTATATTTGCTTTCATGTATTTGGCTGTCAGTTTATAGTATTGTGTGTTACTTGAATACTCTCACTGCTTGAAAAACTTGTTTATATTATTAAATAATTGCTTTTATCTTGCATGACTTTACCTGTATCCCAGTTCATGAAGGTCTTTTGCTTTTTTTTGGCCTAACACTATGTTTCCAATTCTGTGATTAATGATATTTTATTTTTTAAAAATACGTTTTTATTGATTTTAGAGAGAGAGAGTAAGGGAAAGGGAGAAACATTGATGAGAGAGGAACATTGGCTGCCACCTGCACGCCCCCTACTGGGGATGGAGCCTGAAACTCGGGCATGTGCCCTGCCTAAGAATTGAACCCATGACCTCTTTGTGCCTGGGTTGATGCTCAACCAGCTGAGCCACACCACCCAGGGCTGTAATTGATTATAAACTGAAGTTTTTCATTCACACCTTTAAGTGATCTCTTTATCAGTAAATTTACAATTGAATGTCCTGTGCAATGGTGAGTAGCTGACTTTGAATCTTTGGGTTCTTCCCAGATTGCAGATTATTACTACGAAGAAAGAACGTGTATTCTTCGTTGTGTGTTACACCTTCTCACTTATTTCCAAGATGAAAGGCATCCCTATAGGGTAAGCGGTTCAGTGCTCTTGGTTCTCTTCACCCTGTAAAATTCAGCTCTTTTAAATAACTTTATGTTATTCGTATTCACATTCATTTGCATATTTGCCTTTCACTGTAGGGATAAGTTCCCTGTTTTGGATTTTTTTTAAAGGTTGAATATGCAGACTGTGTTGATAAATTAGAGAAGGAGCTCGTTACAAAATATAGACAGCAGTTTGAAGAGCTTTATAGAACTGAAGCACCGACATGGGAGACACATGGAAACCTCATGGTATGTGGTTATTGTGCCCTCTTACAATCCTTAGGAGCATGATATATATATATATATATATATATATATATATGCCCTTTCTCATAGAGCTCCAAGTTAAATTATTTATTCCTTTATTCGTTTAAAACATTTATAGATTATCGGTCTTGAGAAAAATTTAAATATGTCAGATGGGTCAAAAATTTACTTTCTCTTCTTACCTAAAATATTCCTTTAGTGCTTAGTGGAACTCTGAACTCAAGATTTCATCTTCTTTATTATCATTATTTAGTGTGTGACGCTAGTCTGGTTATTTTATCCTAAATCTAAAACCAACCTGTGTTTCTAGATTACTAATACTATTATTATTTATTCTTTTCTTGATTTTTATAGCTCTGTAGTAATTCTTGAAATCAGGTAGCATAAGTCTTTCAGCATTGTTCTTTTTCAAATGTTTCAGCTGTTCTAGGTCCTTTGCTTTTCCATATCAACTTTAGAATCATCTTGTCTCTTCAAAAAAAAAAAAAAAACTTGCTACAATTTTGGTTAGAATTGTATTGAATCTATAGATCAATTTGGAGAGAATTGCCGTCTTAATAATGTTATTAAGTCTTCCAATCCATGAACCTGTAGTATATCCCTCCATTTATGTATGTTTTCTTTAATTTACCTAAATAAGGTTTTATTGTTTTCACTATTCAAGTATTATATGTCTTTCGTTAAATTTATTCTTTTGTTGTTGTCAATCCTCACCCGAGGACATTTTTCCATTGCTTTTTTTTTTTTGAGAGCCAGTGGAAGGGGGTGGGGGGAGAGAGAGAAACACTGAAATGAGACACATCGATTGGTTGCCTCCCACATGTGCCCTGACCGGGGTGAGGGATTGAACATGCAACCCAGGTACGTGCCCTTGACTGGAATTTGAACCCAAGATCCCTTGGTGTGTGGGCCAAAGCTTTAACCACTGATCCACACTGGCCAGGGCAATTCTTAAATATTTATTTTATTTTTTTGATGCTTTTGTAAATTTAAAAAAAATTTATTTTCCAGTTCATTATTAGTATTTAGAAATGCAAATGATTTTCATATGTTGATCTTATATCTTGTGACCTTGATGAATTCACTTATTCTAGTAGGTTTTTTCTAATAGGATTTTCTCATATACGTGATCACGTCCAGTATGTGAATATGTGTGAATAAGCCCAGTATGACTTTTCAGATCTGTATGTCTTTTATTTTTTTTTCTTGCCTTATTATCCGATTGGGACTTCTTTTAGTGTGTTGAATGCAAGTGGAGAGAGAGCTGACGTTCTTACCTTGGTCCTCACCTTAGGTAGAAAGCATCCAGGCTTTTACCATTGAGTATGTTGTTGTGAGTTATTTTTATAGTTGCCCTTTATCAAATGAGGAAATACCCTTCTAGTCTTAGTTTGCTGAGGGTTTTTAGTTTTTATTAGGAATGAGTGTTAAAATTCTGTCTATTTTCTTTTGCATCTGTTGAAGTGATCTTACGGTTTTTCTTTTTTACTCTATTATAGTGAATTATATTGAGTTTTGGGATGTCAGACCAATCTTGAATTCCTGGCATAAATTCCACTTAGTCATAATATATTTTGCTTTTTATACATTGTTGGATTTGACTTATTTTAACAATTTTTTAAAGGAATTTTGTGCCTATATTCACGAGGGATATTTGTCTATAGTTTTCTTATCATGTCTTTGTCTGTTTTTGGTATTAGAGTAATATGGCCTCATAAAATAAGTTGGGAAATATTTATTTTTCTCTGTTTTCTGAAAGAATTTGTATAGCATTGGTATTATCCCTTTCTTAAGTGTGTGATAGAATCTACCAGTAAAGTCACCTTATCCTACGGTTTTCTTTGTAGGAGCGTTTTAAACTCTGAATTCTGTTTTCTGTAGTTGACATAGAGCTAGTTTCCTGTTTCTTCTTGGGTCAGTTTTGGTAATTTGTGTATCTAAGGGAATCTATCCATTTCACATAAGTAGTCAAATTTACTTGTGTAAAGAATAATCATACTTTCTTATTCTTTTGCTCTCTGTGGGATCTGTGGCTGTGCCTCCTGACTCGTTTTTTGTTCTTGTTTGTTTGTCAGTCCTCACCCAAGGGTAGGTTTTTCCACTGCTTTTCGGGGGGGGGGGGGGGTTTGAGAGACACACACGCATGCGCGCGCGCTGGCTGCCTCCTGCACTCACCTGACGGGGCAGGGAGAACCTTCAGCCTAGGGAATCAAACCCGAGACCCTTTGGTCCATGGGTCAGTGCTCTATCCACTGAGCCACACCAGCTGGGGCTCCTGACTCATTTCTGATTATGGTAGTTTTGTTGTTGTTTTTTAAATAGAATTGGGTGCTTTTATTTTTTAAGTATGTCTTTATTAATTTTAGAGAGAGGAAGGGAGAGGGAGAGAGAGAAACATCAATGATGAGAGAGTCATTGATCGGCTGCCTCCTGCAGGCCCCTGACTGAGGATCAAGCCCGCAACCCGGGCATGTGCCCTGACCGGGAATTGAACCGCAATCTCCTGGATCCTAGGTCGATGCTCAACCGCTGAGCCACGCCCAGCTGGGCTGATAATGGTAGTTTTTGTTACCACTTCTCTGTATTGGTTGTCCATTTCATGTTTCATTGACTTCTGCTCTTTACTTTGAATTTAGTTTGCTCTTTTTCTAAATTTTTATGGAAGAAGCTTTGATAAGAGATTTTAGATCTTTTCTAATAAGTCACTATAAATGCTGCTTTAAGCATGGCTTTTAGCTTAATTCCACAGGTTTTGATACATTGTATTTTCATTATTCAGTTCAAAATAGGTTCTAATTTCCCTTGTGATTTTTTTTTTTGACCCTTGTATTATTTAGAAATATGTTGTTTAATTTCCAAACATTGGCTGTTTTCTTAGATATCTTATGGTTACTGATTTTTAATTTGACTGTTATGATTAAAGAACACATTCTGTGTTATTTCAGTTTTTTAAATTTGCTGCCCCATGGTATGTATTCATCACATGATCTGTTTTGGTGAATTTACCATGAACACGTGGAAAGAGTGTGCATTTGGCAGTAGTTGGGTGTGGTGTCTATAAATATCAGCAGGTTGAGATTGTTTAGATCTTCTGTGTCTGCTGATTTTTGTGTTGTCTTTCTGTTCACCATACAGTATTGATTTCAGTAGCAAAAGATAGGTGGTAGCCTTAATGCCCACCCAAGTGGGCAGGTTAAAATAAACTATGGCATTCCGGTGCAGCGGAGTAATACGTAGTGTTCATTGAAAATAGCAAGGGGCCTGTTGGTAGACTACACGAGGTGTCAGAAGGGTGAAGAATAAGGAAATGGTTACTGTGCTGTTGGAGGACATAAGCTTGAAGATACGTTGCTAAGTGAATAACGTGCAGAGGAGTTTGTGTGCTGTGGTATTTGGGTTAGGGGTGGATGGTGGGTGGGTATGTGGACAGAAAGGCGGGAGTGAGTGAATGAAAGTGTATGGCGCATTCATGGAATGGGAGACAGACCTCTAGCTGTGGTGGCCTCTGGGGAGAGATTTGGATGGGCAATAGGAACTGTAGGAAGGGAGACTTTTTTTACCCTATTATCTCTCTTTTTTTAAAATATGTTTTCATTGATTTCAGAGAGAGGAAGGGAGAGGGAGAGAGAGAAACATCCAAAATGAGAGAGTCATCGATCGGCTGCCTCCTGCATGCTCCCAGCGGGGGATTGAGCCCGTAACCTGGGCATGTGCCCTGACCTGGAATCGAGCCATAATCTCCTGGAACCTAGATCGATGCTCAACCACAGAGCTACGCCGGCCGGGCCACCCTGTTCTTATACAGTAGTCTCCCCTTATCTGTGGTTCTGCTTTCTGCAGTTTCAGTTACCCATGGTCAGCTGTGGTTCAAAAATATTAAATGGAAAATTCCAGAAATAAACAATTCGTACGTTTTAAATTGTACGCCATTCAGAATAATGTGATGTGAAGTCTTGAGCTGTTCCACTCTGACCCACCCAAGAGGGAACCGCCTCTTTGTCCAGCACATTCACGCTGTATACATTGCCCACATAGTAGCCTCAGTTATCAGACAGTCATCTTGGTGTCACAGTGCTTGTGTTCAAGAAACCCTTACTTTACTTAATACCACATTTACATAACTTTTATTGTAGTGTATTGTTATAATTCTTCTACTTTAGTGTTATTGTTAATGTCTTTCTGTGCCTAATTGATAAATTTTATCATAGGTATGTATGTATATATAGGAAAAAACATGGTATATATAGGGTTCAGTGCCATCCATGGTTTCAGGCATCCACTGAGGGTCTTGGGATATACCCCCTGCAGGTAACAGGGACTACTACACGTGTATTACCTAGTAAAAATAACTTTACAAATTTAAAGACATTTTAAAATCTGACTTTATTTCTCTCCCTTTTTTTTATTGGTTATGCAGACTGAGCGCCAGGTGTCTCGCTGGTTTGTCCAGTGCCTTCGGGAACAGTCCATGCTGCTAGAAATTATTTTCCTTTATTATGCATACTTTGAGATGGCACCGAATGACCTATTGGTATTAACCAAGATGTTTAAAGAGCAGGGGTTTGGTAGTAGGCAGACCAATAGGCACCTGGTGGATGAGACCATGGATCCTTTTGTGGATCGGATTGGGTAAGTCTGAGTGAATTGTGGTCATAGAACTTGTGCAACCTTGTATTGTGCTATGTTGACACTAGAGTGGTCCTGCGAGGGGCGAGGGAAGAGGATTCTTCACTTGATGGTGGGGAAGTAGATGGGTGTGCTGCCACGGTCCAGGTCATATGGGAGTAAAGACGGCTTGAGAGGACATGTTCTCTCAAGGGAAATACTGCATTCGAGTGTTTCACTACCATCTTGATCTAAGAGGTTCATCCATTCACTCAACAAGATTTGTTGAGCACCTGCTGCAGGCCAGGCACTGCAAATGCTGAGACCATGATAACGAAGGCAGATTTGTTCCCTGTCCACTTCGCGATCAGTTTATGGACTTTAAATTTTATGGCAATGGATATGTTTACATTTTGAGACCTGTTCCCTCTGTGGACCAAGATACACACTTGAGCAGTGAGACAATGTATTGGGTCAGATGAACTGGAGGCTGTAGAAGCCCACGGGACTCAATCTTGCTTTGGTAGGCACAAGCCACGCATGACTGCTAAACACTTAAAATGCGGCCGGTCAAACTGAGATGTGCTGGAAGTGTAAAGCGCATACCGGATTTAGAAAACTTAGAAAGAATGTAAAATAACCCAATAATAGTTTGTTTGATATTGAAGTGTCTTAACATTTCACCTATTTTCCAGTGGGGTGAGAGTAGCATTCATGACACGTTTTCCTTTCCAGCTACTTCAGTGCCCTTATCCTGGTGGAAGGCATGGATATTGAGTCCTTGCTCAAGTGCGCTTTGGATGACAGGAGGGAGCTGCACCAGTTTGCCCAGGATGGGCTTATTTGTCAGGTGAACTTGGAGCAGCCACTTTTCTTATTTCAGACCTTTCACAATTAGTAGTATGTTTTTAACCACTCAACTATACGCTACATAAAATTTTTCTTGTGGAATTTGAGGTTCTGCATTGTTAAGAAGTTAATTGGATCCAGAAGAAATCTCAGATGTGTCAGTTATCTGCACAGAGGTGATAGTGGAATCTCTGAGAATGAGCGGAGTCCGTCAGAGAGTGGATATAAGGACGAAAGAGTCCCAAGGACAGACCCTGGGGGTTGTCTGTATTTATGGAGCCTGTGCAAGAAGAGGAAAGGGGAAGAACTCTGAGATGGGATGGTTAGAAAGATAGAAAATGAGGAGAAAGCAGAGAAAGTTCAAGAAGGATCAGGGAAAATTTGTAGAGTCTCCAGCTGAATGTGTATTTCATAATCTTAGATTAAGAAAAAGTGTGGGTAAAGGGAAGAGTACTTGAGGTGTTTATTAGTGAAGTAGCTGGGGGTTGGGTCGAGTAAAATACCACGATGAGGGAGAGGGGCCACTGTGGATGAAGGGAAAACTTCAGCATGATGAAGGACCCTGTGGAGGGGCCCTGATCCTTTCTTTTTATTGACATATGTTTTCCTTTTTCACTAGGATATGGACCGTTTGATGTTGACCTTTGGGGACATTCCACATCATGCCCCAGTGCTCTTGGCCTGGGCTCTCCTTCGCCACACCCTGAATCCAGAAGAGACAAGCAGTGTTGTCCGGAAGATAGGTGGCACGGCCATCCAGCTGAACGTATTTCAGTACTTGACCCGACTGCTTCGTTCTCTGGCCAGTGGAGGAAATGATGTGAGGCTCAGGCTGTTGGTGTTTGAGCATGAGAATGGCAAAAAGCAAGGAGAAGCTCATTAATAGTAATCAGTTACGGCAGTGATGTGGAGAATGATGACTGTGTTACAACTGATCTTTACAGACACTGCTCAGCGCTGCCTGTCCTTATTTTATCTTCGTATCACTTTTTGCACTATGGATCAGCATCCCTGTTTTTGCTTTAGGAAGCTGAGATTCAGGGAGGTGAAATTTGCCCACAGGAACAATAATTGCCCCTTAGTGGTGGATACAGCTTGAACTCACTCTGTCTGACTCTCTGCCAGTTTAGTGCTCTGTGCCAGTGCAGTATGTCTCCTAGAAGATAGCTTTGGCCATATAGACTGGAGAAATCTTTTTGGGGAGCTTTTTCATTCAGCTATAACAGGATGAACTAGAAGTTCCCTTGCGTCTTGTGTTGGGGCTTAGTTTGGATGACAGCCTAGTCAGCTTGTTTTGACACGCTCAAACGCAACCTCAGCCAACAGGCCCCACTTGTTGGCACTGGTTGATTTATCTTAGTGACAGTCCAGGCAGCTGCACACTTTGTATCAGCCCATGGAGACTGTCCTTTCTGTAGGCTGGATGTGGTTTTCTTCCCCATGAAAACTTTGATCATTTTGAAAGTGATTCCCTTTCGATTTTATTCTTTTAATATTTTTGGTTCCTGCTTTCTTTTTTCTTCCTTTGTCTTCTTTATCTTGGGACTAAATTAGGAAAATTATGAGCCTGGGTTTCCCTTCCCGTTTGTTCACAAGGACTATATTAAGGTGATAGGGTTATGCTGAGTCTGGGGAGAGCTGTGTTGTTCGCAGTTTCTCATGGACTCCTTTGCCATTACAGTGCACCACCAGCACCGCGTGCATGTGTGTCTATGGACTCCTTTCCTTCGTTCTGACCTCACTGGAGCTGCACACACTGGGCAATCAGCAGGTTAGTGTCTGGCTTCTGTGAGGCTATCTACACTGCCTAGCTTTGCAGTCATATCCCCAAGATACCACTTTGGAGCTGATAAACACACACCCATATACCTCAGATGTAGTTTGTTTATTGCTGTTTTCATTCATTGTATTATATAAATGATACATATTAATGATACAAAAGTCAGAAAGTGCTGATAGAAAAAAGTGTAATCCCACTACACAGGATAACCTCTCAACATTCCGATGGATTTCCTTCCAGATATTTTCTGCACATAAACATAAAAACATAATAATTCTTCTCTAGAGAAGGAGTCACAATGTATGTGCCTATTCTGTAACCTCATTTTTTTACTCTCTAGAGCATATGTCCTAAACATCTGTGGGTGCTAATAAATATTCTTTTGCAGCATTTAAAAAAATGAAACATTTCAAACTTACACCAAAGTAGACAAAATTGTATAATAAGCCCTTATGATCCATCACCAGCTTCACAGCTGAGCTTATTCATTTCGCCCCCACCCTCTGATTATTTTGAAGCAAATTCCAGGCACCATTTCATCTCATCTATGAATATTTTAGTAAAGCTGCATAGTCATTATTATATCTAAAAACACAATATCCGTATATATCAAATCAGGATTCAAATTTCTAACTACCTTATAAATGTCATAAATTTGTCATAAGTTTGTTTGGAGCAGGATCTAAATAAATAAGGTCTCCCCATTATTGGTTGATAAGCCTGTCAATTGTCTTTTGGTCCATAACTGTTTTGTCCACTGTGGTAGGCACATTATTGCCTGGTTTCATTAATTCCTGAGGGTTTACAAAATGGCGCTGTCCTAATTCTGTCTTTCCTCTTATGTTTAGTGGTTGGAACATTGCTATAAAAAAGAAATTTGTTTCACGATGTATACAAATAGCAAATTATTATGTACATCTGAAGCTAATATGTATGTCAGTTATACCTCCGTTTAAAAAAAATTTTCGTCTCTTTAACTATTTGATATTCTGCTTTTCCTGTATTTCTGTTTTCCCTAGCATTCTCCAAAGGTGGCTAGTGAGGGTTTTAAAGTTTTTACATATCAGTGTGAACTCATGATTTAAACATATTTGCCTTGTTTTAGTTAATCCATTGCAGTTATTATTCTTATGCTCAGACTGCCCCACTTTTGGTTAGTAAGAGCTTATTTATTTTTTAATTTTTATTATTATTATTATTTTAAATATATCTTTATTGATTTCAGAGAGAGGAAAGGAGAGGGAGAGAGAGAGATAGAAACATCAATGATGAGAGAGTCATTGATCAGCTGCCTCCTGCACGCCCCTAACTGGGGATCGAGCCCACAACCCGGGCACGTGCCCTGACCGGGAATCGAACCCCGATCGCCTGGATCCTATGTCGATGCTCAACCGCTGAGCCATGCCTGGCCGGGCTATTTTTATTATTTTAAATATGTTTTTATTGATTTTTTTAGAGAGGGGAAGGGGAGGGCTAGAGAGAGATAGAAACATTGATGAGAGAGAAACATCATAGATGGGCTGCCTCTTTCAAGCCCCCTACTGGGGATCGAGCCCGCAAGCCGGGCATGTGCCCTGACTGGGAATCCAATGGTAGTCTCCTGGATCCTAGGCCGATGTTCAACCTCTGAGCCATGCCGGCCAGGCAGTAAGAGCTTTTTTAGATTCGCTTCTGAATCCATTTAACACTGCCCTCACATATTTTGATAGCTCTGTTGCTTTTTGGTGTGACAAACTGTTGCAGGATTATCTTATACGATTCCTGCCCCACATCTGGAATCTGCTGTTTGAAAATTTACAGTTCACTTCCCTGTACGTTATCATTTAATTCTTGTGAAAATACTGTGAAGCAAAGAATTGTGTCACCGTTTTACAAAGAACTTGAAGTTTAGAGAATGTAATTTGCCTAACTTCATAAAACAGATAAAATATACACTCTAGGTATTCTGCACTCTTACTTTTTAAACCCAGAGTTCTTCCTGACATAATAAATGAGATATTATTGATGTTTTTATTTCTATAAACTATAGTAAAAAAAGATAGACTGGTTCACCTAGGAAAATAAGCCATTGTCTTTCCCCTCCCTCAACAGGATATAATCGACACAGCATGTGAAGTCTTGGCAGACCCTTCACTTCCAGAACTATTCTGGGGAACTGTAAGTATGCCAGAGGGAGTCATGCTGTGGTATTCTCTGTAGCAAAAGAATTTATCGAGCACTTGCATTGTGAAAGGTCTTATACTAAGCATTTATGTCCATTTTCTTATTTAATCTTTACACAAATCTGTGAAGTAGATAGTATCATCACCATTTTGCATATGAGGAAAGGTGATGTTCAGGGATGTCAGGTGACTTGTCCAGGGTCCCCAGTTAGACATGCAGGATTGGGGTCCAGTCCTGTCTGCCTTGAGTCTTAGTCCACAGCATTAACCAGCGTGTTATCTGTCCTACCTACTAAGTATTTCACACTGTGTGTCTTAGGCACCAGTATTGCTGTAACTTTTTTTTTGGAGAATTTTTATGCATTTGAGTCAAACTGAAGACATACCAAGGAGCAAGATCTTAAATGCTCCCATTGCTGTAACTCTTTTTTAAAAATATATATTTTACTGATTTTTAGAGAGAGAAAGAGAGAGAGAAACATTGATGTGAGCAAAACATCCATCGGCTGCCTCCGCGCCCCTACTGGAAATGGAGCCTGCAACCCAGGCATGTGCCCTGACTGGGAATTGAACTGGCAACTTTTTGGTGCACGGGATGACGCCTAGCCAACTGAGCCGCACTGGCCAGGGCTCATTGCTGTAACTCTTGAAGGTACTATTGGAGGTTGTGACCCCAACGAGTTGTCAGAATATATTTTAGCTGGTTAGAGTAAGAATTTGGCAGAGAACAGTTTCTCACCAGTACTTAGTCTTAGCATTAACAGCAGCTTACAGTGTTTCTGGGAGAAGCTGATATGACATAATACTTAGATTGAGGATCTGTCAAGTAGTGTATGGTGGCTAAATGCTGACATGTGGTTGGGTTCTTTTCACTTTCGTGGACACATGTCATGCAGAGGTGAACAATGTTGTCTTCCTATGGGGAGGATGGCCGGAAGAGGTCACTGGAGGCAGTAGGAGTCCCTTTTCAGGTCCTAGCCAAGTCCGTTGTTGATAGCCCTTTTCAGTGGAAATATGGAAGTTTTAAATTACTAGGGAGGTATGTTAATTTGTAGATAATGTGGAGTTCAGTGATTTCTCCCCTTCCACCATAGGAGCCAACCTCTGGTCTTGGAATCATTCTGGACAGTGTATGTGGAATGTTTCCCCATCTCCTCTCCCCACTCCTACAATTGCTACGAGCCCTGGTATCAGGGAAGTCTACTGCCAAAAAGGTAAGTTTTCAGTTAGATGCCTAAAGAGAGTGGGAGATAGTTTTTAGAAATCCATTTTACTTTCCACATTGAAATCCCACTGCTATGGCAAGAATTATTCTGAAGTTGAATGAAAATGCCAAAGATAGTGCTTCTATTCTATAAAATTAAATAAAAATGTTTTCATTAAGTACCTACTATAGATACTGCGGGAATAATACAAAATATAAGTTCCTTAATATCAGTTGGAAGAGAATAGAGATAAGAAATTAATAGCTAATAAAACCAGGTGTATAGTAAATGTCATTTGAGTCATAAAGACCATACTATTCTGGAGATGCAACTCTCTGGAGCGTGGGGCTCCTTGAGTTAAAGAATGGTGAAGATTTGGCAGGGAGTGCAGAGGCATCTCCAAGAAGAGTTATAGTGGTGGGTTTGTAAGAAGTTTGAGGGTCTACACATACCAGTCTGGCTGAAGGAGCAAAAAGGCAGATGTGGAGCCCCTTACACGACCCCTGGGTAAATGTGTGGCTGGGTTTTTTCTGCATGTTGGCAGGTATATAGTTTCTTGGACAAAATGTCTTTCTACAATGAGCTTTATAAGCACAAGCCCCACGACGTGATCTCCCATGAAGATGGAACTCTCTGGCGGAGGCAAACACCCAAACTCCTTTACCCGCTTGGTAAGATAGATAAAGAGACCCTGGTTTAGTACCCTCTTTCACACCAATTTCTATTTAGACCTCATTGCTGTTTCCATTATTTCATGCAAGGTGCCTTTAAAGCAGTTCCATCTCTGCTCTGCTTGCTGATTTGTTGATAAATTATTAGTCAGTTTCCCACTCTCTTACATCATTAGATTGCTTTATTTAAAAAGTAATGCATGTTCACAGTAACAAGGGAAACAATGCAGAGATACATTTAAAGAAGTTATTCTCTCTCCTGAACTGCCTCCATTAAAGAATCAATGTTAAGAGTTTGCTGTGTATCTTTTTTTTTTTTTTTTAATGTTTTTATTGGTTTTAGAGAGAGGAAGGAAGAGGGAGAGAGAGCTAGAAACATCAATGATGAGAGAGAAACATCTATCGACTGCCTCCTGCACGCCCCCTACTGGGGATTGAGCCCGCAACCCAGGCCTGTGCCTGACCGGGAATCGAACCGCGGACTCCTGGATCCTAGATCGATACTCAACCGCTGAGCCACGCCGGCTGGGCTGCTTTGTGTCCTTTTACACGTTTCTGTATACTTTCAAAAATTTATTCTGCAAGCCAGTCTTACTACAGATGGATCTGACTCAATTTTTTTTTTTTTTTTTTTTTAGTAACTACATAATTATTCTTGATGTTCCATAATTTTTATCTTTCTCCTAAAGAAAATTTAGGCTGTGTCAGGTTTTTGCCACTAAAAACAATGCTGCATTTGGTACATAAACCTATATAAACTGGTGCTTTTATTTTTAGTACATAGAATCCCCAAAGTGGGATTGTTGGCTAAAAGAGTATACACAATAAAAATTTTAAGTCCACTGACATATGAAATTCATAAACAAAAGGTGTATCTGTGTGCTTATATATATGTGTGTGTGTACCTGTATATATATGTACACACACATATATTGGAATATTCCTATATTCCTAACCCCTAATCCTAACCCTAGCCCTGACCCTGACCCTAACTCTAACCCTATATGTAGTAGAATATTATTCAGCCTTAAAAAGGAAGGGAATTCTGACACCTCCTATAACCTGGAGGAACCTAGAAGACATGCTAAGTGAATGAAACAGTTACAAAAGCACAAATATTGTATGATTCAACTCATATGGGATACTTAGAGTAGTCAGATTCGTGAGACAGAAAGTAGAATGGTGGGTGATGGGCTGAGGGATGGGGGATAGGGAATTATTAGTTAATGGGGACGGTTTTAGTTTTGCATGCTGAAAAAAGTTCGGAAGATGGATGATGGCGATTGGTTGCACAACAGTGTGAATGTGCTTAATGCCACTGGACTATAGACTTAAAATGGTTAATATGGTAATTGTTATGTTATGTGTATGTTACCACAATTTAAAAAATAATTTAGAAGTTTTGAATACATAGTGTCAAGTTGTAGAGAAAGTTGTAGCAATTTGTTTTCCTACTGGCAGTGCATAAGAGAGACCAGTTAAAATTTGTAAGCTTGCCTGGCCGGCATGGTGCAGCAATTGAGCATCGGCCTAGGAGACAGGAGATTGAGGTTCAATTCCCAGTCAGGGCACATGCCCGGTTGCAGACTCCATCCCCAGTTGGGGGGGTGTAGGAAGCAGCCGATCAATGATGACTCTCTCATCATTGATTTCAACTCTCTCCCTCTCCCTTCTCTCTCTGAAATCAATAAAGATACATTTTTTAAAACAAAACAAAACAAAAAAAACTTGTAAGCTTATGTTACTCCAGGTGCTCAAGGAGCCAAATGTCAAAGGAACAGCCTTGCTCTTCTGATCCTGGCACCACCACCAACCCACACAGTGACCTACAGTCCCATAAGGTGGTGGTCTTTTCACAGTCATCATGGGAGTGTAATACCACTGCCCTCAGCTGCTTTTAGGCAGGTGGAAAGACACTCATTTCCCCAAATGAAAAGAGGGTTATTTGGGAGATTTTTGGTGTGTTTTCTTTGGTTTTTGTTTTTAATGGAAAAAGTTGTAGCAATGTTAGATACTAGGAAGAGAGCTTGTGTATCTTTGTATGATTAAATATTGCTGTCTGGTATAGGAGTCACCTCTTCCTGTTGTGTTCTCAGATAGTAGACTAATTTCTCTTCCTTCCTTAGGGGGTCAGACCAACCTTCGCATACCTCAAGGCACTGTGGGCCAAGTAATGCTGGACGATAGGGCTTACCTGGTACGCTGGGAATACTCGTATAGCAGCTGGACCCTCTTTACCTGTGAGATTGAAATGCTGCTTCATGTTGTTTCCACTGCAGGTGAGGGCAGCTTTGGGAGACATCACTGTGGGGAAGAAAAGTAGACATGCCTGGAGGATTTGGAGGGTAAACAGAATTTAAAAATAAAATTCAGAACCATACAGGTTATGATGAGTGTAATTTGTTTATCTGGGTCTCAGAGACTATTCAGTGATCTTAAAGGAATTGTTTTCCATGAGGTCTCAGGCTTTCTTTCCCTTCAGATGTGATTCAGCACTGCCAGCGGGTCAAACCCATCATTGATCTGGTCCATAAGGTCATCAGTACAGATCTGTCAATAGCAGACTGTCTCCTGCCCATCACCTCCCGCATCTACATGCTGCTGCAGCGGTGAGTGACTGGTCACACATCGTGGGGTTCAAGTCCACACATGTCTGTGGGAAGCCCTGATGTGATTACTGTCCCAGCTAGGGCTGTTCTGTTTCAGCATCCCTGCTGAAAGGAGGGACTTGGGAAGAGAGGAATGGAAAATATTTGTGATGGAACAGGTTGTGTTATTCATTTTACTGAATATAGTACACTGTGCTCCAACCAGGTTAACAACAGTGATCTCCCCCCCTGTGGATGTCATTGCTTCTTGTGTCAATTGCTTGACTGTTCTGGCTGCCCGGAACCCAGCAAAGGTATGACACCAAGTCTTCAGAGTAGCCCCAAAATGTTGTACTGGGTATGTACCTTAGGACACAAGGACATTAGACTGTTTTTTTTTCCTTTTCAGGTCTGGACTGATCTTCGTCACACAGGATTTTTACCGTTCATGGCCCACCAGGTCTCCAGCATGAGTCAGATGATTAGGTGAGTCAGGGCTTAGGGTGGGCAGAGTGTGTTCCCTGGGAGCACCTGGACATTGTGGGTCCAGGCTGGCCTTGTTAGTTTTAAAGAAGCTTCTCTCTGCTCATTTACTTTGTCTGCTCCTTGGCTATTCAACCCTCTGGAAATAGGAGGGATGAGTAAGGACAAGGCAACAGAGACAGTGGGGTTTGGGGCACAGAGGCTTCTCCTCTGAGGCCAGCACTGATGGTTCCATAGTCTCTAATGCCAGAGAGGGGAGAGAGAGATTTCTCATTCAGCAGCAACCACCTTAGGTACATGGGAATTAACTTTACAGCCTAGAGAATCCAGGGATATCAGGATCCAGAGACCTGGCTTCCCTTTCTTAAGCCAGAGTCATTCCGTACTTTTCCTCGTTTTGTGGCTACCCCAGCTCTCCTGGCGGACCAGTTACTAATGTGCAGATCCGTCTAACGACCTGAGCGCTCGCTCTTTGCTCTCTTCTGCTAATGAGACAATGTCTTCCTGATGTTCATTTGATTTTTCACTAAACTTCTTGAGGTTGCGTATCAATAAAACATGTTCTTAATGTTTATCCTGGGTATAAAATTGCCTAAACTTGATTAATTCCTTTGCAGAGCTTGCTTATTTTATGCTCAAGCCATATCACAATAATAAGAATGCTCTGTGATTACAGTTTCTTGCAACCTTGAAATCACCGCATCATTTTTTCCCTCTGCCTATGTCTTTCGCCAGCGCGGAGGGGATGAATGCTGGAGGGTACGGAAACCTCTTGATGAATAGTGAACAGCCCCAGGGCGAATATGGGGTCACTATTGCCTTTCTCCGATTGATCACCACTCTTGTCAAGGTAAAATCTGGTCAGATAGAATCATCTGGAAAAGTTTCCCTGCCTCTGCTACTGTTGTCATCCTGTCTGCAGGCAGAACAGTTGTCCTGAAGTTATGGTGATAGTGGTTTGTGTGTACTGAGTATTTGCTGTGTGCCAGATTCTACAGCAGGTGCTTTATCTAAGTTGTTGAATACTCAGCCATTTGGTGTGACACACTGACTGTCAAGCTATTTTGACTGTAGCTCAAGATAATACGTACATTTTATATATGTGAGTATATATACTCCTAAAACAAAGTTTCACAATATGACACTGCTTGCTCTTTGGTATTTTCTAAGAAGGCTACCTCACAATCCACTAATGCAGTGATCTTCACCTGGTGTGCTACGACACGCTGGTGTGCTTCAAGAACTTAAAACATGCAACATCTGACAATTTAGGCAGGGCACTGACCTCTCTTCCCTTAGATTGTCAAGTAAATGACAACAGCCAACATAACAGTAGACATCCAGTGTGGATCAATCAAAATTATACCTTTTTTTTGGGTCAGATTGGCAAAAATGTATTTTTTGATGTGCCCCAGAATTTTAGTAATTTACGTGTGCCACGAGATGGAACAGGTTGGAAATCACTGCACTAATGGATGACAACTCAGTTTGAAAAATACTGGTGTAGCATGGATTTTGGAGTCAGAAAATTAGGTTTACGTTTTAGGCTGCATGACCTTGGGCAAGTATAGAATTTTTCACCCTTTGTAAAACAGGCATGATCAGTGGTCTCCGCCTGGAGTTGTTGAGAGGGCGGGCCATATGTGAAAAGCACTTGGCACACTTCCTACCTGCAGGAGTCAGTCATGAATGACAGCAACAGTCTTTTATAGAGATAGGGGTGTAAATACAGACGTTTATATGTTAATAAAGAATCCCTATTTCAATTTATTCCTTATTTTTATTTTTTTAATCTTTCTTGTTGAGAGTATTACAGATATCCCAAGAATCCCCATTTTTAATAAGGAAGCTGATGTTAACAAGTAATATTAGGACAAAGAATGTTGAGTATCACATCTCTTGTCTGGTATTTCAGGGATGGGTGCGGTGAGGTAGAGGTCAGGGGGATGGCCGGTGACGACGACACTGAAAGGGCATTCTCCATCATAGGCAGTCCTAGAGCCTTTATGTTTAAGGTACCTCCTTTCTGACCAGATTTAGCCTTTACAACACTCTCCTTTGTGCAGGTGACTTTTGTGACTGTCACACTGTCTTTTTAGTCCTTCCCTCTCCTCTATTCTGGAGAATCCTACAGCGTGCACTCACTGCGCTAGTGTTCTGATGTTTCTTTTTTTCCCACCGATGACTCAGGTTTACCCAGATTTCCTTTGGACCTATGGTTTTGATGTTAAATCTCTAATAACTAAGTGACTTTTCCTTACATGGCATAAGCCCTCACATTATGGTTTCTTGTAGGGACAGCTTGGTAGTACCCAGAGCCAAGGACTGGTGCCCTGCATCATGTTTGTGCTGAAGGAGATGCTTCCCAGTTACCACAAGTGGCGCTACAACTCCCATGGCGTGAGAGAACAGATTGGTGAGGACAGCTTGGGCAGGGGAGGTCTGAAGAATTTCTGGCTCCCTGGAGATCTTACTCTCCCTTTTGGGGGATAAGGGTCATCATCACACAAGGCCACATCATTCCTGTGTCTTTGCTGGAGTCTAGGTTGCCTGATCCTGGAGCTGATTCATGCGATACTGAACCTGTGCCATGAGACAGACCTGCACAGCAGGTATGAGGGGTGATTGCTAGAGCTCGGTGCTCGTGGATATGGCCACTCACCAAGGGAAGCATGGGCTTGTGCTGTGCAGAGCCGTCAGCCTTCCATAGGTCAAGCCCAGAGCCACCTTCTGAGGTTCTGATTTCTTTTTCACTGGACTGTTTACCCTTTCTCCCTGTGGAATGAAGTGGGAACGACATTGTTCCTAATGGGACTGTTGTATCTACACACATCACTTTTAATGATCTTTCCTAAAGTTACACATATTCATTGGAAAATAGTGCAAAATGCCCTTCGTAAACCTGTTTTCCAGAGATGACTATTACCTAGTTAGTGTGTATTCTTCTAGGTTTTTCCTCTGCTTATACTAACTGCTCTGTAACTTTATTTCCATGCCACTCCATACAAATCTCTTGTTTTAATGGTTCCATGCATTCCATTGTGTGAATTAATCATACTTTCAGTAAACAGACCCATTCATTAATGGACATTTAGATTGACTCTTAGGGTGATGTTTAAGATCAAGTCTCTTTAGAGAAAGTGATCAGAGTGCCTTTGTCTGGCCAAGAGCTGATCTGTATCATTGGTGTCCAGTTGTTTAGTTTGGACTATTGCTTTTCCTTCCAGTAATAAGCTTGGCGGCTCCCTAGTAACTCAGAATGCGTCTGTCTTCCAGCCACACCCCCAGCCTGCAGTCTCTCTGTATCTGTAGCCTGGCCTATACAGAAGCAGGACAGACCGTTATCAATATCATGGGCATCGGCGTGGACACCATCGACATGGTCATGGCTGCTCAGCCCCGCAGGTAGGGCTCCCTCCCCACCTTCCCCCTTTATTTTTATTGTGCCTGCATGTTCTAAGAACTCCAGTTTAAGTTTGCACGCAGTAGTTTTTTAAAGATGACCTCGTTCTTCCTAGGACACAGCCTTTACATAGCCTAGCTTTACGTAGTGGTGCTGTGTAGCCTGGCATGCAGCAGAGGGAGCTGATGGCTCCCTCCACCTGTCTCCTAGTTTGGACTGGGGCCTCTACCAGAAGCTATTGAACTCTGGGATTATGGTTGGCATGGTTGGAATCTAATTCATGAGAGCACATATGTTGTGAATGAGGTCATGTTGTCTGAATCAACCTTGGTTTCCATTTGGCACCCTAGTGATGGGGCAGAGGGCCAGGGGCAGGGCCAGCTGCTGATCAAGACAGTGAAACTGGCATTCTCCGTCACCAACAATGTGATTCGGCTGAAGCCTCCTTCTAATGTGGTGTCCCCCCTGGAGCAGGCCCTCACACAGCACGGTATGTATGTGTTCTCTTCCAGTCAGCAACGTTTCTGCCCCTAAGTACACACTTTAGGCTGTGTTTTTAGGGGCAGCGGTATTTTCTGATTAACTCCTTGAAATTTGGGAACGATCACCAGCTCCCATCCTGGACTTAGAAACAAGAGGACTGGATTGTATTTCCTTTCTGCCTCCTACTGATGACAGAATGATTGGACTGCATGTTCAAAGTCAGACTGCGTGGTCAAAGTGTGGCTGCAAACAGCTGTGTGACTTTGGGCACATTATCAAACATCCCTGCCTTGGGTTTCTTGTCTATAAAATGGATAATAGTAGTGTCTACTTTATAAGATTATAATGAAGGTTAAATTATAACCTGTAAGACATGGAAATCCTGTTTAAGTATTAACTGTTATTACTTCCTGACCTTAAACTACTCATTCATTCTCTCTGGGACCCAATTCCCTCATTTTCAAGCAGGTGTTGGGTGATGTCTGACCTGTCCTACCTGTGTCACTGTGGGAGGAAGGTCTTTGCATTTCAAGCAGCACTTCAGTGCCGTGTCCTCTGTGCAGCCCATAGGATAAAAGACTCTAAGACTCTGTTTACTTGAAAATCTCTTTCTTTCTGCTTATTTATTTTTAATCCTCACCCAAGAATATTTTTTTCCATTGATTTTTTCAGAGAGAGTAGAGTGGAAGGGAGGGAGGGGGAGGGCTGGGAAGAGAGAGAGAGAATTTGACGTGAGAGTGACACACCAACTGGTTGCCTCCTGCACAGGCTCTGGCGGGCTGGGGAGCAAACCCACAACCCAGGTGTGCGCCTTTGACCGGGAATTGAACCCTCTACCTGTTGGTCTACAGGCCAATGCTCTAACCACCGAGCCAGACTGGCCAGGGCTCTTTCTGCTCCTAACGAATTGCATTGAGCTGTTTTTCCCCTAATCCTGCTTGTCCCCTGGGCTGCTGAAGAGAGAATGATATGGCCACCTGGATTCGCTCTGGTCCCCCAAATACTTGAGAGTAAATTCCCCCACATGTGAGCCTTTATGAATAGCACCCTCTCATAAGAGCTTGGCTCAGGCACGCTTGGTGTCTAAACTATTCCCTGTACTTCTTCAGGGGCCCATGGGAACAACCTCATTGCTGTTCTTGCCAAGTACATCTACCACAAACATGACCCTGCTTTGCCACGTCTGGCCATCCAGCTGCTGAAACGTCTGGCCACGGTAGGATCCCACCTCACCAACCAAAGCCCCAGAAAACCGACTCTGTGCTTGTGACCATTCTCACCTTCTCCCAAGAAAAGCAGCTTATTTGGACTTTTCTGACTTTTAAGTGACTTGCCATACACACACAGTTGTGTTTTATGAGGATATTTTTTTTCTAATTACAACAGTCTTACATACTCATTTAAAAATGTTTATTTAAATGATACAGATAAATGTAACAGAAAGTTAAGGTACCTCTGACCCCTCGTTCCAGATCCCCTATGAGCAGGTTGGTACGCACTGCCCCAGGTTTGTCTGTCTGTGCTTGTGTAGTAAAGGGTGTGGGGGTGCGTTTGCTCTTTTCAGAAGTGGGGTTCCACTACACGTGCTGTTCTGTGATCCTCTCCTCACCTAACACCGTGTCTGCTATCCCCCACGCGGCACGCTTGGAGCTGCTTCGCTCTCCCTCATGCCTGCCTGGCGTGCCGTCGAGCGGGTGTGTCCTAATTTATGTGGCTAGTTTCTGTCTTTCACTGTTATAAACAGTGCTACAGTAAACATTATTGTCCATAGAATTCTGTAAACTTTTGTTTACTGTTCCTAAAAATTAGATGTCAGTGAACATTTAAATTTTTATTAGACATTTCCAAATAGTGCTCCGAAAAGGATGGTTATGGTTTATACTCCTAACACCAAGTCTTATATCTTTGCCATATGCTTTCATCAGTTTTTTTAATCTTTGCTAATCTATTAGGCATATCCACGTTATCTCATTTTTTACTTTGTGTTTATTTAACCATGAGAGAGGTTGTGCATCTTTTTACGTTGATTACTGTTCTCCTGTGACTTGTTGGGCATCTTGTGCTGTAGTTTGGGGTGATGTGCCTTTTGACCCAGAGCTATATTATATCTGGATGTTTCCCTTTCTGGCCATTTTCTGAGAGTTCTCCAGCACCCTTCCGTAGGGGCCTGTTGGTTTTTCTGGAAGTAGAGCTCTGAGCCTGTGTGTCCTGGTCTCCACCAGGTGGCCCCGATGTCAGTGTATGCCTGCTTGGGCAATGATGCGGCGGCCATTCGAGACGCCTTCCTGAACCGCTTGCAGAGCAAGATTGAGGACATGCGCATCAAAGTCATGATCCTGGAATTCCTCACGGTTGCAGTAGAGACTCAGCCAGGCCTCATTGAACTGTTTCTAAATCTGGAGGTGAAAGATGGCGGTGACGGCTCCAAGGTGAGCCTGTGCCTGGGATGAAGCTGGGAGACGGCCCCTGGGAGGTGGGTGCTGGGCTCTGCGTGCTCAGTTACTGATAGTGGCTGTGGCCCTGAACTCTCACCTGCCCCTCTTGCAGGAATTTAGCCTCGGGGTATGGAGCTGTCTCCACGCAGTGCTGGAGCTGACTGACTCCCCACAGCAGGATCGATACTGGTGCCCACCCCTGCTGCACCGTGCGGCCATCGCCTTTCTGCATGCCCTGTGGCAGGACCGGCGGGACAGTGCCATGCTGGTTCTCAGGACCAAGTAGGTCTCACTCCTCCAGAGCTCTGTCCTTGTCTGTAAGGTGGGGTAACAGTAGCTCCTGTCTTGGTGGTTTATTGTGAAGAATCACTGAGCACGTCAGTGCCTGAGTCTCTGAGTGGGAGTGCCACTCTTAGCTACTCTCTTTTTAATGCTGCCACCAGCAGGCGTCATCTTCACTCTGAGGTAAAAGTGTGTTAACCTTAGAGTTCCCGCCTTTTGTGTTTCTGCCTTCTGCCAACCCATACCCATTGTTCTTGAGAAACTAGGGTCAGGTGAGTGTGGCTTGCTGAGCCATTGAACTGAATGGAACACGCTGTGTTTCATTGGACCCTGTTTGCACAAAGGGGAGGAACTTTAAAATGGCTAAACATGGGAGTCTGCGTCCTGGTTTCCCTCCTCACTTTCTCTGAGGGGCTGTGGGAAATGGACAGTGGAGTGAACCCTGAGAGTTTTTATTGGTCAACTCTATAATATACAATTGTGTGTAAGAGGAAAACCCATGTAAAATCATACTGTATCTCTGGAACCTTTACATTTCTGTAGGAGCAAGTGACCTTTGAGAGTTAGGACTGGGACTGTGAGAATGGGAAGCAACCACCAGAGGGAGGTGGAGAGGGAAAGGGCTAAGGAGAGCAAGTGTGGTGTACAACATGTATTTTCTTTTTAGACCCAAGTTTTGGGAGAACTTAACCAGTCCCCTGTTTGGAACCCTCTCTCCTCCCTCAGAAACGTCTGAGGTAAGCTGTGGTGGAGGGTGCACAGGGGCTGACAGCTCCTGGGAGGAAGGCCGGGCTGTGGGGCTGAGCTGTAGAAAACAACACTTCCCCTCAGGAAACAGCCAGGACATTTCCTCCTAGGAATGCCTTCTCAGGGGAGGGCTGGCTTCCCTTCCCGATGTCTTGCTTGGGAAGGAAGGTGGCATGCCCTGCTCTGTGTCAATGGCTCCGTGGTCTCCTCCACTTAATTGGAGACTCTGTAGACCTGATGCTTCTACTCTTGCAAGTCAGATACTCATCACACTCAACAGGGAATGCGCTCCTTTGTGGGGGGACACGGGAAAGAGGCTCGCCTTGTAATTAGTGTCTGCTCTGCTCTCCCTGCCACAGCCCAGCATCCTGGAAACCTGTGCCCTAATCATGAAGATAATATGCCTGGAGATATATTATGTAGTTAAGTGAGTCCTTTCCCCTTTTGAGAGTTTAATTGAAGGTTTGGGAGGGGACCATGGTGGCCTACTACTGGGTGCATGGCTGTTTAAGCCGGGTCAGAGGAGAGAGCTGGTTTGGAACCATTTATGGGGGGCCACTGTGCTCTGTCCCTGGCCAGTCCATTGATGGCGTTTATGATTGTCAGAGTTACTGTGAAGCAAACTCCATGTGCTCGGAATTTTATGGAGGAGGAATCCTGGAAAAGGCCTCAGTCTAACCCATTATGTTGAGCAAGAATATGAGTCCCACACATTGGAGGGATCTGGAGCCATCTGCCTTTAGCCCATGTGAGGTTGCTTTCTCTGCCTCAACAGGGTCTGTGCCCATCATATTCTCCTCTGCTTTCAGAACCTAATGGTGGGTTTTGTGTTTTCTTGACACTCAAGGGGCTCACTAGACCAGTCACTAAAAGATACACTCAAGAAGTTTTCCAGTGAGAAACGCTTTGCCTACTGGTCAGGGTATGTCAAGTCCCTGGCAGTTCACATGGCCGACACAGAGGGCAACAGCTGCACCTCCTTGGTAGAATATCAGATGCTGGTCTCCGCCTGGAGGATGCTTCTCATCGTTGCCACCAGTCACGTAAGAACCTCCTGGGCGAGTTTTCCCTTTGGTTTCCTAGTAGTGATGAGCTGGGGTGCCCAGCAGTTACAGCCCCTTGGGATGAATGAGTCAGGGTGTTTTCCTGAGAGCTAAATGTAACAGGTTCTGTGTCAAAAGGTGAGGGCTTGTGGGTATTTGATGGTATTGGGTCCAATAAGAGACCCTTAAGGAAAGTAATTTGAAATCCCTTCAGACATTCATAAAAGATTCCTATAGCTGCCTTTGCAGCCCCTAGAGTGCCTTGGCTAGGTCTTCGGGGCCCCCTTCATCTGCCTCACATGCACATGTATTACTTTCTTGTGCCGTGTGCCCTGTGCACACTAGGGTAAATATTTGTTGACTAGTCAGGTAGCTGTAACAGCTGCAGCAGCACCCTCTGGAGAGCTGTTTATTTTCACTGGTCCTAGAAACTGCATTTCCTGGTCTTAGAAAAAGAACAGAGGCCATTGTCTCTGTACTGTGTGTCTACTGAGAATTGGTTTTTAGAGCGAGAGTTAACATTTGAGAAGAGTTTGCGTTGTTTCTCGGTATTTTTTTAGTGGCTTGATGCCATCATGCTATGTAGGAAGGACGTGGTGTTGACTGTTCTTCCCGGGGAACCCAGAGCAGTTCCTCGGCTTCATTAATTGCCTCAGCTTGGTCGGTGCCCCTTGGTTCAGGCATACTCCTACATCTGCGACCTGTTTCCCTGGTGCCAAACTGCATGGCATAGGGCCTTGCTGTGGCACAGTGGGCATGGAGCCTGGGACTGCAGATACACCGAAGGCTCAGCTGTCTTTGGGGAATAATTGACACACACACCCCCTGGGAATAACCTGTGTGTCGCCTGCCTTTGAGGCCCTCGCTAGGCAGTACTTCAGTTGTTCTTGAGAAATCCCACCCTCATCTTCCCCTCCGTGGAAGCCTGTCTGGCTAAGTCCAGGGTATTGATCATCCACCCACTCACTGAATGGATGTTAATGGAGTGCTTGCCATGTGCCAGGCACCAGGCTACAGCAGTGAGCAAGGCAGACAGGGTCTTTGATCTCATGCAGAGTGTCCTGAGAGGGAGGCAAATTGTCAAGAAACTCACGAGGAAATACAGTTTCAGAGTGTGATAACTCACTACAAAGGAAATAATCAGGAAGCTATGGCAGTGAACGCCAAAATAGGATAGGCCTGGGCAGGGAGGCCCTCTCTGAGGAGGTGATGTCCAGATTGAGACCTGAACATGGGAAGGAGTCTTCCAGGTGGAGAGCTTGTGGAAGAGAGTAGTCTAGGCAGATGACTCACAAGTGCAGGAGTCCAGAAGTGGGAAAGAGGCAAGAGGCCATTAGGGATGGAATAGAGGGAACACAAGTGGGTATGATACCAAAATCAGTTGGTGCAGGTCCCATGGGGCCTCCCAAGCCTTGTGGAGGTGTTTGTATTTCCCGTGCACGGGGCAGCCTTCAGAGGGTCTGAGCAAAGAAAGGACTTAATCAGGAGGAGGGGAACCTGGGTTTGATTCTGACCGCATCTAAGGGTAGACTGAGAAACAGCAGGGCCCTCAAGCCCACTTGAATCAGGGAGACAATGACTTAACAATGACTAATTGCCTGACAGAGGACCCCACATTTCTTGGCTTCTAAAATCTGGGAAATTTTCCCAACGGACATTTTTTCTGTTCCCTTGCAGGCAGAGATAATGCACCTGACCGACTCTGCAGTGCGTCGCCAGCTCTTTCTTGATGTGCTTGATGGGACCAGAGCGTTAGTAAGTGTGTCTGGGAGATTTAACATTCCTCCCGGGAGAAGGTCTCCAAGGCCAAATAGCAGCTCATGAGTCTGCAGCCGTGCATGTGGTCAGGTCAAAGGGCTTAGTAGGCCTGGGCAGCCTGGGGCTTCGGTGGGGAGGGGCAGAGGCCTGCTGCTGCTTGGCCAGCCCCTGGCCACTCCTCATATCCCATCCGTTTAAGCTCACTGCTAGGAAAGGCCGAAAGGTCCCTTGTGGTTGGAACTGGAATCTTCTGGCTGGGCCCGCCCACAGGAAGCCTGACTTCTAACCAGTCTGCTGTCCTACCTCAGCTCCTGGTCCCGGCCTCAGTGAACTGCCTGCGACTCGGCTCCATGATGTGCACTCTGCTGCTCATCCTCCTGCGGCAGTGGAAGAGGTGAGCGCCGTCCGGAGAGGTGACCTGCAGGCCGGCGCTGCCATCAGGGCCTGTTCCATCTTGACTGCCCCTCTGCCTTCCTGACGGGGGTGAAATGGGCATGAAATGGGCCAGCTTTCCATCATGCAGTGGGACTGACAGCCAAATGCCCAGTGGGCATCCTTAGTTGGATCAGAGGCCGTTGTGGCCTTTCTGTAAGCTGTGTTTTCCTCTCCTTCTCAACCCCATGTTATTTCTAGAGAGTTAGGTCCTGTGGACGAGATTCTTGCACCCTTGACAGAGATCCTGGAGGGAGTGCTGCAGGCAGACCGGCAGCTCATGGAGAAGACCAAGACCAAGGTGTTCTCAGCGTTCATCACTGTGCTGCAGATGAAGGAGATGAGAGGTGAGAACCAGAGGGGGTGTGGCAGGAGCAGCTCCCGTCCCTGCTGGCAGGGCCACTCTGGTGCAGAGCCAGACTCTCCTCCTGTGGGGGTAAATTTTCAGTCTTGGAACTCTGGTCTTTTAAAAAAAAATTTTTTTATGTCTTTATTGATTTCAGAGAGAGGAAGGGAGAGAGAGAGAGATATGGAAACATCAATGATGAGAGAGAGAATCATTGATCAGCTGCCTCCTGCATGCCCCCTACTGGGGATCGAACCTGCCACTGGGGCATATGCCCTGACCCGGAATTGAACCAAGATCTCCTGTATCATAGGTTGATGCTCAACCGCTGAGCCACGCCAGCTGGGCAGAACTCTTGTCTTTAGGAAAATTCTTTTTCTTCCCCTCTCATGGGGCAGATATTCTCCCTCTGAGCACCATACTATATTCCCAGCTGGCTGCCTGGGAAGGAAACCTTGGTGTGTAGTGAGAGGTGGCATGGTGAGTGTGACCGTGTTCCCTCCCTGTCTGCTCTGCAGTGAGTGACATCCCCCAGTACTCTCAGCTGGTGCTTAACGTCTGTGAAACCCTCCAAGAGGAGGTGGTTGCGCTCTTTGACCAGACCCGTCACAGTCTGGTCTCAGGCAGTGCCACAGAGGACAAGGACAGCATGGAGACAGATGACTGCTCACGGCCCCGGCACAAGGACCAGCGTGATGGGGTGAGGGCGCATCTGGGAAACTATCTGTCCTTTCCACATGCACCCAGCAAGTATGAACGGCCTGCATGCTCTGTGCCAGCCCCTACGGGTGATTAGTGAACAAGATGGACAGTCACTGCACTTACAGAGCTCATAGCCTGGTGGGGAAAACTAATCCATTCAGACTGCAGAGAAGTGTTGGAGTCCACTGTGGCAAGTCCTGCAGGGGATAAGTGCAGGGAGAAAGTACAGCATGGGGTTCTCACCCAGTCTAGAGACTCTGCGGGGAAGCACCCTTCAGCGGTGACCTAACTAACGCAGGCTGTTGTGAGCACAGATGAAGTGGGGCCTGGAGAGCTGGGGGTTAGATGACAGGAAGCTTTGTCAGCTTTTTTTTATCTGAGTCCTCACTGAAATAAGGACCGATTTAAGGTTTTTAAGTAAGGGTGGGAAGTGGTCGGATTTGTACTCTAGAAAGATCCCTCTGGATGCCATAGCAAACTTTTTCAAACTGTGGATCATGACCTCTTACTGGGCCTTGAAATGAGCTCATTTGGTGAAGACCAGCATTTTTTAAAAAATGACATAGAATAAAATATTAGCCTGCTTTACAGGGTGTGTGGATAGATATTGTTCAATGAAAATATGTAAGTATGTAGATACCAGGGCACAGTGTAAAGGTGTTTATTGCTGTGGTCAGGGTAGGAATGTTTGAAAAGCCACTGGTAGAATTGTTTAGGGAGGGTCCAGAGAGGCAGGAGGAGGACCACTCAGGAGGTGATTGCAGTAGTGCAGGGGTGGGGCACCGATTCCATTGGTGGCCGAGTTGGGTGGAGTGAGCAGATGTGGGACAGGGAGTAGCACGGACACCGCTTGATGGCAGTTTGGGTGGTAGGGGAGGGAGGTCATGGCAGCCCTGTCAGCCTAGGGTGGCTGTCGTGTGGGTGGAGCTGCCAGTTCCTGAGAGGCGGGTGTGGGGGCAGAGCAGGGATGGGGAGATCTGAGTTGTGCTCCGGCCTAGCTCACTCAGGAGGCGTATGACCACGTCTCAGGAGCTGGGTGCAGGGCTGGCTGGCCTCTCCTCTCCCTCTGCCCTGCTGCTCTGCCCCACCTTTACCTCTGGGCCCCAGCAGGTGTGTGTCCTGGGTCTGCACCTGGCCAAGGAGCTGTGCGAGGTGGACGAGGATGGTGACCTGTGGCTGCAGGTGACCCGCAGGCTCCCCGTCCTTCCAACCCTCTTCACCACCCTGGAGGTGAGCCTGCGTATGAAGCAGAACCTGCACTTCACCGAGGCGGCGTTGCACCTGCTGCTCACCCTGGCTCGCACCCAGCAGGTAGGCGGCAAGCCCAGGGCAGGAGGGAGCCTCCCAGAACTGTGCTGGGCAGGCTCTGGCACTATTTGTGTTTCTCCCAAAAGCTCTGGTCTGCCCTGAGAGCTCCCCCTGCCCTGGGCGGGCGGCTGCAAGGACAGGTCCCATTTCATTCCATGTCCTTTCCTCCCAGGGAGCCACAGCAGTGGCTGGAGCCGGCATCACCCAGAGCATTTGTTTGCCCCTCCTGAGTGTGTACCAGCTCAGCACCAATGGGACAGTGCAGGTGAGTGCCATGGCCTGCCAGGCGGCTTGGACTGCCAGACCACTTCCAGCGGAGAAGTGCCCCTGTAGCCCCTTCACTTGCCCCGGAAGTTGCTCTCTTTAGTGGCTCATGGACTGCACTGATGACTGGACTCCTCCCTGCCCCACTCACCTCCAGCAGGAGAAACTCACAGCTAGTTAGTGGCAGACCTTAGTCTAAAACCTAGGATTCTTCTATTTCTGCCTAGTACTTTCTTTGTCACTGCTGGCCTTGGACCCTCTCTGGTCCTGCTGGTCTCCAGGCAGCGATCATACCCACCAGGAGGTTAGCTGCTGTGCCTCATGGAGGCCCTGCTGTGCCTGTCAGCTGGGTTGCTTGGTACCGTGTCCTGATGTTGTCTCCCATTTTTGTCTTAGACACCTAGCACCTCTAGGAAGTCCCTGGATGCCCCCTCTTGGCCAGGGGTCTATCGCCTGTCCATGTCTCTGATGGCACGGCTCCTTAGAACTCTGCGCTACAACTTCCTGACCCAGGCCCTGGACTTCATGGGTGTTCACCAGGAGCGGACCTTACAGGTGAGGGGATACCAGGGGTGGGCCCATTCTGGTCTTGAGGCTTTGGTAGTTGAGGGGTGTCAGTGCCCCCATATCTGTGCTCTACGGACTACTGGCTGACAGGCGAACCTGTGCAGTTGTTCTGCCAAGTGAGGCAAACGGTCTCACTCAGACCTAACGCCAAACCACCTGCTGAGCTACCATTTCAGTGTTTGTGGGTCCACATCTGTCCTCCCCACAGGAGGGCGGGACAGGTATGTCGGGTCCCTGCATCACCCCATCTTTCCCTCCTCTCCCCTCCCAGTGCCTCAGCGCAGTGAGGACAGTGCAGAGCCTGGCATGCCTGGAGGAGGCGGACCACACTGTGGGCTTCATTCTGCAGCTCTCCAGCTTCATGAAGGAGTGGCACTTCCACTTACCTCAGCTCCTGCGGGACGTCCAGGTGGGGCTCACATGGGTTCCTGGAGGGGCCTGGGGAGATGTTTGGGGACGGGGTGCAATGGGCACTCTCGGGGACACCTCAGTGAATTTTGCTTAGGGAATTTTACAAGGCATGGTTTCATGTTGCTTTCTCTGGAGCTAAATGTTCCCCTCCCCAGCATAGGGCAGCCTCATAGATGAAAAGCCTGGGCCTTATTCTTCAGACCTCGGTTTGCACTTTTAGGAAGAGGTCTGAAGCTGGGACCCCGCAGAGAGCAGGGCAGGGAAGGAACACAGGTTCTGGAGTCATACTGGCAGCTGGCTTTGCTGGTGTGTGACCTTGGCCAAGTCACTTTCCCTCTCTAAGCCTTTTTCGTCTGTAAAATGGGGAGATGATCCCCAGCTTATTTATGGACTGAAGACTGATGTTGTGCCTGGCCTTTAGTTGGGTCCCTGGGAAGCCGTCCAGGTGTCTGTTGACCCAGAGTGTGCAGGTGCTCAGTGAGTCAGGAGCACAGTGGTATTCCCTAGAGACCTGTGTGGTTGGTCTAGTCAGTTGGCTGAGGCTGCTATCATGAGAAGCCCCTCAGCCTCCCATGTTTGCTGCAGGTCAACCTGGGTTACCTGTGCCAGGCCTGCACCTCCCTCCTGCACAGCCGGAAGATGCTGCAGCACTACCTGCAGGTACCCTCCCCCCTCCCCCCTGTGGCTGCCTGGAACGCCTCACCCTGGCTTCTGTGCTCCATCTCCACTTATGTTTCCTCCAGAACAAAAATGGAGACGGTGTTCCCTCAGCTGTTGCCCCCCGAGTTCAGCGGCCACCCACAGCTGCCCCTGCTGCCCCCTCCTCCTCCTCCTCCAAGCAGGCCACTGCTGACACTGAGGCTTCGGAGCAGCGAGCCTTACACGTGGTCCAGTACAGCCTCCTCAAGATCCTCAGCAGGACCTTGGCAGCCCTGCGCCACTTCACCCCGGACGTCTGCCAGATCCTGCTGGACCAGGTACCAGCATCCCCTGTGCTGCGCCACCAACCTCCACAGTGGTCCGAAGGCCTGGCTGTGCCCTGCTCTCTCTCTCTCGAGAGCTGTCTGGGGTCCTAGCTAGGCCCTAGAATGCTCTGGTCTTGCTTTGCAGTCCCTGGACCTTGCTGAATACAACTTCCTGTTTGCCCTGAGCTTCACCACTCCCACCTTTGACTCTGAAGTGGCCCCCTCCTTCGGGACCCTTCTGGCCACAGTGAATGTGGCCCTAAACATGCTCGGAGAGGTGAGTTGGGTGCTGCCTTCGTCCCGGTTTACCACTTCCTGACTGTGACCTTGGCATGTTTACCTGGCCTTCTGAGCTCATTCCTATCGTAAGAGGAGTGTGGTAGAGCCTCCTTCTGCTGAGAATTATGGTGAGAACTGAGTAACTTATACGATTGCTTAGTGCAGGACCTGCCAAGTAGGAAGCTCTCAGTGAGTCGGAGTGGCCACTGCTACCTGGATTTGTTTTTTCGTGTGTTTATTACCCTGTCTTCCTTTTCCTCCAGCTGGATAAGAAAAAGGAGCCCCTCACTCAGGCTGTGGGGCTCAGCACACAGGCAGAAGGGACCCGAACACTGAAGTAAGAGCCCTCCTATAGTTGGGTCTGGGGTTGGGCAGTCATCGGTTAGCTATTCTCCTAGCCCAGTGGCCCACCTGACTCCTGCCAGCGTGGCCCTCTGCAACTGTGCCAACCCTGCCCGCCCCAGGTCCCTCCTGATGTTTACCATGGAGAACTGCTTCTACCTGCTCATCTCCCAGGCAATGCGTTACCTTAGGGACCCAGCTGTGCACCCCCGGGACAAACAGCGGATGAAACAGGAGCTCAGCTCAGAGTTGGTACGAAGGGATAGGGGGTCCTGACTGGAGGGGGGCACAGTGGGGAAGCCCCAGCCCAAGGGTGGGGGGGTGCTGGGCCTCATCAGGCTGCTTTTTCTCTCACAGAGCACGCTGCTCTCCAGCCTCTCGCGCTACTTCCGCAGGGGAGCCCCTAGCTCCCCTGCTGCTGGCATCCTCCTCTCGCCTCAGGGCAAGTCCACCTCTCTCTCCAAGGCCAGCCCTGAGAGTCAGGAGCCACTGATCCAGCTAGTGCAGGCCTTCGTCCGGCACGTGCAAAGATAGGGCAGTGGCATGCGGCCCTCCTGCCGTTCTCCACCAGCCCGCCCAGCAGCCTGACGGGGCCTGTTGGGGCCTGAGCAGGTCCTGTCACCCTCTCCTGAGTAGCCACAACCCCAACCACCCGCACACTGGCATTATTTTGTAATAGATCAAGAGGTCAGCAGCAGGGGCAGGGAGCCACAAGTCTGCTGTGCACACTCGTCACCTTCCCAGTGCCCCAGAGCCCCAGAGGTGTATCCTTTCCTTCAAGCATTCCCCAGAGCACTTAACCTCGGCCCAGGGGAGAGATGGGGAGCCAGTGTTGCGTGTGGCCAGGAGGGGCTGTGTGCACGGGTTTTAAATGTTTTCCATGCTGTTCTTGCAGTTTTTTTGGTAATACTGTGGTCTATTTATACAAATATTAAAGTACTGTTTATATACAACCGTGTGATGTGCGCCTTCAAAGCCCAGGAATGGCTAGCCAGCTCTCAGTGCCCAGAAGTCTTCCTAGGCAGGGGCCCAGGAGAGGAGTGGAGGTTCGGGGAAGGTGGAAAGTTTGACGGTTGACTAACACCCCGCCATGAATGTTCGTGGGGGGGTGCTGTGTGGATTCAGATTTTCCCTTCCTTGGCCCGCCCAGGTCTTGTCCCCCCACGCCTGCCACACACACATCCTTCTACCAGCTGGCAAGCTCGTCCTTGGGTGTGGCCTTGAAGCTCTGCTCCCTCCTCTATTTGTAGTTGGGCCCCTGCCTGACTCTCCTTGGGCCTCCTGGGGGGGGCTGATCATGGGTGGGCGTGGCCAAGAGCCTTAATCCAAAACCAGACTTGTAGCCCAGACCCACCATTTGAAATTTCTAGAATCACTTTCCTGAGCTAGAGTCCCTGTGTGGCTACTTGTCCATTACAGAACCTAGAGGAGGGAACTTTCTGACCTTCCCTCACCTGTGAGGACAGAACACGTGGCTCAGTGCTGGGCCCACAGGGGGCGCTGGCACCTACCCATTGCTGGAGCTTAAACCATCAGCTTTTACAGTCCACAGCCCTCTGCCCAACTTTAGGAAAGTTCTTGGGAATAAAATGTCTGACCTGCAGCTTTGGGGACAGGAGCTATGCTCACTCCCATCTGAGCAGCAGGCCCTGGGGGAGGCAGTGCTGGGAGCGGTGCCCTAGAGCTTTCCCTTCCCTCTGCCCCGGTACTTCCGGGAGGGGCGCCAACAGCATTCTGTACGTCACGCCCCACCCAAGAGGAGGAATGGTGCAACTGTGAAGTCTTCCCTCCCATCCCAGGGCCAGCCCGCGAGGTCCAGGACCCCAGACAGGAGCCCAGGCGACATGCACACGGAGAGCGTTTATTCATCATGGCTAGAGAGCAAAGCAGACAGGCAGAGTAAAAAGATCAGTTAAAAAGTGAGTGTGGAGAGGTGCGGGCTGCAGCCACCATACTTGGCTTGAGCTCCGGGGTATGAGGGGAGGGTAGCACCGGGGAGATGCTGCTCCATGGCCCAGCCCTGCCTCCGGCCAGGCTCCCCTCTGTTCCAGTCCATCCGGAGGGGACGGCGCCCAGTCCCCGGGGCCTGCCTTCCCGCTTCGCTGCTTTTGGCAACTAAAAGGCAGGTGTTCTTTTGCCAAGGGTGAGCCCCAGGGCTTCCTCAGGCCCTCACCTCCCCCAGGCTGAGGTGCTGAGTGCGGCCGCAGCCAGCTCCCCCTCCTTAGAGGAGCCAGGAGGACTGGGGTGCTCAGGGGACGCAGGCAGGATGGGGACTCCAGAACCAGGTCAGAAGCAGGACTAGGGGAGGGGCTGGGAACATTCAGCCTCTGGGGCCCCTCACAGCTGACGACCAGGGGCAGGGCAGGAAGGGGTTAGTCTCCCCACCCTGAGCAGCTAGGTCACCAACAGACAAGACAAATGGCAGGGCTGCACCATCCTCTCCTGCCCAGGCCGGAACAGGCAGGGGCCTGGGGGTCCTTAGCTGAGCAGTTCTAGGTAGGTGACCGGGACCTTGCCCTTCTTGTTGCCTCTCTCGCCAATGAGCCAGTCGGGGTCCATGCCAGGCAGGCTGTAGACAGTGATGAGCTGAGGGGACGGCAGAGAGGGAAGTCACACCCGGCTGGCTAGGGCGGAACTGGCCCAGGACTAAATGGGGACAGAGTCGTGATTCCCGTGATGCCCGGCACCTACACCTCCAGAGGTGGGCGTTCACCTCCTCACCAGCCTCCCCAGAGCTGGAGTTGCCCGGAGTAACCCCCTGGTCTTAGCTCTGCTCCCAGGGCCCTCAGAGACGAAGACAGTGGTGGGGTCTGCAGCCCCGTGCTCCCAGTCCCAGCCCTGGTGCCCCTGGGCCAGCCCTCTCCCACCACCCTCATGGCGCCCAGACCCACCTCGTCAGCCAGCAGGGCCAGCTCGCTGCTGTCAGCGGCCTCGTAGTCGTAGAGAACCCGGGCCTTGCGGGTTCCGCTGGCGGGTGGAGCCACCTCCTCCAGGCAGAGCGCAGCCTCCCCTGGGGGGGCCAGGCCAGCCACGGAGGGCTCCACGGGCATGGTGGCCGCGGTGGTGGTGGGTGAGGTGCTGCTGAGGGGCGGGGAGGCGGGCTCTGTGGTGCCCACGAAGGTGCCTGGAAATCTGGAGAGGAGAGGAGGGGGCACATCTCAGTAGCCGGGAACCATATCCTGTCCCACGTTCCCCCAGAACACTAGCTGGGCCCACCGCAGGGGAGGAGACCCCGATACTCACATGGCTCCCTGGGAGCTGGCAGCATGAAAGGGAAAGTGAAGCGAGAGAAAGTGAGACGCCCCGGGGCCCATCCCTGCCACCTCCCACCCCCCTTGCACAGCCCTCAGTGTCACCAGCGAGGGCTCAGGCAGGGCCTCAGCAGACAGCCCCCACCCTGCCCCGTGGGCCTGAGATTTCCTGGGCTCATTGGGCACAGCGGAAGGGACCCCAGTGGGCACCTGCCCAGCTGCTTCTGCAAGTCCAGCATGTGGCGGTAGCACTGCGCATAGTAGGTTGTCTGAGACTCGACAAACTCGTGCAGGCAGCGAAGGTGGTTCACCTGTGGGGAAGGGGCCCAGTAATGACGGACCGGAGGCCTCTCAGGATGAAGTACCCACTCCTACCCTGTCTCCCGCCAGACCCCAGCCCAGCATTCTGGAGGCTTCTGCCCCAACCTCCTGCTCCTCGACGAGGAGAGTTCCCACCCTTCGGGACTTGCTCTCTCAAGGCTGATTCCCCTCTCCGGGACCACCAGCCCGAGCACTAGGCTTCCCCCTGCCTCCGAGACCCAGGTTCATTCATGCCTCGCTGTTTAGTGGGGACATGCGAGAAGAGAAGACCGTGGACAATGGAGGAAGTGGGAACAGGACTCACGTGAGTGCTGCTGATCCCCTCCAGCAGGAGACGGGTCACCTCTGCCTGCCGGTCAAACTCGGTCTGGGCCACTCGGAGCTCCTGCTCGGACTGGGAGGAGTGGGATGAGACAGAGAGGAACAGTCATCCCCAGCTTCCCTCCATCACCTCCAGCACAGAGGCCCCCAAGGAGTGGCCTGTTCCTCCACTCCCCTGCACAGGCCCGTTCCCCCTGGGGATTCGGACAGCTGAGTGGCAGGGGACACTTCCCACCCAGGGCTTCAGGCCTGGAGCCCTGTCCCCTGCCCCCCTCCCCCCAGGAGGTATAGCCCTGCCCAGACCCACCTGGCTACCACCACCCATCGGGAAAACCCCACCCACAATCACCTCTGGGGCCCACTGTGGAGGTGGTGTCCCCACAAAGGGAAAATGACAACCCCCCCCACACAGCAGCCCCAGGGGGGAGGCAGGGCAGGCCCAGAACTAGAAGCAAAGACACAGGCCTGAACCCTGCAGCAGCCATGTGCCTGGATCCCACCCCCGACCCTTCAAGCCGCGCCCCCGAGCCCCGCAGCCCCCCCCCCCGCTCACCTTGTCAACCTCATCATTCCAGAGCTGCGGAGACCACAACGGGGCCGGTCAGCAGGGGAGGGAGGGGGCACCGGTCAGCAGGGGAGGCAGGCAGGGGAGGACAGCTGAACCCCAGAGCCCGTGCCCTGCCCCAGCTCGAGACCCCAACCTCTGCCCACCCATACCCTCCCCAGCTCCCTCCCCCAACCTCACCCAGAGCTGAGGCTGGGCTGGGGCCTGGAAGGGGGGGGGGCACCGTCACAGCCCAGTCCAACATGCCACATGCGGGGAGGGGGCACAGCCAGCTGGAAAACCCTGCTTGGTTTCTCCTATCGTGTAAGCCCCCAGGGACTGACTGGGGCCTCAAGGGAGACGGAGCACCTCCCACCCCCGCACCCCCCACATGGGCTAAGGCAGCTGGGCTGGGAGGCAGGACTGTGCGACCCTGGGTCAGTCACTGGACCTTTCTGTCCCTCAGCAGAGGAAGGCAGCCTCGGGCACGAGTTACATGGGCTCAACAGCAAAGAAGAAAACTGGGCAGCCCCCACCCTCCAGGACATTTCTCCTCGCACTCGGCCCAGGAAGGGGGCAGGAAGTGTGATCCAGAGTCTAAAGAAGGAAGACCCCCCCCCCAAGGCATGGAGACCCAGTCCTCTCCCCCACTGCGGGAATGCCACCCTGAGACAATATGACCTGGAAGGCGGAAAGTAAGGCAAGGCCAGCCCCGTGGGCAGAGATGTCCCACAGGCCGGTTAGGGGTCCACAGCACGGGAAGCCACCTCCACGTGTACCGACGCAGGGCGCCCAACAGCAAGGCCCCGGGGACTAAACTGTGGTTGACTCCCCGGAGGGACGATGGCCTGGCCACCGAATGACTGCACAAATACCCAGGGCAGCACGCTCCTGACAGGTGAGGAGGAGCCAGAGGGTCTGTGGGAGGAGGCCACCCCCGGGGCAACGGAAGGAGAGGGGAGGCAGAAGGCACAGCGGTGGTGACAGGCATGATGGGAAATGTGTGATTGGCCTGTTTCCCAAACTGAACAGTCAATGCCAAGTGTCTCAATAGGGCTGGAGGAAAAAGATACAGTCTTCTGACCCCGCCCCCCCCAGCGTCAGGCCTTCTCGGACACACCCCATTCCCAGACCCAGGCTGCTCCTTCCACTCGCCCTGCTGCTCTCAAGGCCTCCTCACCCCCATGACACCCAGCAGATGTGCTAAAAAGTCCCTGTCACCTGTCTTTACGGGTCTGTGAATTCCTGGCAGGCCGTGCAGTCAGGGACGGTGAATGGGGGTGGGGGGCAGGGACAGAGTCACGTTTGGGGGTGAGCAGACTCTCAGGTCCACTGGAGATGGGACAGCTGCCGTCTGAAGTTTACCACACAGTTCAGTGCAGCTGGTCCAGTCTCCACCTCCAGCATTTTGCAGGGAGAAGCGAGGCCAGCCACACGGTGACAGGGCACAGGGACCAGGGATGGGCAAGTGCCCCTGCCTTAGCCTCTGGCTCCAATCTGGTGTGCAGCAGACCCCAGGGTGTTAGGGGTCAGGGGAGGCCGGGGTGGGGTGGGGGCGCTTACCGCAGAGGCGCTGGCTGAGAGAATATAATTACGAGGTCTAGTCTCCTGAAAGTCAGGCACCGTCTAGTGGGAACAGAGTTCATGGGGGAAGGGGGTCACGGTGGGCTGGGACTGGGCTGGGGCCTGGAGGCTGCCCCAGAGCTCCCCACAGAGCAGCACTAGGAGCCCCTGGCCCCAGGGACAGGAGGCTACAGACAAATACAACACGGACCCTCTTCCCACACCCAGCACCTGGAGAGCAGGCGGGCGTAGAGACCCGGAGAGCAGGACAAAGACCAAGTGGGAGGCCAGGAAAGCAGATGCGACAGAGAGAGCCTGTGGCTGCTGTCACAGCCCTTGTCTCTGGGAAAGCCACAGACTGCATCCACCCTGGGCCCAAGGGTCAGGCCCACTGCTCCCCGGACCCCAGTCTCACTGAGATGCCCCCGTTAGACCCAATCTTCTGAACAAACCCCGCCTCTCCCCCCACAGCTTTCTCCATCCCGGGATCTCTGCACACATCTCTGGCTCCTGCAGTGAGGACCAGGACCCTCCCCCACAACCAAGGTGGACAGATGGATGGATGTGTGGACGGACAGAGTGACGGGCTTTCAACATTTGCAAAAAGCTGACTCACAGGCTCCAATGCCTGGTGTCCCCCCAAAACAGAGGCTACTCATGGCAGAGGCTCTGCTGGGGAGATCAGCTGCTTGCAAAAGGCCCCGAGGATGTACCCCGGGCCAGCCACGGCGCTGAGGGCCCCGGGCCAGGTGGGCAAACCAGAAGCAGCACGGCAAGGGGCACAGGTATACTCACTTCTCCCTCACACTGAGCCAAGTTACCCAAAGCAGAATGGAAAGGAACAAAAACAAAGAGTTAGTGCGTCCGCAGCGCAGGCAGGAGCAGGCCCCCGGCCCCAGTGGGAGGGGCGCTAGGCAGGCGGGCAGGCGGGCAGGCACCACCTGCCCTCTGGAAGGTGTCCTGATCTGTGTGTGTGTCTAGAAGGGTGGAGACGGGGGAGCAAACTGCAGGCTTGAGTCCTCTGGGAACCCGCACCTGGGCTGCCCAGGTCCCAGCTCCAGACAGGGTAACCTGGACTATCCCCGAGGCTTGAGGGTGTTCGGCCAACCAACTGGAAAGGAGGTTGTGCCCCTCCAGTGACTAAGGGCGGGCTCCCCTGGCCTGGCTGATGGAGGAAGAGCTTGTTTTGGCCAAGTTATCCCAGAGAGGTTGTCCAGCCCTGAGTGACAGGGAGACTGTCCTGTCCAGGTGACTTAGTAAGGTCATCCCAATAGCCCTAGGTCATCCTACCCAACCCAAACAAGACTCCAGTGGCTGAGCCCCTGCCTCCCATCTGGCCCCCACACACCCAGAGGCAGTGCAGGCCCAGCTCCATGGCCCCAGGTGGCCACTGTGAGGGGAACGCACGGGGGAGAACTCTCATGGGCAGCTGCGGGGTGTTTGGGCTGGGCTTGGCCTGCTCAGCCAAGAGCCTGGCATGCCCTGGACCTGGGGTTCCCTCCTCAGGGTGTGAGGTGGCCTTTAGGCCCCTCCACCCATGAGCGGCCTGGCATTCCTGGAGTGTGCTCACCCTCGAGCCCAGTTCTCCGAACCCTGGCCTGGCCCTGATCAAACTGTCCGGCGCTGCATCCCATTGGCCCACCCAGGCTGAGCAAGCCTCAGTGAGCAGGAGTGAAGGGGGAGCCCCTATCCAGTTGCTTTGGGCTACCTGCAAGGGCCCCTCAGACATGCTCCTGAGCAAGCAGGCAGTTTAGCTCCGGGGCTCTCCACACCATCATGGGGGGACCTGAGCAAGGGTGCCTTGGGACCAGCGCTGGAGCGGCAGGTGTGGGAATTAGTAAGGGGGAGCCATGCCCTGGCAGAGCTGGGAACAGAGCTGAGCATCCAGGAAGGGCGGGCGAGGGCATGCGAGAAACTCCAACTGTGTCTGTCTGGGGAGACTGTAGGGTGCCCTGAGCCCAGGTCGGGGCACTGCTGGTCGGCCCACCCCATAAATGTCAGCCCTGGAACCCAGAGCTCTGGGCTGTCAGGGTTCCCTGGGGGTCAGGGGCATAGAGGTGTGACCTGAAGTGGCCAGCCCAGACCAGCACCCCCAGCCTGGCCTCTCCAGGCACGGACAAGGGAGAGAGGTCTTGCCGAAACCAGGCCCCTTCAGCACCCCCTTGGCTCCACCCAGAGCCGGGGCGGGCGGCAGGCAGGGACACCTACCGCGGCCTTGGCTTCTGCAGCCTTGGCCTTCTTCAGTCGTGCTTTGCAGGCATCCAGGTCTAGACGCCGGTTTTGGAGGAGCCGCCGCTCCTTCTGCAGGGGTGGGGAACAGGGAACAGTGAGACGCTGGGCCACCCTGGGACATGGCAGGACTGGCCTATGGGACTCTCTGCTCAAGACAGGGACACTGAGGCCCAAAGAAGGAAGGTCATCCAATCTGAGTAACTCAGTCCCCAAGAGCCACATCTGGGGAGACCCCGGGAGTACTGGGTTCCCAGCGCGGGAGGAGAGCCTTGCTCAGTGGCTCTGGGGAAGGGCTGCCATGGCTAGGAGGAGGCAGAGTAGTTGCAGGCGCCTCACCGAGATCGTCTTCCAGTCCCCCTCCAGGAAGTTGCGCAGGGGCGTGAGGAAGTTGATGGAGGCTGCGTGAATGAAATCCCGCTCTGCGGCTCCCAGGTGCTTTTCGGCTTCTGCCACCTTGATCAGTGTCTTCCCTGAGAACAGTCACAGGTAAGGAGGACAGAGGGTCAGGTGGAGGCTGCTCTGACCCCGGAAGGAGCGGGAGCACAGAGACACGCTGAAGGGGCAACCACAGGGATGCTCTGTGCAGAATGGCTGGCCTGGGAAAACATGGCGCAATCTGCACATCCATCAACCGAGGACTGACAAATAAATAGCGGGACATTCAGGAAGTGGAACATTACGCTGCCGTTAAAAGGGGGGGGGCAGATTTCTGGGATGACAGAGAAAGGAGCTCAACAAATCCTCTCCCCAAGAGCAGCAACAACACTGGAGGAGTGGTCAAAAACAACCACGTCTGGACTCCAGAAACTGACGAATGCCGTCAAAAACAGTGATCTTGCCCTGGCCCGGTTGATCAGTGGTTAGGGCATCAGCCTTTTCGGCCCTTTCACGAAAAGGCTATGGGTTCCATTAAAGAAGGGAAAACAAACAAACAACAGCAGTGATCTCTGGGGAAACAGTGAGGAAAGGCCCCCGTCACGGCTCACTGGAGGTTGGAAGCAGGTAGAAACAAGCTACAGACCTGCCAGGAATCTTCCAGGAGCCCATTTACCAGGGTGACTGTACTTTGAATAAAGGGAAATAATCAGACTTTTCATGGATACTGGACACTGTTTCTAAACTGACACGAACTCCTAGAGGCCCAAAATGTCTCTCTGCTCTGTCAGTAAAAATAGGAGCTCATGGTAAATATCACGTTAATGTGTGTATCTCTCTCTGTCTCCCTTCCCACTCTCTCTGAAAAGCAATGGAAAAAATATCCTCAGATGAAGATAAAAAATAAAGTAAAATTATAAAAAAGAAATGAAGATTCTAGACTGAAAAGTACAATGACTGATCCAGCAAATTCACTGGGAGGGCTCAACAGCAGGTTTAAGCGGCAGAAGGAAAACAATCAGCAACTCTGAAGATAGATCAATAGAGATGATCTCACCTGAAGAACAGAAAGAAAATAACAGCCTCAGAGACCTGCAGAACACCACCCGACCAACCAGCGTCCGAGTGAGTAACAGGAGTCCCCGAAGAAGAGCAGCAAAGGGGGTAGGAAAAAAACATTTGAAGAAATAATAGCCCAAAATGTCCTGAATTTGATGAAAAACACGAATCTATTTATCCAAAAAGATTCAACAAACCCAAAACAGGATAACAAAGAGATCCCCAGCTAAGACATCTTAGTCAAACTGTTGAAAGACAAAGACACGGCGTCTCAAAAGTAGCAAGAGAAAAAAAAATGACTCATCACATACAAGGGAGCCACAGTAAGATTAACAAAGGACTTCTCCTCAGAAACAGTGGAGGCCACGCAGCAGTGGGATGATCCATTCAAAGTGGTAAGACGAAAAAACTCTCATCTCAGAATTCTACGTACAGCAAAACTGTCCTAAAAGTGAACCCAAAATGCACCCCCAAATGAACAAAGGGAAGAACCCACAGCCAGCAGACCTGCCATGGAAGAAATACTTGAGGTCCAAAGGAAGTGACATCAGATGGTAACTTGAATCCACACAGAGAAATAAAGAGCACCTGTAACGGTAATTATATAGGCAACTATAAAAGATGATTGTTTTTTTCCTTTTCTTAACGGATTTAAAAGACAACTGCAGAAAACAACAATCTTAAAATTGCATTGTTGGGCTTATAAGATATGAAGGTGTAACATGTATGATAATAACAGCACAAAAGAAGAGGGAGGGGAAGGAGTTACACTGGAGCGAAGTTCCTATATTTTACTCAAGTTAAGTTAGTACAGCTTTGAAGCAGACTGATTAGTTAAAATGCATATCGTAATTCACGTAGAACCATTAAGAAAAAAATTTAAGTAAAACAAAGGCAACAAAAATTAAAATGTTACGTTAGGAAATATCTAAACAGAAAAGAAGGTAGTAAAGAAGGAATAAAAACTATCTGAGACTTAGAGAAAACAATAGCAAAACAGCATGTGTCAGTCCAACCACGTCAACAATTACATTAAATGTAAAAGGATTAAACACTCCAGTCAAAAGGCAAAAATTGTCACACTGGATTTTTTTCCCTTCCCCCCCCTTTTTATTGCATTTATTGGGGTGACACTGATTCACAATTCTACACAATTCAGGTGCATAATTCTATAACATATCATCTGTACACTGTACTGTGTTCACCACCCCAAGTCTAGACTGGATTTTTTTTTTTAAATAATATATTTTTATTGATTTCAGAAAGAGGAAGGGAGAGGGAGAGAGAAACATCAATGATGAGAGAGTCATAGATCAGCTGCTTCCTGCAACGCCCTCCACTGGGGATCAAGCCCGCAACCCAGGCATGTGTCCTGACCAGCAATCGAACCTTGATCTCCTGGATCCTAGGTTGACGCTCAACTGCTGAGCCATGCCGCCCGGGCTAGACTGTATTTTTAATAAAGATCTAAATATATGCTGTATATAAGAGACACACTTTGAACTTAATAAATGGCCTAACGGTATACTGTGCAAATAGTAACCATAAGAGAACAAGAGTGGCTATAAAATTAAGACCCAAAAAAAAGTTACTAGAGACAGAGAGCAATGTGTTACAAAAATGAGTCAGTTCATCAGGAAAATACACAATACAAACATACAGACTTAGCAACAGATTTACAGATTTTTTTTTTGGCTCCTCACTCATGGATATTTTTTCCATTGCTTTTCAGGGAGTGGAAGGGAGAAAGAGAGACAGTGAGAGAAACACTGATGTGAGAGAGACACACGGGCCGGGGATTGAGCCTACAACCGAGGTAAGTACCCCTGGCTGGAATCGAACCCCGGGACCCTTCAGTCTGAGGGCTGACGCTCTAACTACTGAGCCAAACCAGCCAGGGCCATATACAGATTTAAGACAGAAGCAGAGAGCTGAACAGAAACAGTCGGAGACCCAATACTCTCAATAATGGATCGGACAACAAGACAAAATCAGCAAGGATTCAGGAGCCTTAACCAACACTATCAACCCGTTTGTCCTCACTGACATCTCTACACCACTCTACCCAGCAACAACGTAACATGCAATCTTCTCCAGTGAACGCGGAACATTCTCCAGGCGAGACCATACTCTAGGCCATAAACTAGTCTTAATGCGTTTAACAGGATTCAAATCATACAAAGTACGTTCTCTGACCAGAGTGCAATTAGATTAGAAATCAACAACAGAAGGAAATGTAGAAAATCCACAGATATCGAGGATGCAATGCCAAGTTTAAAAATCAGGTTGCAGAACAGACCTACACTCTGATCCCATTACACACCGCACACGAGCCAAGCTGCCCAGGAGAGGCCTCATTTCGCACTCTGTTTTCATCTCCAGCATTTGAGGGGGGAGGGAGGAAACTTAGAGAGGGAGAGGCCACCTCGTCCACCGGCTGGGGGCCTGACTCACCGTAGGGAGTGGTGGGCCCCAGCTCATTGGCCGCCTCTGCCATGTACTGAGCCAGCAGCTCCCCATTGGTGACCCGCGAGGGCACCTTCCTGTCCAGCTTCTCGTACAGGAACTCCTCCACTCGGGCACCTGGGGGAGACAGAGGCCAAGTCACTCACGGCGCCCTCTGGTCCCACCCAAGGGTGAAGGCCATGGTGACAGAAACAGGCCCAGAGCAGGCCCTGCCCACAGCAGCTTGGTGACTTCCAGAATATTCTCTTGCAGATGCACACCCGTGCTACTGATCCGCCGCCCTGAGGACTCCTTCCCCCTAGAGAGGAGGAAGCTGCAGCAGCTCAGAGACGCGAGATGCCTGCTGCAGGTCCCAGGGCTGGGGGTGGCGGCATTCCCACCCGTTCCCCAGGCTCTCCCGCAGTTTGGTCCTTGCTCCAGGCTGCTGTGGGACTGGGCAGGCCCTCCGCCACCTCTGGGCCGTGCTGCGCTCTCTCAGGTGACCCGGCTGCTGTTTTTCCTGCCTCTTCTCCCAAGTGCTTTTCAGTTTCCAGGCATTTCAAGTCATCTGGGCCAAGCTTAACATTTCCACTGCCCCCAAGAGTGCATCTTAGAGCCCAGTACCGACCCTGTTGTTTTCTTTAACTGGGGACCCCCCACAGCAGCCTTAAGCCCCTAAAGTCTAAATCAGGATCTCACCCACCCCCACCGGCCAGTCCCACCTGTGAGCCTCAGCCACCAGCTTCCTGCCCTCACCCCAGGACCAGCCCCAGGCCACTCACTGGGGTTGGGCTGCAGGAGCACCTCCGTCTGCCTCAGGATCTTCTCCGTCCAGTTCTTGGTGCTGTCCGCCCGGGCCAGAAGGTTCTCAAAGTGGGCATCGAGCTCAGTCTTCTCAGCCTGGCCGAATTTCTCCTCTGTGAACTGTCAGGGGAGGAGGGTCCGGGGATGGGGAGGACTCAGAGGGAGGAAGGGAGGGCTCTCTGCACTCCCCCACACCCACCCCGCCCCACTAGCTGGAATCCAGGCGCCAAGGTCAAGAAACTAGCTCGGTCCCAACCTGCTCTGCAACCCTGACCAAGTCAGGACTCTGCTCTGGGCCTCCGTTTGCCCCTCTGTGGAACAAGGTGGTTGGACCAGAGTTTGGGGATCGTGGCTTCTTTTGGAAATCCAATGAAAGCTATAGACCCCCTTCCCCACCCCCAAAGCACATTGGCACAAAATCTAGCATATAACTCAAAGGGGAAAGAATCCCTTGGGAACCCACTGCAAAGGGTCCCTCGGGCCTGAATCTATAGGAAGGAATTTGGTGGGAAGCGCTCACGGGATAAACAGGGCACAAAGCAAGTTCTGGGGTTACCAGGAGGCTCGGTTGGGGGGCTGGGAGCTCCTGGGGAAGGGATGCGAGGGGAGTGAGCGGTTTCAGGATCAGAGGGACCCAAGGCAAGTCTCTGTTCTGCCACTGATGAGCCCTGTGACTCTGGGCAAGTGGTTTTGCCTCTCTAGGCATCAGTCTCCTGAGCTGCAAGTGGGGATACTAAGTAAGAGCATCCCCTTCATGGGTGGGGAGCATGGAAGAAGGAAGATGTGGGTAAGACACAGGCCAGAGTCTGGCAGGGAGCCGGTGTTCAGTGCAAGGTGCCGCTGCTGCTAAGAGCTGCTGGGAGGAGAGGCTGGGAAGGAAGGGCTGCGTGGGAGAGGACCACACGGCTGGCCTCCGGTCGCCCGGTGTGTTGGATGGGGAACACCGCCAGCCCGTCAGAGCCAACTCTGAGCACACCCAGGGCAGCCCCACACCAGGGCAGGGCAGGGCAGGGACGGTTCCACTGTTCCCCCATTAGAGCTGTCAGAAGCCATGGGGGCCACCTAGGAACAACCAGAAACCAGCCCAAGTCCTGGCCCCTCTGCTCTAGAAAGGCCCTAGGACAAGTGTCTCTGTTTTCCAAACGGACAGGAAGGCCGTCTCCAGCCAGGGGAAGGAGCCTACTCAAGGTTGCGGCCAAACAGCAAAAGGATGAACATTGCAGGAATATGGATGGTAATGACGACAGGTGCTGTCAACCGTCTCTGGGTCCAGACCCTGGGCTCAGTAAGGGCTTCATACTGATGGCCCACCCACAGCTCTAACAGCCCTTCAAGGCAAGTCAGGTCAGGCTTCCCATTTCACAGATGATGCCATTGAGGCTGAGCAAAGAGCAGACTGAGCAGGAATCCTGGCCATCATGGCCCAGGGGGTCTGGAGGCCCTTCCCGGACTATTTGGCACAATAAATTATCCAGAGATCAAAGACAGCTCGAGCTGCAGGGAGCGGGAGGCAGCCACTGATAGTCAGGCTGCCCGGCAGCCATCAATTATGCAACGGGGCTTGGGTTTCTTTCTCCCTGCAGGGCTGAGCAGGCCAGGGCTATAGCCTGCAGCTCCCCACCTGGACCCGCTGCCCCTGGTCCCCCTGACCTCCCCCGGCTCCTCAACCTCCTCACCTTCGACAAACTAAGGCCTCCTGGAGCCAGGCCCTGAACAGGCCTACCTCACCCAGCCCTTTGAGGACGGGGCATTAGTCCCATTTTCCAGATGAGGAAACTGAGGCTCAGAGAGGCAGTTGCTTCTCCGGGCCTCAGCTCCCCGCCTGGGCACAGGGGGATGTATCTCAGAATATCTGGACGGTGCTCAGCTCTGTGGCCGGCACATGGCACAGGTCTCATGAGCGTTAGCTGGGGTCGTCATTTATAACAGGCCTCCTCCCTCGGGTCGCTCCTTGGCTCTCGGGAACTACCTAGGGACCTCCCTATCCCAGTGGTAAGAGTCACGCACCCAGGTCTAGGCGACATGCACCTGCCCTACCAAGATTAACAGCAGCCCTTCCCCCCGAGCTCCATGGCCACCTGTCCTCACACCCCATGTCCACCCAGTTCAAAGTCCTACCGGCTTCCCCAACTTCTCGGGCACCCACCCCACGTCCCCTGCTGCCTGTGCAGATGCTGACGACGTCCCCCCCCCCCCCCCCCCGGCTTTTACTATCATCACTCCTTCCACTGCTGTTACTATGACTTTAACTACTACTGGTAGTATTAGTACTATCACTTCCAGAGGCCACTCCCACGCCCCTGGCAGCTTAGCCTGACATGCCTTAGGCTTTCCTTCCTCAGTGCCCTTGGCTGGGTCGTTCCCACCACCTGGACCAACTTCACAAACCCCTCCTGACTTCAAGGCACAGTTCAGGGATTAGGCAGCCACCCCAGCATCACCCATGCCAAAGGGGTCCTGCCCTCCAGATTCCTTCCCCCAGCCCAGATGGAGTGGGGTGCGGATCTTAAAGGTGTCCCTGCTACACGGAACGGCTGAGCGTGTTCCCAGCACGTCCCAGGACCCACACAGAGGGGCTGCCGGTACGCTGATACTAAAACACCCCCTTCCCATCTCTCCTGGCTGACTCCTATCCCAGGGCAGACTGGGCTCGGGCAGGTCCCGAGTGCCCCCTCCTGCTCAGTTCACAGTTCAGGCCCCTCCCTCCTCGGGCCTGCCCCCCCTGCCCCATCCCTGCCTCGGGCAAGGGACCAGTGCTTCAGAAGCTCATGCCTGCAGTCCCAGGCTGCTCCCTGCAAGATGGCAGCAGCAGGGGGTGGGCGTGCAGAGCCAGAGAAAGCCTCTATTTATAAAGCTCCCAGCTCCCTCCTCCACTCAGGAGGCTGAGGCCCGGGTGCAGGTTCCCACTCTGCCCCCACTAGGCGGAGCAAGGCCCAAGCCTCCCCACACCGGGACTCGGCGGGCCCTGGCCAGGTCAGGTACAGGGGCCCCACAGGAGCGGGACACCAGATCAGGGTCTTCCCAGATGTGAGGTAACACGATCGCCAGCGCTGGGGAGGATTCCCCACCTTCCAGGCGGACTGGGGGGCCCTAGGGTCCTGGCATCCCCACCAGGGCAGCAGATCCTCAACTGGACACTACTTTCTAGTAAACATGGCCACATGGGCTTCCCAGAGACCAGGGCTGGGGTCCTCCAGAGAACAAACAACAAACTTGAAACCTGCTGCTGAAGCCCTGGGAGGACGGGAAGTCGGGAGGGCACAGTGGGGCCACCTGGACAGACGGGCACACGGAGGCTTTAGGAGAAGCGAATCACCCAAGGTCACATGCTGCACAAGCGCGACCTCAGCCACAGTAACACCAATGGGGAGCTTACCTTTGGCGAGCACCTGGTGGAAAGTGCCAGGGAGCCCTAGCATCCATCCTGGGAGGGAGGGGCTGCTAATCCCGGTTTTCAGACAGAGAAACGGACGCTCAGAGAGGTGAAGCCCCTTCCCCAGGGTGACAAGAGGGAGCATCCACGCCCACAGCTGATTCCAGGTCTTCCAACCATCACAATCATCCGTCTCAGTTTCTCTCTCCGCCTCCCAGCGGACAGGGCTAGTTCCAATCCCAGCATTACTAGCCTGGACAGCCGCCTAAGGTACCCAGCCAGACCCCGACCCTCTCCCCATCCCCCAGGCCCCGGGAAATAAGAGGAAACAGGCCTCCCAGGGAGCAGAAAGGAAATTGCCCCGGCCCTCTGCCTTCCGGACTAACAGCCCAACCGTGCAAAAGGGACCTGTGGGAATCATAGCACCACTAGCCCATTGCACAGGGGCGGAGGCTGAGGCTCAGAGCAGGGATCGTGGGGGATGCATGAGTCCTTGGGCCTGGGACTCAGGCCTCCAGAGGCCTGCCGGGAGCCAGTCACTGCCGGACAAGGGCAGGGAGGCAGGCACCGCTCGGTGCCCTCTCCCCTCCTCAGCGGGGCCCCCACCGGGCTCTGGGCAGGGGCCAGGGCAGCGGGGTACCCCGGCCGGTCGAAAGGGTGGACACTGGCGCCTGCCCCGCAGCCCACAGGCCGAGGCCCGGCTCAGTCCCCGGCCCGGCTCGGGGCCACGCCGAGGGTGCGGCCAGTGTGGCCGGCCGCCCGGAGCGCTCGCCGTCCCGGGGGCGCGGGAGCAGGGGACGTGGGGACCCAGGGTGTCTGCGCGGCGGGGACGGGGCAGCGGCCTCCAGGGGCTCCCCCCGCGCTCCCCGGGCCCTGCTGCAGGGTGCCCCGGCCCGCCCCACATCCGGGCCCCGGGAAGCGAAGCGGCCGCGCGGGCCCAGGGCGCACGGCCTCACCTGCACCGCCCGAGTGAAGAAGATGCCCGCGTCCGACGCCAGCTTCTTCATGTTGAAGTCCATGGCGCACCTCCGGACCCGCCGCGCCCGGCCCAGCGCAGCCCGCGCCCCCCGCGCGCCGCCGCCCGCCCGCACCCCGCCCACCTGCTGCGGGTGCGCCCGCCCCCCGCGAGCCCTCCCGCCCGCAGCCGCGCAGCCACCGCCGCCGAGCAGTCCGAGCGCGCAGGGCGGGGCGCGGGGGGCGGGGCCAACAGGGGGGCGAAGGGTGGAGCCTCCGGGGCGGGGCCAATAGGACGGGAGGGTGCGGGGTGGAGCCTCCGGGCGGGGCGGGGACTCCGGGGAGGGGCCAATAGGACGGGGGGCGAGGGGTGGAGCCTCCGGGGCGGGGCCAGTAGGACGGGGGCGCGGGGTGGAGCCTCCGGGCGGGGCGGGGCCTTCGGGGCGGGGCCAATAGGAGGGGGGCTCGGGTGGAGCATCGGGGCGGGGCCTCCTGGTGGGCGGGGCCAACGGGATGGGGCGTGGCTAGGGGCGGAGCTTCCCGGGAGGGGCGGGGGCGGCCCGCTGAGACCGCCGGGCGGGCGTGTCTCGCTCGCTGGTCTCTCGGCCCCTCGCCCTTGGGCTTCTCTCGGTCTCGCTCTGTCCGCTCACGGCCGCCCGTCCGCCGGCCCTCGGTCTGTCTCCCTGCCCGCGGCCTCTGCTGCCCTGGGTCTCTGCGCGCTCACTGCCACCGCGGGCACCCAGACCTCTCCAGCATCCTTCCTCTCTGCCCTTGATCTTGGGGACACTAAGGACAGTTGAGCCAGGGGACAGACAGGCCGGCTGGGCTCTCGTTCTTCCTTCCACCTTTGGAAAACGGCTGTTTGTCCGTCCCGCCCCCCCCCCCCCAGCCCTCTAGGTCCCACAGTTGGGGGAGGGTGTGCGGAGGGGTGACAGGAAGGAAGGAAGGGAAGATTCGAGGGGAGCATCCCTTCTGCCAGGTCTCGGAGGAAGCAGCGGAGAATGGACGTGCGCTGACCTTGGACTTAGCTCCTCGCAGCGCCCCCAGGCGGGCAACGGGAGAGCCTCCCGGGAGGCTTGGGATGGGGCCGATTACCTGTCTCCACCTCTCCTTGCTCGCAACCCCTAGGCTTCCTCTTTTAGCCGAGTGGGGAGCTCTGCTCCTGAGCGGTACCTCTCCTGCCTGATCCTGTCCCCTGGATGCCTGGCTTTGTTTACCTTCCTACACCGACCCCGGCCCCCATCACCTACCCCAGCCTGTCTGTGCAGGCTGAGCCTTGAGTTACCTAGGACGTGCTTATTCACAGCCCTGACCCTGGTCCCACTCCCAGCCCCCCCGAGTCTTTCTTTCCGTGTGGATGGCGCCCAAGGCAGGTGGAGTTTTGAAAAGCTTCCAGGTGACTTAAATGTGCACCCCAGGCTCAAAACCAATACGGAGCCATATCGACTTCGTGTGACTCACACACTTGCAGTTCATCTCTGTGCGCGTCTCTGTGTATGCCTGTGTCCGCTATGCATTTCTATCTGTCTGTACGGACCATTGACTTATTTACAGCTGACCATATCACTCATTTAGCCAGCACCCAGCCATATCGTCTTTCAGTGGACGTATATCAGTATAGCTACGTGTGTTCATCCACTCAGTAACTCACACTGAGCACTGTTAAAGAAAAAGTTATTCATGATATTTGTCAAAGATGGTAAAGACTTTATTCAAGAGACTAGTGCAGTGGGGTCTGCAGTAAGGGAGACAGATCAGGTTCAACTCCAACTACAATAAGGTCCAGTGGAGATTCATAGAGCCAAGAAGCAGGGTGGGGCCGTGGATGGAAAATGACTAAGGAAAACATCAAGCTGAGCAGGATTCTTGTGGAAGGCAGGCCAGGTTGATAAGATACGGAGGTAGGCCATGAGGAATTTGATCAAATATAGCGGATGATCAGATACCAAGGGTGGAGGATCTTTTTTTTTTGCTGAACCGGCTCAGCAGGATTGTTGCTAAAACTGGACCCTAGCAAGGATGGAGATGGAATCCCAAGGTCGAGCCTAGTGGAGCAATGGGCTCAGAGGAGCTGACTCAGGTTTGGTCCAGGAGGAAGTCTGTTAGCACCTATTACGTGCCCGGCACTGTTCTAGGCACCAGGGACAGGATGCAGCAATGAACAAAACAATGCCCTTCTCCTCTTGGGCAAACCGCTATATAACATGTCAGGTAACAAGTCCTGGGAAGAAAAACACAGTAAAGGGCGAGAGAGGGAGACAGTAGGTGCCTGTTATTGCTGGTCTTATAGCTGTCCCCATCTAAATGATTCACTTATTTATCTAGCTTTCCACTTGATGACTGCTGTTTCTACTAGCAATGGCTAAAATGTCCTGAGCCCAGACACGTGCCGAGGTTGCAGGTGGGTCCCCCAGTCAGGGTGTGTACAAGAGGTAACCAATCGATGTTGGTTTTTTTTTTTCTCTCTCCTTCCTTCCTCTCTCTGAAATCAATAAAAACATGCTAAAAAATAAATGAAAAGATGCCAGGTTCTCTCTTGCCTCTGGGTCACAGCCCGTGCTATCTCTGGAGCTCCCTCCCCTCCTCTCTGTCCAGCTAATTCCTCCCTCCCTTCTTCTCTGTCCAGTTTAGTCTTCAGGTCTTCCTTTGGATGTTCCCTTCTTTCGGAAGTCTCTCACCTCCGCATCAGAGCCCAGGTATCCCTTGGCATTCCCCACATCCCTGAGTTTACCCCATTAGAGCAACATCACACAGCATTCTGTCTAAGCATCTTAATCACACGCATCTTCTCCACTGTGCTCCCATGTCCAGCCAAAGGGCTGGCAATCAGAGATAGCCGTTGAATGAATGAACGAATGAATGAATGTGACCTTACTGAAAATTATATTTTAAAAACTTAGATGTGCCCAGCTCTTCGCAGTGATAAAAGGGCCACCACACCAAAGCCCCGTGACTCTGGGAAGGCAGGGATTCCAGCCCCATTTGTACAGAGGGGTAAACAGTAAACCCGGGACAGCTTGACGTGGTGGAACTTGATTCCAACTCAGGTCGGCCTGACTCCAAACCCGGCGTTTAAAACAAGGCAGAGCGGGACGGTCACACCTGACTCCAGCTCTCACGGGGACACACAGTCTGATGGGAGAGAGGCAGCGCTTTTGCAAACAGCTCCCGAAGGAGGTGCAAAGTGGCAAGCGTTTAAGAGGATACTGTGGGGAACGCAGAGGCGCGGGCGTTTGAAAACGGGCGCTCGAAGGGCGGTAAGGACTCGTCTGCGGCGACCCAAAGGGGTAGGGGAGCCAAACACGTGGGCTCGCGGTGGCCGCATCTTCCCCACACCGAGCGCCTTGGAAACCTGACAGTTTTTTCTCGGTCCCTTTAAGAGCTGCCCCGCCTCCCTCCGCTAAGCCTCCAGTGTCAATCTGATCCCTCCGGCCAATCATAGGAGAGGAACGATCCCTGTCGTGCCTCAACCGCACTAGGGGGCGGGGCAGAGGGAGCGTGGAGGCGCCGTCGGTCACGTGACGCACCCCTTGGCCCCGGAGGCCCGGGCGGCGCGGCGCGGTTCGGAGACGCTCATTGGCTAAAGAGCGACGTCGGCCGGCGTCAGCCCCGCCCCCAGCGGCCGGGAGGTTGGTTGCGCGGCCGCCGGGGAAGGAGACGCTGCCCTTCCGCCGCGATGGGCTCCCGGGTGAGTGGCGGCCGGGCTGAGCCCGCCGGGGCCCGGGCCGAGGCTGGCGGGGGGCAGGCGGCCGGGCTCGGCCGGACCAGAGGGGCCGGGGCTGGGACGCGCCGCTGCCTGGCCGCGGGCGGCGCGAGGAGCGGAACGCGAGGTGCCCGGTGGGCGCGGGGGCGCGCGGGCCTGGGCCGGGCGGGGGTCGGAGCCGGGGCGCGAGGAGCAGGGGCGCCTGGAGGGAACCCCGGGGCTGGGGCAGCGCGGGGGCCTGGCTGGGGCTGCGCTAGGGGGCCCGGCGTGGAAGTAGCCGGTTCTGAGGACGCGGACATTGCCGGGGTCCAGGGCGGGGGCTCCGGGGCTTGGCCCGGTCCGGCCCGGGCGGGCTGCTGAGGTGTCCAGGGTGGCACGGACTGAGCCTTGGGCAGAGGGCGGTTCGAGGGAGTGCCTGCCTGGGTCACGGTCGTTGCTGAGGTCAAGGCCGTCCTGGGGACTGCTGAGGCCAAGAGTCATTCGCGGGATCGTCTGGGGCAAGGGCGGAGGTGCCCCGGTGGAAAGTGTGGGCATCGGGGCGGACGGAGGGCGGAACGGGTAGGTGGCCGCCCAAGGTTATAGGACGGGACAGGTGACTGCCCAGGTGGGGATGGCATTAGAAGTGTCCCTGGGGGGTGGGGCCGTGGCCTTGGGCGTATCATCACCGAGGCCTCTCCCTGGCCGGTGCAGGGGCTCGGAGAGAGCAGGTTGGGCTGGGTCTGGAGGCCCCCCTGGAGCGAAGCCAGCTCCGGGGTGGGAGTTGTCGCTCTTCCCCTCGGCTGGGGCAGCAGAGGCTGCTCTTGACTTTCCTGTGGACAGGTGCGGGGCCCCTCAGCCCTGTCTCACTCCCGGAGCCTGTGGTTCAGGGTCAGGCTCATCTTTATTGGTTTATGCCCGTGGGCCTCTTATCTGGGGACCCAGAAGTCCTTCAGGTGCGCCACGGAGGGAGAGGCCTTCGTCGTAGCAGAAAGCTCCGGGGAGAACACCCTTAGCCTTGGGATCCCCCAGAGCTGAGGTCACATCCCAGGTTGGCCCTTTCCTCAGTGACCTCGCTCAGGTCACCCACCCCTCCGCGTCTCAGTTTCCTCATTATATACAGTGGTTGTGAGAGTCCTACGGGTGACTAGACTCAAAGTCTTCTGTGCAGAGCCTGTCCCCAGGCCGGCCTGTAGTAAGTGCTTGGGAAATAGGGGGTGAGAAGGGTGGCCTGTGATGTTAACCCTGGCCCTGACCACTGGCAGTCACATAGCTCGATTTGCAGCCTCCTGATCGGATGCCTCCTACCCTTGGCATGACAGTTTCCTGGGCCTGGGGAACGTTTCCCTGCCAGGTCCCTCCCCACCTCCCAGGGCCCGGCCCTAGAGCTAAACTGATAGCATTGTCCTTCCTTCCCACTCACTGGGAATAAGCTGTTTCTTGTGCTGGTCCAGTGGCTTTGGCCCCCATCCCAAGTGGACAGGGTCTGCCTTGGCTTGTATATTCCTTCTGCTTGAGCTCCCAGAGACTTTGAAGGCATCCTTGGCCTGGGTGGTGGCAGCTGACGAGCACCCTGCAGGATTTTGGGGACTGGGCTATCTGTGGTTAAGCTACATATTCGTTGCTTTGCAGTGGGCAGTGGGGTACCCTGGGAGGGTCTCAGAAGACGCTAGGGGAAAGTTGCCCTTGTAGTCTGTGGTTCTGGGGCTTGCCTCTTCCCGCTCCACATAAAGTAAAGCGAAAGGGTTGCATTGAGCACAGAGTCTAAAGTCCGAGAGACCCTGGTCCAAGTTCTGACTCTGCCTCACACCCACCGTGTAACTTGGGACTCCTGACAGCCTGAGAGCCTCAGTTTCCTGGTGGGAAGTCGGCATGAGTGGGGCACAGGTAGAGAGCCCCTGTTTACAGAGTTGTAATCATTCAGTGAAATAACATATGTCAGGAACTCAGCACAAAAGGTACACAGGTGTGTAGTGGCCATAACTGTTTGAGGAGATGCCCTGCTGTTTTCATAACACAGTCCACAGGAAGTAAAACATTCTTAGCTTTGTGGGAGGTGGAAAAATTGTAATGATTCTCAGTCAGGGGCCTGACTCTTTAGAGGCCTGAGGTTTGTGTTTAGTAAAAGAGGCCATGACGTTTGAGAGCAACCTGTCCATCTCCCAGTCTCTGGATCTGCTTTTTGGCCAACATGCCAGAGACACTGCCTTCTGCTCCCAGGGCTCACAGTGCGCAGAGGGTCTGTGGGGCACTTGGCTGCTTTCCCGCTAGTGGGTGCAGAACGCTGGGGCCCGGTTCCAGTTGGCATTCCAGATAGACACTTTGCTCCTGCCTCATCCCCCAGGGCACTCTTGTGTGCCCTTCTCTGTGCTCATGTGCACATGTTTTTGTGTCTGACTTGGTCATCTGTCTCTCAGCTCTGTGGAGGGACCCTCTGGTATGCACATTCCTGTCTTTCTGCACCGTGGATGGTGCCTGGGACCCAGCCAGCAACCAGTTGAAGACATTCTCCTTGGAAACACTTGTCCCCAAGGGCTCTTGCCTGGGGTGTAGGCCCTGCCATGGCGTTCCGGAGGACCGAGGGCATGTCCATGATCCAGGCCCTGGCCATGACGGTAGCCGAGATCCCTGTGTTCCTGTACACAACGTTTGGGCAGGTAAAGATCGTGTGGGTCGTGGTCCTGCCCTTTAACCACTCTCATCCCCGAAACACTGAGCATCGGGAAGGCTGGGCCCTCATTATTGCTGTTCAGGCGTCCCGTGTCTCCTCTCTGAGCAGAGGAAGCAGGACTGGGTTGGGAGTCTAGGTCCCCCAGCCTGGTCTTTACCTGCCAGACTCAAATGTCTGTGCTGACCAGGTCTCTCGATACTTTCTAAAGCTCTACCAAGTACATTGCAGACTGGAGGGGCTCCCGGTCCAGCAGGCAGAGTGAGGGTGGAGTAGGGACGTGTACAGATGGGACAGTGGGCGGAGTGAATATCACCATCTTCAAGAAGTAATGGAGAAATGGAGCTGGCAGACCTGGGTCCAGTTTCTGTCCCTATTTTACCTTGAGCACATGTCAACCTGTGTGAGCCTCGGACTCCTTACCTGGAGGAGGAAACGCAGGTAAAGTCCTAGTGCGGTGCCTGGCGTAGTGGGCGCCCAACCACTGCAGCTGCTGGTCATGACCGATGCTGTTAGGGGCGCCTGCTGGACCCTGGGTGTTGCCTCGTTGGCATCATCTTCTTGCCATCCCCAGCCTTCTCTTTACATCTCTGTGGCCACATTTCAGAGGGGCTGGCCAGGCCCCTCTCTTGAGGTGGCTGTCTCCTCACTGTTCCTGGTTAACAGATAATCCCCCAGGTGCCTGAGAAGGTCCCTGTTCTTTTGCGCTCCCAGGGGCAGCTCTGCCTGCCCTGGAGTTCTCCTGGGGAGATGTAACCGGCTGTTTCCCTCTTTCCCTGCAGTCTGCATTCTCACAGCTGCGGTTGACACCAGGCCTGCGGAAGGTCCTCCTTGCCACAGCCCTGGGGACCGTGGCCTTGGCCCTGGCCGCCCACCAGCTGAAGAGGCGAAGGCGGAAGAAGAAGCAGGTGGGCCCGGAGATGGGAGGTGAGCATCTGGTCACGGTGCCCCTCCCCGTCCTCATGGCCAGAAAGGTCCCATCGGTGAAGAAAGGTAGGTGTGAGGTGGTGGGGAGGGAAGGGCCTGACCTAGAGTCAGGTCCCAGCTGGGCCTCTATTAACTGTGGGATCTTGGGCTAGTGACATCCTGTCTACACGTTCCTCTCTTCTGGGAAGCGGGGTTGACAGTGGAACCTGCTGTCCTGAGTCATTGTAAGGGTTTGGTGGCCTGACCCGTGTCCAGTAGGTGGCGGTTGTTTCCATTATCTGGGGACCATTGGGAGCACCTGGGTCCTTGTGTGGAAATGAATTTTCATTGTGAGTTATCGCAAAAGGGAAGTTTTATCTTTACACTGGGAAAAGGGAGCGTTTAGGTTCATTTAGAGCAGGGTGTGAGAAATGCTGATTCACTGGGTTTCCGTCTTGCGTTGGCCCCTGGGAAACTGGGAGCTACTTCAGCACCAGCCTCTCGATTGCCTTCCCTGTACACACCCCCCGCCCCACCCAGGTTTCACCTGATTTTCCCTTCTCAGCTTTTCTCACTTGAAAAAAAAAATCCTTGGCCCTGGCCAGTTTGGCTCAGTGGTTAGAGCATCGGCCTGTGGACTGCAGGGTGGCGGGTTTGATGCCCGGTCGAGGGCACATACCTGGGCTGCAGGTTCAATCCCTGGCCCTGGTTGGGGTGCATACAGGAAGCAGCCAATCGATGTTTCTCTCTCCCTCTACACCCCCACCACTCTCTAAAAAAGTCAGTGGAAAAATTGTCCTCAGGGGAGGATTAAAAAGAAATCTTCGATGTATCTTTAAAAGCTGTTGCCTGGAGTCCTTTTTGGAAGGAGAATTCCAGATCAGCCTCTCACATGGCAGCACAGGGCAGGCAGGGTCAGAGGGGCGGGGAGGTAGCCAGACTCAGGCCCTGTGCGGGTGACAGGGATGCGGTCGTGAGGGGCATGGGCCCAGCCTCGCCTGCCAAGTGCATGGCTTGGGGTGCTTTCTGTAACCTTGACTCAGAAGGTCAGGCTAGGCTGCAGATGAAGGGGGGAGGGCAGTCTGGAGGGGGAACGGCCTGTGCAGAGGCCAGGTGGGAAGCCTGCATGACCCCTGTTCTCCTGTTCTCACAGGCTACTCCAGCCGGAGGGTGCAGAGCCCCAGTAGCAAGAGCAATGACACCCTGAGTGGCATCTCCTCCATTGAGCCCAGCAAGCGCTCAGGCTCCTCCCACAGCTTGGCCTCGGTGAGGACAGGGGAGGAGGGGAGGGGGCCAGGGGTCCTGCCATGGCCTCGGGGCTCAGTCCTGGCTACTGAGTCAGGTTCAGTGTCTGCCCTCAGGGGGCTTATGGACTGGTAGATAGATAGGAGTAGAGATTTCATTCAGTCTTTCATTCATTCACTCATGCATTTGTTCAGTGGTCATCCATCGTGCAGGCTGTTAGAGGTGGTCATTGGTCACTTACTGAGGGCCAGGCATCGGTGAGAAAAGGGTAGACAGGTGTGAAGAGATGCTTTTGGCCCCTTGGGGAAGATATTTATCTATAAAAGTTCATTCATTCATTCATTCGACACTGAGCGAGCACCTGCTTTGTGCCAGGGAGTCTTCTAGGTGCTGAGGATACAGCGGTAAATGAGACAAAGAGAAGTTATTTTCAGTTTGGGAATGATTTTGGCTCATTCACTCATTTAGTTATTAATTCATTCAGTCAGGACTGAGCCCCAGTTCTGAGCTGGGCCTGCCCTAGGGGCCCAGGGGCGAGCAAGAGGTGGCTCTTGTCCTGGAACCTGCAGCCTGTCACGGGACGTGGCCACTTTTGGGAGAGAAGCATGGGTGACAGTGGGCCCTGGCTGGCCCATGTGTGTTGGGTGTTCCCTTCGTCTGCCTTGTCTGACTGGCAACGGAACCCCAGAGCAGGGAGTCGGCCCAGAGCGGGTTTTGTAGGAGGCCGCTGGGTTCTGGGTTGGGTGTGGGCCTCAGTATTTCCTCCCGCCTCCACAGTTTCTGTGAGGTGTCATCGGGTGCTTGGAGTTTGTGGCCCAGGTTGTGCTGAGGGCTTGGCCTCTGAACTCAGGGGCTGACTGCAGGGATGGTGTCTGGAGAGAGTGTGTGGCACGTGGTCAAGCAGTGGGGGAGCCTCAGGCCCCCCAGAGGGTTTTGGAAGGCCTCACCCTTGTCCTTGTGTCCTTGTGTCCTTGTGTCCTTTCGCTGCTTGGCGCCCAGATGGTGGCAGTGAACTTGTCCAGCCCCACGGCTGCGGGACCATGGGATGGCAGAGAGATGGAGGAGTCTATGACCACCAGTGACGGCAACGCCGAGAGCCTCTACATGCAAGGTACAGGCCAGGAGGTGGCCTCAGCTTTCCCGGGGTGGGGCAGCGGGAACCCGAGAGCCTAGGCCAGGCCCAGGATGCTTCTCCAGGTGCTGCTTTGCAGGCCCCTCCCTTTCCCTACCCCCAAACCCTCTTTCAGTGGTTTTCAGCCATTTCTGGGCAGGGTACAGTCTCTGGGAACAAGTCTGATCTGAGCGAGGCCTGTAAACTGACCATCCTCAGAAAGGTGACCAGGACCCGCCTTACAGTTCAGCCCATTCTTGTCCTCGAGGCCTCCTGCTCCGCCCTTCTGAGCCCCCCCTGAGCTGCCGCCCTACCTCTACTGGGGGCTGACTCCCCTTCTCCGCTGCGCTCAGGCATGGAGCTGTTCGAGGAGGCTCTGCAAAAGTGGGAGCAGGCGCTGAGCGTGGGGCAGAGGGGGGACAGCGGCAGCACCCCCACGCCGGGGGACAGCCTCAGGAACCCTGAGATTGCTTCAGAAGCACTTGCTGAGGTAGGTGGTCCCCACCCCGGCCATGGAGAGGTTGGTGGGCAGCCAGACTTTGGAAGACAGCCTGGCAGCCCTGCCCCCTGCCAGCAGTCACTTACCTCCTTGGACGGGAGTTTCTTCTGGACCAGGATGTCGGCCAACCAAGGAAAATACTTTGATAACGTGCTGAGCACGTGCCTGACACTTAGCAGTTGCAGCCTCTGTTAGCAGTTGGGTGGATCACATGACCTTTGTCTTTGTACTTTTTGGGGAGTGTCGTCCAAGTTTTCTACAGTGAACCTTTATTTCAATATCAGGAAAGATAAATAAAGTAAAAAAGCTAAAATAAAAACATTTTTGGCCTGGCCGGCGTGGCTCAGCAGGTAAGCATCAACCTATGATCCTGGAGATCTCAGTTTGATTCCCGGTCAGGGCACAGGCCCGGGTTGCGGGCTCCATCCCCAGTCGGGGGCGTGCGGGAGGCAGCTGATCAGTGACTCATCATTGATGTTTCTCTCTCTCCCTTCCTCTCTCTGAAATCAATAAAGACATATTAAAAAACAAAACAAAACATTTTTGTGAAAAGCATGCTAAATACATGTCCTAGGACAGATATCCACTGAAGCACTATCTTGTAATAGCTGAAAAACTAGAAATTGTTGTAATTGCCCATCAGCATGGGTCTGGAGTACTGTGCAGCCATTAAAAGGCTGACAAACAGTATGTGGGTTGATAGGCTGCTATCTTCGTGATATATCAAGTGAAAATACAACTTGTAGAATGTGTGTAGTGTAACCCGTGTGTGCGTTTTAGAGAGATCCATCCACGCGTCTGCAGCGCCTCCTGGTAACTGCTGGTGCGTGCGTGCATTTGCCTTCCTCCGACAGGTTCACAGGAATTGTTAGCAGTGGGGAAGGTAGAACAAGGCTTTTCTTGCACTTCCCTGTACCGTTTGGCTTTTCTCATTGTGAGCATTTGCTAGGGGCAGGCGGTGCATGGGTGGTGGGGTTGTGGGCGGCTGTTTTATTCTTCATACTTTTCCGTATTAAAAGTAAAACAAAATCCTCATGAGCTCCCGTGCTCTGCTGGAGCGAGGTCACATGGGAGGGGGCGTCTCTTTGGGGAGCAGAGATTATCTGACAATCTCTGGTGAGTCGGTTGGTGTTAGCCAGGAGATGGAACAACCTCAGTTGTTGAGAAAGGAGGGCGGTTAATCCAGGGGATTGGTGCACAGCATAGGGGGGCTGTGCCCAGAGCTCAGGTGCCAGGTCCTTCTCCTGGAAGCTGGAACCTAGAGTCATGCAGGGGCTGACCAGCAGGGGTTGTCCCCACTTTGGACAGGGTGGGACAGGGATGTGGTGTGAGGCAGGGGGAGGAGGGAGGGTCACTTTGCCTTCCTCCCACCCTCTTTGTTCCCCCACCTGTGCCTCTGTTGGCTGGGAGGCTGGGAATCAGAGTTTTTAGCACCAGGATGGGGACATGCCTGGCACAGCCGGTAACAAGCTGGCCTCCACCCCAGCTGGAGGCATTAGCTCAGAGGCCTCCCACACAGACATGGCCACCTGGTTGTGGGACACAAAGGTTGGGAAATGCCTGAGGTGCAAACAGGCCTCAGTGCCCTGGGTGCAGCTGCTCCAGGTCACCTGGGCATGTGAGCAGACAGTGGAGTGTTGGCAGGGAGAGTGGGGAAATAAGAGCACAGGCTCAGATCTGTGTGATGTGGACAGAGTGCCGGTGCCCTGGGTGGGATGCTGGTGCCTGCCATGTGATCCACCTGTAGTAGGTACTCGATAAATGATCTTTGTTGTCAGAATTATTGATGCCCAGAACCCTTCATCCAGACAGAACCACTTACTATCCTTCTAGACATTTTTATATGCTAAACATGTAAAAAAATTTTTTTAAATGTTTTTATTTCAGAGAGAGGAAGGGAGAGGGGAAGAGAGAGATAGAAACAATAATGATGAGAGAGACTCATTGATCGGCTGCCTCCTGCACCATCCCTTGCTGGAGATCGAGCCCGCAAGCCCGCATGCGCCCTGACCGGAAACCGAACCGTGACCTGGTTCATAGGTTGACACTCAACCACTGAGCCACGCCAGCCAGACTCTTTTCACTCTCTTGATGGTGTCCTTTGAGGCACAACAGTTTAATTTTGATGAAATTCAGTATCTATTTTTCTTTTGTCATGGGTGCATGTGGTGCCATAGCTAAGAAACTATTCCCTAACCAAGGTCACTTCACAGAGACGGCTGGCAGGTCGCGGCTAAGCCACAGGTCTCTGCGGGCCTCGTGGAGCGGGGTCCAGCCCTGTGGGGAACTGAGCAAAATGTCCAGTGGGCCTGGGGTGCCATGACAGGGGTCAGGTCCCTATGCTCCCAGGCTCTAAGTGGTGAGCTGGTCCACTTCACCTCCTTGCGTTCTCTGTGAAATGCGGTCATAACAGTCCCTGCCTTTGAGGGGTACCAGGAGGCTGACCTGCGAGGTGCCGGGTCACGGCAGGCACTCGGTGAGAGGCAGCCATCTCCATCGTTACTGTCCCCTCTGAGTTCCTCTGGTTCTGTCTCCCCAGCGGCCTCAGGCCTGAGTCGCCCTTGTCTCCTCCCCCGGGTTTGGTTACGTGCAAGTGCAGGATCTGGCAGCCTCTGTGGAAACAGTCGGGCCTGCCTGTGCCTGGCCCGTTGGACCAGAAGAGCCTGGGGTTAAAGGAGCAGTGCCCCCTCCTTCCCCCTGCTCTGGCCTGGGGGCTGAGGGTGTCGAGGAGGTCGCTGGGCCCCCAGCTGCTGCGTGTCCAGTACAGTGCCTTCCCCGACACCCAGCTCTCTGGGCTCCTGACACTCTTAGCACAGCGGTAATGATAAAGTACACTAAATGTTCACAGAAGCTAACATGTCCTGGTTGTCACCGTGGGCCAGTGGCCTGCACACCTTCCCTCCTCCATGGTTCCCTAGGGCCCTAGGAAGTGGGCATTCCTATCTTGGTTTACAGGTGGGGACACCGAGGGGACAGGCTCAGCATGTTTCTTGCTCCAGGTCACAGTTTGGAACTGGTGGGGCCAGGTCTAAGCCCGGGTCAGCTTGGGTCTGGAGCAGTGCTGCCAGTAGGAAGTTTAAAAGTTTCTAGAGACCACATTAAAAAGCAAAAGGAAACGGGTGAATTAACTTGAATAATTTATTTTGTGTAAGCTGGTGTATCCTGAACTTTCTCATTTCAACACGTAATCAGCATGAACAGTCACTGGGGTTGTTTGTTTATCTCTACCTGGAACTAAGTGTTTGAAATCCAGTGTGTTTATACCTTTGGCACATCTCAGGTGGGACTGGCCATACTTCAGGGGCTCTCTGGCCAAGTTGGCTCTTGGACTGGCAGCTCAGGTCTAGATCTGTGCTTTCACTGCGGGGTCCCAGAGCCTGCTCCTCTGTCCCCAGGGGCTGGGAACCCATTGTTGGTGAGGGAAGGGGCCGTTGGCATGGAAGCTTGGGGGGCCTGGGTTGATGGTCGCTGTTTTAACCACAGCCTGAGTCACAGCGAAAGGAGTTTGCAGAGAAGCTGGAGTCCCTGCTGCACCGGGCTTACCACCTGCAGGAGGAGTTCGGGTCCACCTTCCCGTCCGACAGCCTGCTGCTGGACCTGGGTGAGCTGGGCCCCACACAGGCTGCAGTGGGGTGGGGGTGGGGAGGCAGTGAGAGAACCGGATGTGACTCCTCAGTGTGTCAGGCAAACCAGAACCTCAGCCCCCCTCTGATCTATTGCACAGATGGGGAAATTGAGGCCCCTGGAGGAACAGAGGCGTCCCCTGATATGTGGCAGGCAGGAGCAGAGCTGGGATGAGTCCCTGGCCCTGTACCCTTGGGAGCAAGCCGTGGGCTTGTGGCAATGTCTCCCCTGTTCCATGCCTTTGGTTTGAGTCTTTTCCTGTGGCCCTGGGTTGATGGAGGGGATGGCTCACAAGATCAGCCCAGAGCAGGCCTAAGGGACAAGAACACAAGTCTTGCTGTCACCCTGCACCACCGGGGTAAAGGGACATGACATCACCGAGGGAATGAAGTTATGCCCCCAGCAGCCAGTGTTGTCCTAGTGGCTGCTGGGCACCAGACCCTTGCAGTGAATTTGACGACTCCCAGGCTTCCCCCTGTGTGCTGTCAGCCCCCAGGGGACGGTAGGCTCCTGAGTGTCCAGCTCCCCGGCTCTACCAGTGGTGGTGACACAGACCCAGCAAGGGCTGCCCAGGGGGACACGTGTTCCATACCTCTCCCTGAGCAGCTTTGCCTGTTGGAGGGTCCTGTTTCCTCGGCTCCTGGTGTGGCTGAGGCTGGTGGGGCTTTCAGGGTCGTGGACGCCGCCCGTTGGTTTCACAGCCTTTCCCAGGTGCTTCTGAAGCCCTGAGGGTGAGGAGGGGATATCGAGTGGGTGGCTCGTGGACTCCCTCAAGCCCTTTGGTGTCAATGGCTAAGTGTCGGCTTATCAGAGAGGGCAAGCGACCTCCCCTGAGGGGCCCAGGGGCCACCAGGACTCCAGGTCCCGCTGTGTGGCCGTGGGCAGGACCCTCCAGCAGCCTTGTTTCCACACCTCACTGTGCCCATCTCCTCGGACATCTCAGGGTTGAGGGAGGCCGTTCATCCGAGGCGGTGGGCCCAGGGTCTCCACGCGCACGTGCTCAGTGATGGGGGCGTCGTGCTGGTCAGCGCCACCGCCCGACTCGGGTGCTCAGGCCAAGTGCGCCTCCGCTCAGCCCCCTCTCTCCCCAGAGCGGACCCTCATGCTGCCCCTGACCGAGGGCTCGCTGCGTCTGCGGGCGGACGACGAGGACAGCCTCACCTCGGAGGACTCCTTCTTCTCTGCCACCGAGGTGACCGGGAGGTGGGGACACACAGGGCGGGGTGGACTAAGGCCGGGCCTGTGCGGCGCTGGGGTGAGCACGGGCGTGGGAAAGGGCGGCCGTTCCATCCGCCTGGAGCAGAATTTGGCAGCCGGCACGTACTGCTCCCCGGGGACTGCATGCAGTGCTGTGGGTGGGGAGGCCTGAGAAGCCGGGGGTCCTGGCTCCTGGGGGGGGGCAGGGCTCTTCGCCTCTGCCGGCTCCAGCCCACTCAGACCTTCCTTCTCTGTGCTGCGTGCCCGTTGCTTGGCATTAGTCTCCTGCCATGGCCATGCATGTCTGGCCCAGCTGTCCTGGCCTGGGTGGGAGACACGGGCTCAGGTCCAGTAGATGGCCCCTTCAGGAAGAGCCCTTGGAGACAGGACACTGAGGGCCAGAGCTGGACTTGAACCCAGGCCTTCTGCCTCGGGCCAGTGTTCCTTCTGACATCCCCTCTGAGAGGTTGGCCTCTAGGTGTCCCTGGGCATGGGGGCCCTCACCCCTGGGATGCTGCTGACGCAGGCTTTGACTGTCTGAACTTTTCTCTGCCCCCCCCCAGCTCTTCGAGTCCCTGCAGGTGGGAGATTACCCGATCCCACTCTCCAGGCCCGCCGCCGCCTATGAGGAGGCCCTGCAGCTGGTGAAGGAGGGGAAGGTGCTCTGCCGGACCCTCAGGTGAGCACGTGGACAGAGGGCAGGTGGGGCAGGCCCTGTCCCCCTTGGAGGGAGCCGGAGCAGCCAGCGGTCTTGGTGAGGACTCAGCTGGGCCAGGCTCACTGAGGACCACAATGGGCTGGCAGCTGCTGCCCCACCTCAGAGGGCCTAGGATCGCCCCAGGTACCCAGACAGGCAGGTCTGGAATTAACAAGGAAAAATTAATACAGTTAATTAACAAAATAGCAATACTTTGTGCTTGTTTTAAGTTCTCAGAGGGGTCCAGCCACAGAAACACAGTGGGCCTTGAACCTCAGCCCCGTGTCTGAATACAGGCCCTTTTGTGGTATTTTTAGGTTTCTTACTCATTTTAAAAAGATCTAACATTTTTTAAAAGTAAGCTTTTATTGATTTTTTATTTTTTATTTATTTTTTTAATAGAGGAAGGGAGAAGGGAGAGAGAGAGAAACATCAGTGATAAGAGAGAAACATCGATCGGCTGCCTCCTGCACGCCCCCGACTGGGGATGGAGCCTGCAGCCCAGGCACGTGCCTGACCTGGAATCGAGCCATTGACCTCTTGGTTCATAGGGTGACACTCAACCACTGAACCACCCTGGCTGGGCTTTTACCATTTTGAATTAATTTTCCTGTGTGGTATGAAACTCAGAACCTGGCTTTTGGTCCTGACTCCACATTTAAGTTGTGTGTGTAAAGCTCCGACTGAGATGGTTGAAAGCTGTAATCAAAGCCCTATGATTGGGCTAAAGGGCAGCCAGACCCAGTGGGTGGCAGCCCTGCCCTGCCATCCTGCCACCTAGAAGTAGTTCCCCATTTCTGTCCCTTGCTAATTGGGCCCTAAAAGAGGCCAAGGTCAGCCCGACCCCCAGTGATAGACCTGGCAGCATCCCCAGGGTTATGGAGGCTCACATGTCCTCCAGGAGCATCTAGTAAGCCCCTTCCTTTGGTTTGGGGGAGACTGACACCTAGAGGAGGGCAAACACCCGGCCAAGGTCACACTGCCAAGCCAACCCCCAGGGGCATCACTGGATGGGCCCTGTAACATGACCGTTTGCTTCCCCTCAGGACAGAGCTGCTGGGCTGCTACAGTGACCATGACTTTCTGGCCAAGCTGCATTGTGTGCGGCAGGCGTTCGAGGTGGGTTGTGGTGCAGGCACCTGGGAGGGTGGAGTGGGGGACGGGGGCAGGAGCAGGTCTCCTGTGGGCCTGCTCCCATGCCTGGCCCTCCATGGCTGTGGGGGACGGCTGCTGGGCAGCTCACTCCCTGTCCCCCCCAGGGCCTCCTGGAAGACCAGAGTAACCAGCTCTTCTTCGGGGAAGTCGGCCGGCAGATGGTGACAGGTCTGATGACCAAGGCTGAGAAGGTAGCTGGGGCGAGGCTCTTCTCTCAGGTTTTCTCCCTCTCACTCTGTTTATTTTATTTTTAAAGTCCTACCTGAAATGAAGCTGCGGAATCTGACTGTCCTGCAGGGAGCTGGGAAGGCTTTGGGGTTTTCCTGTGCTAATTCTGAAAACTGTGGACCTGTATTGCTTTTTATTCCTGATTACAATATAATACAGCTCTACAAAACTCACCAATTATGAAAGGAAACCGTAGAAGGTCTCCCTGAGCTGCACCTGCCGGAGGGAACCCCTGCCCTCAGTCTGGCGTGTGTCCTGCCCAGTTGCATAGACTGTAACCCTTGAACCGGGCATTAATCTCCAAGGCTCGGGCTGTGCCCGCGCCCTCTTGTGCAGCCTCCTTCCTGTTTCCTTGCCCCTGCAGTTATGCCCACCAGTTGTGCCGCATCCCGGTGCGTGGCTGGCTGGCCATGGCTCATCTCGTTCTCCGATGGATGGGCATTTGGCTTGTGCCTGGTTTTCATGGTCACAGACACCACTGTTACAGTCAACCTCTTACAGATCTCTGTAGGTGCATGAGGTTTTCCGGTGGGGCAAAGCCCTGGACGGGGCAACGCCGGGTCCTCGGTTCAGACCTTGAACAGGCAGATCTGGCCGCATGCTTCAGAAATGCTGAACACCTTCGGGCCCCCCGCAGTGCAAGAGTGTCTCTGTACATCCTGGCTGGTACTAGATATTCATCATCTTTTTTTTATTTTATTTAAATCCTCACCTCAGGATATTTTTTTCATTGATTTTTGGTAGAGTGGGAGGAAGAGAGAAAGAGAAGAAACATCGATGTGAGAGGGACACATTGGTTAGTTGCCTCCCACATGTTTCCTGACCCAGGCTGGGGATTGAGCCTGCAGCCAAGGAATGTGCCCTTGACCAGGAATCGAACCCAGGCCCTTCAGTCCATGAGCCAGCATGCTTGCCCACTGAGCTGGACCGGCCAGGGCAGTCTTTCATTTTTATTCTATTCAGTTTTTATGTTTCTTTGATTGTTAGTGAGGCTGCATAAGTTTCTATGTCTTTTGGCCATTTGTGCTTCTTCTCTTTGATGGGTTTGAGTAAAGCTCTTTCTGAAAAATTTTTAAAAAATCTATTGATTCTTAGAGAGAGAGAGAGAGAGGAAGGGAGAAAGGGAAACCTCAAGTTGTTCCATTTACTCACGAATCATGGGCAGATTCCTGCATGTGCCCTGACTAGGGATCAAACCTGCCACCTTGGCACATCAGGCCGATGCTCTAACCCACTGAGCTCCCCGGCCAGGGCTGAGGAAAGCTCCTGAGTACCCCTTTTCCCCTCAGCCCTTTCTCCTCACGTGCCAGAGTAATGGCTCCGAAACCACCTCTGACCTCGTCACCCAGCTGCCTGGTACCCTCCACGCTTCCCCTGCCCTTGGTGTGGAGACCGGGCTGCACTCGGGGCCTCCAGCATTGCGCTCTTTGCCCTGCCCTGTCCAGGCCTCTGGTCTGCCCTGCCCTTCTCCCTGATTGGGCCTGCCTCACACACTGCTCCGGGAGTCTTTGTTAATGTTAGTGTAAGATGCACATGGGAGTGTGAAGGTGTCTCTCTAGGATTGAATGAATGAAAAGATGAACCGCTGTGTATCTGGCACCCAGGTAGGAAGTGGGACATATACCAGTATCTGGAAGCTCCCCATTCCCTGCCCTCCCCCTCTTCCTCAGCCAGTTGTCTTCTAAGTCTCGCCAGCCAGCCTTATCCCTAAGTTGGCTTCACCTGACTCATCCCATAGGACCTGCGAGCCCTTGGGCTCACCCTGCCCAGCATGGCCCCGTCACTCTACATCCTGCTTGTGGGTTGCCTTGTCAGCTCCACCCTGCCTGGTTCTTGGGCACCTCATTGATCTCCTGAAACCTCAGTATTCTTTGTAAAGTGGTCATAATACCAATGTCCCTCATAGGACCGTACTAATTAAATGAGTTGATCCGTATTAGATCAGTCCCTGGCCGTACTAGCTCGCCATGTCCGTAAAAGCACATCCACACCTGCAAACTGCCCAGCTGAACCTGAGTCCCCGGGAGTGAAGAATCCGTCCTGAGTCTTAGCACCAGCAGCTGCAGTCTTGTCTTAAACGCTATTCATTGCTGAGGTCCAGGCGCTGGGCTCATTGTGTTATGTGCATGAGTTCCTGACTTCTTCAGAAAAGCCCTATGCACGTGGGGCCATAGCTCCTTCCATTTCACAGGGAGGCTTAAGGTCATAGAGATTTGGGTCTTTGGCTGCCTGATTCAACCTCACGCCCTCACCCATCCTTCCAAAGTGAGCTCCTACTGCAGTGCGTGCGCACCTCCTGGGAGGCAGTGGGTGCTCAGGAATGAGCTGGGCTGAGGCATTGCTCGGATCTGCCATGGAAACATCGAGGGGCACGTTGAGGCGGGCAGGAGACCCTTCTTGCCTCTCTTTCTCCGTGGCTGCTGCTCAGGGATCAGTCCTGACCCTGCCTTGCAATGTCCCCACCTATGGGCCAGCCTGTCCCTGTAGGTCTAGTCCAGCTGGGTCTTTGAGTTTCTGCTATGACCAGAACAGACTGTTTCATTCCACAGAGCCCCAAGGGCTTCCAGGAGAGCTACGAGGAGATGCTGAGCTATGCTCTGAGGCCAGAGACCTGGGCTACCACACGGCTGGAGCTGGAGGGCCGAGGGGTAAGTTGGTTTGTGCTAAGCACTTGAGACTCTGAGCAGGGAGTGGTGCCTGTGCCAACTCTGCCTTGATTCGGGGGGGCTGCTACGAGCCCCCAGTTTCTGCCCAGGTCCAGGCTGGTAGAGGGATGGCCCCAGCTGCACCGTCGCAGAGCAGGGATGTGTCTGCTCACCCATGTGGCTCCCTCCGGCCTCAGTCTTCCTACCTGGACAGTGGTCCTGCAGCTTGGGCCTGGCTTCAGGGCAGCCTGCCTCTCGCAGGTGGTGTGCATGAGCTTCTATGACATCGTGCTGGACTTTATCCTCATGGACGCCTTCGAGGACCTGGAGAGCCCCCCGTCCTCGGTGCTTGCCGTGCTCAGGAACCGCTGGCTGTCAGACAGCTTCAAGGAGACGGTGGGTGGCTGCCCGCACACTCACCATGACCCTACGCATTGGTCTGGACCCCTCATCCCTCATCCCTGGCTGTGGGTGCCGAGACTGGGCTTCCCACCCATCAAATAGCAGTCACCCCCCTGGGTAGGCTCCCCCCCCCCCCGCCCTGGAGAAGCTCCCCAGAGACCCGTAGCTGTCCCCGGCAACACTGGAAGCCAGTGTCCTGTGTGTCGTCCTTCCGCACGGGGCTGTCACTTAACTCTGCTCAGTCTGTGCTGGTGCAAGTGCTTTTCCGTGGTGATGCATCTTCCTACTAAATCAAGTTTCATATGGAAAAGAGGCAGAGCAGCAGGAGAGCACTGGGCTTAGGGCCCCTGCAGGCAGCCGAGCTGTGGCAGGGGATGGAGGGCTGGGCTGGTCTTTATGGGCCATTTCCAGGTGGTCACTGTGGATCCCACTCCAATGAACGAGATGGGTGCTGGCTCACGGCCATTCTATAGATCAGGAAACGGGCGCAGAGATGGTCAGTGGCAAGCCCCGGGGCGCACAGGGGTAAGGGTTAGAGTCAAGGTTCAGATTTACAGGTATCTGATTCCCAATTGGGAGGGGCAGCAGAGCTCAGGCACCAGCCCCGTCTTCCTGTTGGGGGTACGGCTGGAGGATGGGCAGGGGCCACCTGCCCAGCCTGTTATTCCGGCTCCCATTGGGTCCCATCTTTGGTTTAGGCCCTGGCCACTGCTTGCTGGTCGGTCCTCAAAGCCAAGAGGAGGCTGCTGATGGTGAGTGACCTGACGGCCCCAGCGAGCACTGCGTGGGGGCTTTGGGTGTGGCACCCAGCTCAGCTGACCCTCCGATTGGGGTGTGCTGACCCCTAGTCAGGGCAGGACAGGGCAGGGTGGGAGGAGAATGGGCTGGTGCAGAGATGCCTTGCTGAGCCCTCAGGCCTGGCTGCACCTTCAGGCCACTTGTCTGGCTAGTACCTCTCCCTTGACCAGGCACACCTTCATCTCGCCCGCAGGGCCCAGCAGAGTAGGACACGGGGAAATGTCGAGGGAATCAGCGAGGGGAAAGGGCATCCTTGGAGGGCGGGCACAGGCAAGGTGTGGCAGCTGGCTTGGTAGAGGTATCTAGGTGGGGGCAGGATGCCTCTGGAGCAGGCAGAGTGGCCTGTCCGCTGTCAGGCTGCCGTTATCTGCACAGGCAGGTGGCGCTGGCTGCTCTGTCTGGGCTGCGACCAACTGTTCCTCTTTGCCAGCCAGGCTCTGGTGCCCAGCTGATACCAGCTGCTGCCACCACACACTCAGCACTTCCTGTGCTCAGCCCACCCAGGCCCTCCTTGTGCGGTCCTTACAGCAGCCCCGAGGTTACCCCCGTTCTGCAGAGGTGGAAACGTGGCCTTCCTTTGTCACTTGTCCAGGGCCACCCAGCAAGGGTGTGAATGAGCCAGACCTCCCTCTAAAGCTCAGCTCACACGGTGGCCCCAGGGTCGCAGCCTCAACCTTGCTGCCCCAACAGGTGCCTGATGGCTTCATCTCCCATTTCTACTCCGTATCGGAGCACGTTAGCCCCGTCTTGGCCTTTGGCTTCCTTGGACCCAAGCCCCAGCTCGCTGAAGTCTGCACTTTCTTCAAGGTGAGCAGGGAGTGCTGTGGCCACTGCTCCTTCCTGGGCCCGGCCTGTCATGGCCCCTGGGGTTGGGTCCAGAGTGGAGTGAGGGCCTCGGCCTGCTCCTCAAGAAAGGGCCAGTGGGTACCTGGAGAGAGCTGTGCTCCCTTCCACTGGGAGCCAGCCCAGTGGGTGTGAGGAAGCCCTGGGAGGGCCAGAGCCCAAGGACAAGAGACTTGGTCAGGGGAGGGCTCTGGGGGTCTGGAGGCCATCAGCGCTGGGCAGGGCCTCTGCCCAGGTCTCATTCCCGCCCTGTGCCCCAGCACCAGATCATGCAGTACCTGAGGGACATGTTTGACCTGGACAACGTGCGCTATACCTCGGTGCCGGCGCTGGCAGAGGACATCCTGCGTCTATCCCGGCGCCGCAGCGAGATCCTGCTCGGCTACCTGGGGGCGCCGGCAGCCAGCAGTGTGGGCCTGAACGGCGTGCTGCCCCAAGAGAATGGTCCCCCAGAGGAGCTGCAGTAGAGGGTGCGAAGGCTGGGGAGGGGTGGCTGCTGGGGCCGCATCCACGTGGGAAACGGCAGAGACAAGGTGCCTCCTCCCTCCTCTGGGTTGGCATCCAAGGTCCTGGGCGTCTGTGGCCATCAGCAGCAGCAGAGCCCAGGCCGTGGTGGCTGAGGGTAGTTGCCCTTAACCTTGCCCCACCCCCATCATCTGGGAATCCCCAAGGCCTGGAGCGCAAACTTCCTTGGAGAGGGATGGAGCCCCTAGGGGTCCGCCTGACTGTCCTCGGCTGTCCCTGGGGAAGCAGAGGCTGGACCAGTGGCCAGTGGGACAAAGTAGTGAGAAAGAGAGAGAAGGGTGTGAGGGAATTGGGTTAGGCAGAGCTGGGGTGCCCTGAGTGTGGGACTCGGCTGCTGACGAGTGGGACTAGGAGGGCAGAGGTGGAAGGTGGCAATGTCAGGACTCTGTGGTGAAGGTCACCAATGTCCTGAGTTAGAAAGAACGTGGGCTGAAAGGCCTCAGCATCCAGGCACATGGCTGGCCAGTCCTGATGCCTCCACCACCACCCTAGAGAGTTTGCAACTCGAGAGAGTGAGGGCAAGGGCCTCAGAGTGGGGCTGTGACTCTGGTGGACAGAGGAGGGACCTTTTCTTGTGCTCACATCTGGGCAGGGACTGGGCACTTGACAGACGCACGCACCAAACCAGGACATTGTCCTCTGACATTCCTTGTCCCTGTAGAGCCTGTCATTTCTCCTCCCACTTCTGCCACCACCAAAGACAGGAGGTGGGGCTGTCCTCCAGCCCCACCCACCTCCCTTCTGAGCCCGAACGCCCTGGGTGGTGCCAGGTGCTGAGCCGGAGGCTCTGACCGGGAGTTATCTCAGGCCCATCACTTGTGCTGCCACTGGCAGTGGCCCCAGGAGTGAGGGGCCCAGGGACCATGTCGGGGAAGGGAGGAAGGTGCACAGCTGGACCAGCTCCCCAGCCTCACTGGGACAGAAAACTGCCCAGCATTGGCCTTCAGCTGGACGCACAGATGCTCAGAGTCAGGCAGCTGCTCTGCAGATGGGGGCTGTCAGCGCTTGTCCCATCATTGTCCCCCATCCATCTCGGTTTCTGTCAGCCCTGCAGACTCAGTTCTGTGTTCTCACTTCGGTGGGATGTTTTATTTATTGCCTTAACACTTTATTTTGAGGCTGTGCCCTGTCCAGGTTGAGAGGCCTGCAAGAGAAATCCGCTTCTGGTTCTCCATGCTCTGGATTTGGGGACTAGCTCCTCAGGCGGGGTCCCTCTCCCCTGAATGGCAAAGGGGTCCCAGGGGTTGAGTGATCTTGCCCATGGGGGTTGGGAGGGAGATGTTGGGCGTGGCCTATGGTCTGTGAACCCACTTTCCTCCTGGAACCCCCTTCCCATGCTTCCCCAGACTGGAGGAGGGCTGTGCACTAACCCAGGTTCTGGCTCCAGACCCACCTCTCAGGCCGAGGTCAGTGCAGTGCCCAAGCCTCCTGGGAGGTAAGGACCGTGGCCCCCCTCCCTCCCAACATTCCGTTCATTTGCACTTGCCCAGCGCTGTGAATGTAACCTTGGACTTGGACCTGGGCCCTGCCCACACGGATTTGCTCTCACATCGCACAGAAGTGGCATTTTCAGTCTGTCTTTGTTTACACTTCCATGCACTGCCTCTGGCACCTGACCTGTTGCAGCTTCTGACTTTTGTAAGGTAGAGTGTCTGTGCATTGACTTGGGTCAAATAAATGATGTAAAGGATTTCCTTCCGAGTTGCCACACTGCTGGGTGCACTGCTGTTGGATGCGTGTGTGCGTGCTACTGGGTACATGTGTAGCCAGCTACTTCCCGGGCCAGAGTTGGGGACCTGCTCTTTGGGGTATAGTTGGTGGAGGTTTCAGGAGGGGAAGGGTCAAGGGTAGCCTGGTCGGGGCTGTGAGTCCCCTTGGGGCCACTTAGCCTGGTAGGGGCCACGTGGGCCCTGGTGGGGAGGGGAATATCCAGTGAAATGCTTGAGGGCACAGATGTGGGTGGGCACTGGGTGTGGATCAGCTTGGGCAGCATGTAGGTGAGGTGGCTTCCCTCTGAGCCTCTGTCCACATCTGCGAAATGCAGGTGTTGGATGAGGCCAGGAGTGTAGGCTCAGGCTCAGTGACCAAACACCCAGGCTGGTGAGAGCCATGGCGAGGAGCTGGGACAGGTGGGGGCAGGGCAGGTCGGATCCTGCTAGGTCTTCAGATGTGTTCGCTGGCAGTGAACATTGAAAGGTTGATTTGAAGGGTACTTTAAAAAACACAACAAAGCAAAAACCACTTTGAAAATGTTCAGATGTACCGAGAAGCTAAAAAGAAAACTATATAAAGACTACCCATAAAACCACCACCTCGTCAGTAATTAACATCTTCCCATTTTAAAAAGAGTATTTTAGAGTAAGTTTTAGACAGCAGGTCTTGAAAATAAGGTAGTTCTCTGGCATGACCAAAATATACCGTTATCACACTTAAACCACGTCAGTGATTCTCATATCTGCTGGGATTCTAAAAGGAAGGGTTTTTTCCGATCAACGAGATGAACGTAGTTCCGCCTATAGGGGAAAGGTCTCTCCCTTTCGGATTTTAGAGGCATGAGCTGATCTGCGGTGCTGGCAGGTAGGTTTACCTTTATTACAGTGTAATTTCTATGCCACAGAGAGCACTTCCACAGACTGTGCAGCTGGTACCACAGTGTATACTTTCAGAGCATTTCCATCGCCACGAAAAGACTCCCTGTGTCCACTTGCAGTAAACTCCCCAGCCCCAGGCCACCGCCAATCTCCTCCCCCACCCCGATTTGCCTTTTCTGGACATTTCTGTAAATGCAACCCTATAGGAAGTACGTGGTCTTTTGTGCTTGGCTTCTAATGGTGTTTCTGAGATTAGTCCATTGTACGGCTGTACCAGTAAATTTATTTCTCTGTTGCCGACTAGCATCCTACGGTGGGGTTCCCTGTTTTTGGACTCATGGGTTTTTATTCACGATGCCCAGTTACAGGCACTCTTCTGATGCTCAGACGGCCTCGCATTTGGCCAGTGACAGCCCCTTTGAGCTGGTTCTTGGGTCCTTTTGAGACACCCCCACCCCCACCCCCATCAGTCTTCAAGTGCTTCCTTTAGCATCACATGATGCCCCCAGAAGCCAGAATCCCAGAGACCTGAGTGGGGAAGGCCCCGAGGGAACCCTGGCCCACTTCTGTGAGGGACCAGAATTCAAATGTGGAAGTTCGTGCAGCGAGTGAATAGGCCGCAGGGCAGCAGCTGACACATTTCATGGAAATAGGCCCAGGGAGTTTGAGCATAAACCAGTGTTAGACTTTGTGCCTCTTACTTCAGGGCTGCCCTGCCTGGACTCCCTGTCAGAGGAAAGGCCAGCCATACTTGGGACAGCTGGGGACTCCTGCAAAGCCTGGGTGTCCGGGCTTATCCAAGGACACCTAGGGCTGTGGGAGGAGGCAGCCAGCAGTTTGGCTCATGGGATCTGGCAGACCTGAGTTCAAATCCTGCCTCTGCCATGTACTAGCCAGGTGACCTGGCAAATGGTAGGACACAGCCTTACTGTCCTCAGCGATAAAGTGAGATCATTCAGAGCTGCCTTGCAGGCTGCTGGGAAGATAACACAAGGGACTGAGGCTAAACACCTCCCCTCCCAGGATGCTCAGCAATACCAGGAGCATCACTAACCTAACTCAGCTCAGGGAGGAGGCAGGTGACTTCTGCAGCCTCCCATGGGTCTCCTTGCAGCAGTCACACCTGGACTGCCTAGCCCCTTGTCCACACGCCAGGTCTCACCTGTCCTCTCTGCCATCTCATGGGACCCTGCAGTGGCTCCTTGGCACATCTCCATCAGAAATGCACCCATAAGTACACCAAAGACACGCACAAGGATGTTCTTAGCAGCACTGTTTCTAACACCCCAGACCTGGAGACACCCCAAATGCCCAGTAAGAGTCAAATGGAAAATAAACTGTTGTGTTCACACTGTAGAATCTACCATATGGCAATGAGAGTGGACAAGTGACAACTAGAGGCCACGGGGTAAATCTCACAGATAATGCTAGTGAAAGAAGCCACAGGCAGAAAGTACAGACAGGGCGGGGCAAAAGTAGGTTTACAGTTCGTATGGAAAATAAGTGTAAACCTACCTTTGCCCACCCTGTACTGTAGGATGCTGTTTATAGAAAGTACAAAATCAGACCAACCTAATGTATGGTATTAGGTGTTGGGGTGGTAGTCACCCTGGGGTGAATAGACTGGGTGCCAGGGGTTCCTGGGGCCCTGGTTCTTTATCTAGGGGCTGCTTAAACAAGTGTGTTCTGTTTGCGAAACTTCAACATATTCAATTTCTGGAATTGCCTGTATGAATGTTGTATTTTAATTTTTTTAAAAAGCACAACCAAACCAAACAACGCTCCCATCCTTCACAGCTCCCATCTGTCCTCAACAGTGGCCCTCAAACTTTTGGGGGCCCAGCCCCTGCCTACTTCCCCACTCCCCCAGCACCTCATCCCTCAATCTCTTTTGCCCATTTCATCCAGCCACACTCCTGCCCCAGGACCCTTGTTTATGCTGTTCCCTCTGCAGGAAAATCCCACACTGGATAACTCCCTCTCTATAGTTCATTTTCATCACTTCCTCGGAGTGCTCCCCACGAGGCAAGAGGGCTCTGGAATCAGACAGGCCTGGGTTTCAGGGGCTTTGCCTCTCTAGGTCCAGGGAGGGGCAATGCAGCCAGACCCGGGGTGGCTGCCCTGACCCAGGGGAGTATTCTGGGAAACCCCCAGCCCATTCTCACACCTCCTGCTACTCAGAAGCTAATACCGGCAGTGCCTGAGGTAGCTGAGGGTAGTAGGTAACAGGGAAACGGGGCCAGCTGACCCACAGAAGCCCAGGCTGGGCCAGGTGGGGAGCTGAGCACAGCTGAGGGGAGCCAGGGGGCCCTCCTGGCCCGCTCTGAGTCACCATCACCCCCCAGCCCTCTCGGCTGAGCCCCTGCCCTGGCTCCAGCTGCCCTGCAGTCTTGCAGAGCCATTCTGCTCAGTGGGACTCCCTGGTTTATTTTCACCTCTCCTCACAAGCATTTATGTCATTTATCAGGCTGTTCTAGGCCTGGCCTGGGCCAGGCCCAAACACATAACAGGCCGTCTTCAGGGTGCCCTGGGCTTCTGCAGGCTTGGCTGCAACCACTTGTATCCGAACCCCAGAGCACATGAGAATGCAGACTCCACGGCTGCAACCCAGACCCTAGTGGGACCCAGGAATCTTCATTTTCTTTTTTTTAAATTAAATTTTGATTGATTTTAGAAAGAGAGAGGAAGGGAGAGAGGAACATCGACTTGATGTTCCACTTACTGATGCGTTCATTGGCGGATTCTTGCATGTGCCCCGACTGGCGATCGAACCGCAACCTGGGGGTCTCCGGCCGATGCTCTAACCAACTGAGCCACCCCGGCCAGGGCAGGAATCTGCATTTTCTACACGCTGACCTCGGCGCTCACGAAGTCAGAAAACCACTGCTGCCTGGGGGAGACGGACCAGGGGCCGATTCCAGGCCAGCGTGGTCGGCGCCGAGGTAGGAGAGGGGCCCGGCGGAGGCCCCCTCCCCTGGCCACGGAAACCTCCCCGCGGGAACCGACCCTGGGCCAGGCGGGGGGGCGCGAGGGGTGCTGCGGGCCAGGCAGCGGGACAGCACGTGCAAAGGCCGGGAGGCGGGGGCGGTCGGGCACCTGATCTGGACCGCAGCCCAGCCGGGGCGGGCGCGGGGCGGGCGCGGGGGCGCGGGGCGCGTTTTGGGCAAACAGGTGCAGAGGGGAGACCGGCCCCCGGCTGAAACGCCCTCAGGACGCCTCATGACACAGCAGAAGCGCGAGGGCCCGTGAGTCGCCGCTGGAGGCAGGAAGGCGCCCTTCTCAGCTCCCATTAAGCCCCCGCCCCAGCGTCGCGGGAGAAAAGGGTGGGTGCCCTCCGCCCCCCGCTGCAGCTCACCCAGCACCGCCCGGGGTGGACCCAGGCCCCCGGTCACGAGGGCGCCTCCCCGCCCGGAGCATGCGCTCTGACGGGCGCCCAAGTCCCCTGCCTCGGGGCGGGCTCCCGGTGCCGCAGGTCCCCGCCGAACCGAAGCTCCCACCAAAGTTCCACACGCCCCCCACGCTAAGGCCTGATTGGCCCGCCCGGCCCGCACGGCGAGCCGGGTTCGCCTTCTGATTGGCCGCCCTGCTCTCTGTTCCGTGCCGGAGCCCTCCTCCCTCCTGATTGGCCAGAAGCCTACCTGCGCTCGCCCCGGATTGGACGCCGGCTCGGCCGGCCCCCAGGCTCCCAGGGCCCCGCTCTCTGATTCGCCGCTGGGGCCGGCCCTTCGGCCTGCACGCTGAATGGCTGCGCCGCTACCTGGCTCGGCTTCCGATTGGATGCGAGGCGCCTCCCCGGCGTGATAGGTCGGGGCCACCGCCCCCCTGGCACCCCATTGGCTGCTGGGCGAAGCCCGGTCTCCGGGTAAGATGGCAGCGGACGGACAGTGCTCGCTCCCCGCTTCATGGCGGCCGGTCACCCTCACCCACGTCGAGTATCCTGCAGGTAAAAGGCGGCTCCAGCTGTAAGGCCGCCTCCCCGGGGCCGGGCCCGCAGTCCCGGGCGCGCCGGCTCGCGCGGGCCCGCGGCGGCGCCGGGACGCGGGGTGGGAGCTGTCAGACGGCGCCCGCGAGGGGCTCGGCCGGCGCGCAGGCGCCGTGGGGCGGCGACGAGCGGGCGACGCGGGCGGCTGGCCCTCGCCCTCTGCGGCTGCGCGGCGGGGCGCCCGGGGCGGGTGGGCTGCCCCGGGGAGGGGTCCCCGCCCGGCCCGGCCCTTCCTCCCCGCCCGCCCCGGAGCCGGAGAGGCCGGACGCCCTCAGGGGGTGCGCAGGGGGCGCCGTTTCCTGCGGAGCGCGCACCTGGGCGCGGGGGAGGGAGAGAGCTCCCCGTGGCTGGAAGTGTGCAAGCCCCGGCCGGGCCGCTGCTCCTCGTTGGAGGACTGAGGGTGCGCCACGCCCCGAGCAGGGCGCTGCCCCGCCACAGAGGGCCCCCGCGACGGGCAGGCGGCACCCGGGAGCTTCCCATCAGACACACCCCTAGAAGCCCGGGGGGCGCCCTTTGGCCCCCGTCGTGGAGGCGGCCCGCTGGAGTGGCGCCGAGCTCGGGCCCGGGAGTCAGAGGTGCCTGGGCTCAGGTGCAGGCCTCGGCCTTGTGCAGGTGACTTCACCTGCCTGAGCCCCCGTTCCTACGTCTCTGAAGTGGGACTAATCGCGGTGCCTCCCTTCCAGGGGTGGCGTGAGAATCAGATGGCGGGGGGCCTGAGAAGTGCTGAGCTCAGCGCCTGCAGGCGCAGGAAGCATTCAATCAGTAACTGCAGTTAATATCCTCCCACCTTCCCAGGACCCTCTCCAGCCCACCCCACCCTCCCTGGGTAGGATGGTTGGGTCTCAGGTGAGCCCCTCATTGAGCCCTGGTTGTCTGAGGAAGGGCCTGCAGTGTTGGCCTTTGGGGTGGAGATGTGAGAACCTGGCCCTGCGGAGGGCCCCAGGGCTGGCTGCCAGAGAACTTTGACCCGGGGTGTTCTGGGTTATGCTGGGGGTGGGGCGGCCCTGCCAGGTTACTGGGCCCTACCAGCCTCCCCGCCCATCCGTCCATTCAGCCAGCCAGCCAGCCAGCTGGTGTCCACTGAGCACATCCCGCCTCCTAGGTCCGGGTCTGGCTCTGGGTGTAGAATGGTGAACAGGCTGATAGGTCCCTGCAGTCCTGGACTTGGGAAAACCCATTTTCCAGGAGGGAAACTGAAGCCTGGACAGGGGAAGGAAGGGACTTGGCTAAGGCCTCAGCACCTTCGTGCCTTCTCCACCCTGGCCTTGGAGTAGCTTCTCTGAGTGCTCACCTTCTAACAAGCGAGAAGAAGGAACCTTCCGTTTGTGAGCAGCTTGATGCAGGCTCTGATGAGGGACCCTTTGCAGGGACTGTGGGTGCCCGGGGGGGAGGGACGTGGCTGAGCCTGGGGGCATCCCACAATGGCTAGCCCCCTGCTGACTCCTCTGTGGCCCCCTGAACTTCGCACCTCTCATCACACGGATCCTTGCTTCCTTTATCCATTCTCCATTCGTTTACCATTAGTTTTGAGCCTAGTTAAGTACCAGGCGCTGTACTGGGCTCAGGGGATTGAGTGCTGTGTAAAGAGACCCTGTCCCTGCTCTTACGGGACATGTAGCAGGAGCGGCAGACACAGACCAGTGTCTACACTGACAGGCACATCATGAACGATGCCCGGTTACATATTCACGTTCCCGCACCAGACTGCAAGCTCTGCAGTGGCAGGAACACGTCTTGTTTTGCCACTGTGGTGGGTACTTGATTTATGTTGAGTTAACTCAGGCAGCATCCCAGGTGGGGGAAACTGTGTGTGCAAAGGTCCAGAAATAGGACAGAGCACGGTGTGTTCGGGGAACTAGAGTGCAGTCCTGGGAACTGGAGTGGAGGGTGGGAGGGGAGCAGGGCTAGGACTGCCCAGCGAGCTGGGCTGAGGTGGGACTTATTCCAAGGACAGTGGGAGCCATGGAGGGGCTTGAGGCAGAGTGGCAAGGCCAGAGTCAGAGCATCTGCAGGAAGGCCCCAGGTTAGTGCCAGGTGTGGGGTAGGCCAGGGGGATAGCCAAAGGTTTGGGGGCACCAGCTTCTCCCTGTCCCCATGGCCAGGTGCCTGGGCATCAGCTGTGAGTTCTGAGAGACCCAGAACCTCAGGGCTGGAATTGGCCAGGCCACTGTGTGGGTGAGGAGACAGGGGCCCAGAAAAGGGGAGGGCATCACCGAGTGTCACCCAGCCGGCCTGTGGCAGCACTAGCATTTGAGCTAACCCTACCCTGGGTAGGTGTGGGTGAGGCCAGGTGTGTGCCCATTTCTTCAGCCTGAACCTGGGCTCGGCCCTGTGTGGGCAGCTTCCTCGCTGCGTGTGTGAGGCCAGGCTGGTGGTGTGGGCCATTTCCCGTGCTGAGTTCTCCCGGCCTCTGGGTCAGCAGAGCCCCCAGCATAGACATGTCCTGGGTGCCAGGGACTGAGCTGGGTTTCACATAGGCCTTCTCCCTGCTTTTCACAGATGACGGGGCTGAGGGCCGCAGAGTCTTTGCCTGAGGTCATGCAGTCAGCAAGTATTGGCACGGAAACTGAACTGTGCCCTCTGACCTCAGTATGGCCACACAGCTGTCCCGTCTTGAATGGCAAGGGTGGTCTTTGGACTTGACATCAGCCCTGCCCTTGAGCAAGGGGGGAGGTGGCTGTCATCCCTCGGTTAGGTGTCCTCACCTCTCAGAAGGGGCTGGCAGTCCTCACGCTGCCTCCCTCCCGGCCTGTTAGGATGGTGGAGAGCAGGTAGTGAGTAGGTGGCCAACTTCCTGCCAATAGAGAGGCAGTGAGAAGCTGTTGCCAAGCGGGTGTCCATACTGGGCAGCACAGCCTCCTCCCTGCCCTTGGCCTTGGTCCTGCGGCCGTCTGCAACACAGACCCACGTCTGTGTGTGGCCGGAGACCAGGTTCCCCGGGAGGTCTAGGGTTCAGCTGGGGCAGCCTCAGCACAACACTGTCCACAGGCACCCAGGTAGATGGCTGCTGGGCTGCCCCTGGTACAGGGCCCGGTCTCTGCGGCCAGGCCCAGCCGGGCCCAAATCCTTCACTGGCAGGGTGGTGGGTACAGTGCTTGGGTGAGGCCAGAGGCTTGATTTTGTTCATCTCCCTCGTTCTGACTGAGGTGCCCACGGCTGCCCGGCCTGCACTCGGGTCCTGCTGGGATGCCCTGTCTGTCGGGTGCTACCTAACTCGCCGGGCCGGGCCCTCGCTGATGCTCACGCGGTCCTCCCCTTCTCCCGCCCCACCCAGGTGATCTCTCTGGCCACCTCCTTGCCTACCTGAGCCTCAGCCCCATATTTGTCATTGTCGGTTTCGTGACCCTCATCATATTCAAGCGGGAGCTGCACACGGTGAGTGAGTCTGTCCCCCGACCCCTGGCCCTCCCACTGCTCCCCGGTGGCCCCCCCCCAGGGATGGGGGTTGCACTGTTTCATCCCGGGTGCTTCACCTTCCCTTCGATGCCTCCACCTTCCTTGAGGTGTGTGGGGCCTCCTGGCTGGTTCCAGGTTGCTCACCAGTTGGGCTGGGAGATACCAGTCGGAGGCCACAGTCTCTGGGGCTGGGCGGTGGCCCTGAGGCGCAAGGCCTAGCTGACCATACGTCTTCCCGGCAGATCTCATTCCTCGGGGGCCTGGCAGTGAACGAGGGGGTCAACTGGCTGATCAAACACGTCATCCAGGAGCCGCGGCCCTGTGGAGGTAGGGCCCAGGCTGCGGGAATCGGGTCCACCAGGTCGGGCATTACTGGGAGGCCTGCACCCCCCCATCATGCCCTGTTTTCTCTCCCCCAGGTCCCCACACGGCAGTGGGCACCAAGTACGGGATGCCCTCCAGTCACTCCCAGTTTATGTGGTTTTTCTCCGTCTATTCCTTCCTTTTCCTGTATTTAAGGTGAGCTTTTCCCCAGTGAGAGTGGCCCTGAACTGGCCCCAGCCAGGCTCTGCCAGGGACTCACTGAGAGTCCTTTGGATGCCACTTGGGGCTTGGCCTCTTCTGGGCGTGCGGGATGAGCTGCAGCCAAGGCAGAAGGTGCTGGGAGCCTGTGGATGGGGCCAGGAGCTGTTTGGGAGGCCTGGGCTCCAGGCTCTGGGCTGAGGCCGTCTGACAGGCCTGTCTTCCCAGAATGCACCAGACGAACAATGCGAGGTTCCTGGACTTGCTGTGGAGGCACGTGCTCTCCCTGGGTCTCCTCACCGCCGCCTTTCTAGTCTCCTACAGCAGGTACGGAGGGAGAGAACCTTCACCCCACAGCCTGCCCACTGGGTCTTGCTGGATTCTTGGTCCCCACTGGACCTCACTGTGGACTTGAGTCCCAGAGCCGGTGGGGCAGGGCATGGGGTCCCAGCCTCTTGCTTTACAGGATCAGGGCTCCACTGCCCCACCCAGCCCCTCTTGCTCCCTCCTGCTGGCTGAGCCCGGGGTTCTGTTCCCAGCCTCCTGGAGGAGCTCCTTGCAGACAGACTCAGAGTTCAGGGGCCAGAGAGAAGGGAGGCAAGTCTCAGCTGAGCCATCTCCTCACTCTGAGTTGGGAGAGCAGCTGCTGGGTTCCAGCCCCCTGCCTCCTCCTGGCAGCAGTCCTGAGCTCTGTGTTCACAGAAGTTCCTGCCTGTCTGTGTCTGTCTCTGTGCACGCACAGATCCTGGGGAGCCAGGGCTTGAGCATGGGGATTGTGAGGTCTGCTACTGCTGGCTCTCATGGACTCCCTTTGTCCTTGATCCAGGGTCTACCTGCTCTATCACACCTGGAGCCAGGTGCTCTATGGGGGCGTCGCTGGAAGCCTTATGGCCATCGCTTGGTTCGCCTTCACCCAGGAGGTCCTCACCCCTCTGTTCCCCAGGATAGCGTCCTGGTAACTGCTTTCTGCCCCTGCTGCTGCCCTCCCAACTTCCCCTGCACCATTGTCCCTGCCCCCTTACCTAGGAGTTTCTACCCCAGCTTCATCTCCCTGGGAGGGCCCAGGTGTCCAGGTTTCTGGTAGACATAAGGCTGAGGCTCTGCTTGCTTGGTTTCTGTGTTGCCCAGGGGTTTCCTCAGCCCAGGAGCCCATGTGGCATCCTCTGTCCTTGACCAGGCTCTCAGGGATTTAGGAAGCAGCCTGAGTCCTGCTGAGCTATGTACCATGGGGGGTGCCCCTGCCTCAGTTTCACCCAGGTGACACATCTGGGTCTCGCAGTAGCTCTGGGGTCACAGGGCAAGCAAAGACTGAGCAGTGGGGGAAGGTGCATGGCTGGCCCCAGGCACTGATGGGGTCTCTGGCTTGATGACAAGCTCATGCCCTGATGTGGTCCTGGGGTTTGGGTGTCTATCTCTTTAGGCCTATCTCTGAGTTCTTCCTAATTCGAGATACAAGCCTCATTCCCAACGTACTCTGGTTTGAGTACACAGTGACCCGGGCAGAAGCCAGGTGAGTTAAGGGTTCAGCAGTGACTGGGTCCTGGCTCAGTGGGGCACAACCCCAGGGCAGCCACTGCTCCCATTTGGGGCCAGGTATTGGCCTAAGCACTTTTTTTGCACTGTCTTGTTGAATCCTTCCCTAAACCCCATTTTACAGATGAGAAAACTGAGGCTCAGAGATGAGAGGAGGAGTCACTTGACGAATAACTTAGAGCTGGGCTGGGAACCCAGGCTGTCTGGCCCAGAGCCATGTTTTTAACTCCTATGGCTCAGAGCCAGATGTCTGGGCAGCCAAGATTCTCAGGGCCCGTGTGTGTGGGCACCCTTCAGTCTGGTTAGTCCAGACACTTTCCTGACCGAGGTTGGGAAAACGGGAGCACAGCAAGGTGGTGCAAATCTGGGCTTTGGAGCTAACTGATTGAGCTCTCCCTCCGCACTCATCCCAAATCCTGGGTGGGGTGCCAGACGGGGTGGAGAAGGCCTGGCTCTTCCCTGGGGCTCAGAGGGGAGCTGAGGCGAGGTCAGGCTCCAGAGCAAGCCTGTGAGGTTTCCCCAGAGAGCTGGTGAGAGGAATCATGGGGCCGGGCAGGGCATTGAATCTCAGCAGCCTAAAAATGTGTCTAGTGCATCGTGGTCCAAATTATCCTAATGAGCTTAAGGGTAAAGGCCTGGATCCAGGAGGAAAGGGGATTTGAGGTGGTTAGGGCAGGAATCCCGTTATTGGAGGAGGGGCCTCAGCTGGCCCTGGCTCTCCTCGCCACCCAGCGCCTACAATGGTCCTGTCCCAGAGGCCCTGCTCCGCCCTGCCCGGCCCGGCCCTGCCCCCCGTCACCTGGCCCTGCTGGCCACCGCCTGCCATCATTGATCAAAATCTGTGTACACGTGCTCTGTGCCAGGCTGTGTGTTGGGGGTAGGCAGAGAGTGAGACAGCCACAGAGTCAGCGAAGACACCAAGAACCAGGCGCCCACCTGTGTGATGAGTGCCCCGGGCTTGAGAGCTCGGGACAGGAGCCTGACGTAGGGGTGGGTGGTTGGGCCTGCTGCCCAGGGAGACAGACCTGCCGAGGCGGGGTGTGGCGGGACAGTGTGCTCAGGAAGGGGACTATTTCGAACAAAGCTTTTGAGGCGGGAGGAAGTTTGGTTGGTCAGTTACTGGGGCTGCTGGGGGTGGGCATTCATTTTTTTTTTTTTTTTTTTAATGTTTTTATTGATTTTTAGAGATAGAGGAAGGGAGAGAGAGAAAGAAACATTGATGAGAGTCATTGATCAGCTGCCTCATGCACACCCCCAACTGGGGATCAAGCCCGCAACCTGGGCATGTGCCCTCATCGGGAATTGAACCAGCGATCTCTTGGTGCACAGGGACGATGCCCAGCCACTGAGCCACTCCAGCCGGGGATTCACCCATTTTGATAGGACTCTGGGTAGGGAGGGGACAGCTAAGGGGTCACTGAATGCAGAAGCCCTCTCCTCTGACCCCAGGCATCCTCACTTGAGACTCCCACCCCGTTTTGCAGGAACAGACAACGCAAGCTGGGCACGAAGCTGCAGTGACTGGTGAGTGTGGCTGGGCCCAGCCTCCCGGTGTGGCCTGCTCGATGCCTTGCAGGATGGACAGAATGACCGAGGGATGAAGCAGAGACCTCTACAGACCCACGTCACCGAGTGGAGCCTTTTTTTTTTTCTTATTTTAATTTTAATGAACAAGGTGGTGCCTCAGCCAGGACCCTGGAGGGGCTGCTGCCGGGGGCCACACGGCCAGAGACGTGCACTGCCAGCTCCAGGCCGAGCGGAAGTGCTCCTGGTGTGGGTACCGGGGTGTGGGGTAGAGGCGGAGGACTTGCACCTGCGCTCGCAGGGCCAGGAGACCCAGGTGGCGTGACAAATGCACACTATTTATTTTTGGGTTTTGTTAATGGCAGACACGATTTTGGAGCTGGGGTGGAAGAGCCTGCTGTGTGGTGGCTGCCCCAAGCAGAGGGGCCCAGGCCCTTTGCCCCGAGCCCAGGAGGCAGACTGCTGCTTCCTGGGCCTGAGAGGTGGCCTGGGGGCCCAGGAGAGGGGAGGGGAGCGCCCTGTGCCCTCCCTGCCACCATTGCCATTCCAGAACCTCAGTGTTTCCTAGTCTGGGGGCCAGGGCCCGGAGAGAGCACGCGTTTGGCGGCTGCTATCATTGTGTCCCACCCCGTATTGACCCTATACCACAAGGGCTTTCTCTGGTCCCCTGTCCCCTAGACAGTGGTCCCTTTCTGACAAAAGAGCCTGCACATGTGGGTGAGCAAACCCAAGCTGTTTACAGCTCTTTTTGGTCCTGCCATCGGGAGCAGTCAGTCTTCATCTCCACAGAACAAACGCAGAGGAACCAGGAGCCGGGCAAGAGGAGGGGTCTGGGGGCCTGACATCCCCACCCTTCCCTTCCCTCTTTGCTCTGAACATTCCTTATCCTTCCCGACCCCCTCTGGGAGGCTGGGACCTGCCTGGGGTCACCTTCAGCCCGTTTTGGGGTGTGGTTCACAGATGCCCACTGTCTGGCTCAGAGGACGGCTCTTCCTCTCTCCTCTGAGGGGATTTGATCTCTGAGTCTGTGAATGGAGTTGGGGAGTGGACATGCTTCCAGACTCCTGGAAGTTTCTAGAACTGAACCAGGCTGCTGGGGACCTGTGTTCGAAGCCCGCCCCTCCCTCTCTTTGTGGAGGTTCGTGGTCTGCTGCTGAAGCACAACGTTTGGGTGCTTTCTTTTCTCGTGTTAGAGATGGTGTCCAAAGCCGTTCCAGATGCGGGGGCCAGGGGCCTGTTCTGGGGAAGGTTGGTCAGTCCCCACGTTCGCCTCCCCTCCCCACCCCTGCCCTTCTTATTTTTTACATTTTGCCTGAGACAAGCCAAGTGTGAGGTGGTTTCATTTAAAAAAAAATCAATGAAATTGTTTACTATTGTTTTAAAATAAAACCTTGAACTCTGGTGGCTCGAGCACATGTTGATGTGGGCTCATGAGAGGAGGCTGGATTCCATGACCCCGAGGAGCAAGGATACGGTTAAAACCGTGAAGTCACAGGCATCTCGGGCATCAGCCCCTTCCAGCCCCAGAGCTGCAGTTCCAATGCCCTGCGACGCTCCCCGCCGGAGTCTGAGGAGACCTCGCTGCAGGGAGGAATTGGGGGTGCCCCAGCCCACCCGTGTGGCAGCCCTGGAGGGCGGGACAGCGGCGCTCTTCCAACGCCTCCACGGGGCCCACGCCCCCTCCTGTTTGGTTTCGCTTTCTCGAGTGTGCTCGGTGGAGGACCTTGCTTTGGAAGAAATGACTGCTGATGGGGCTGGGCTTGGAGGCCTTGTGGGAGCGAGATGAACATAAGCCGAACCCAGGGGCTGGCGAAGGTGGGGGTCTCTCCCTCGATTCACTGAGCTGAGACGCAGCCCCCGGGGTGAGGGGTCAGGTGACTCTGTCCTCACATGAGCTGCAAGGCTATGGGTTGGGACCCGTGGTCCACAGAACCTCGACGTTCAGTAACCATGGCCTTACCCAAGGTGCGAGGCAGAAGCAAACAGGTCCCTGGAGGAGGGAACCTGCACCCTAGACTTCAGTTATCTGAACGAATAGTTTCTGAGTTATAGCGAACAGACCGTGGGCAGAGATGGCCGGAGGGAAACAATGCGTGATAACCGGCAGAAAGGTCAGGGAAACAACCCTGCCAGTACCTCGTGCTGGGGTGATCGGGCACAGGCCAAATGTCATGTTTTGTTTTTTTAATATATTTTCATTGGTTTCAGAGAGAGGAGGAGAGGGGGACAGCGAGAAACATCAGTGATGAGTCATTGGTCGGCTGCCTCCTGCAGGCCCATCGCGCCCACAACCCTGCCTGTGCTCCAACCGGGAATCGAACCCCGATCTCCTGGATCCTAGGTCGATGCTCAGCTGCCGAGCCACACTGGGCGGGCAGATTTCATGTTTTAAAGGGATGAGAGACAAACCTGAAGATGTCTGCAGGGAATGGAAAACTGTAAGGTGGACTCTGGAAGATTTTTCAGTGAAAAAGTGGAAAAGCTCAGTAGCTGGAAAACAAGCTCAGCAGGCAGGTTTCACAGCAGGCGAGGCAGCTGAAGAGCAGAACTGGGTGCCGCGTGCAGGGAAAGGCCAGGTGAGCCTGGGGTGTTCCCTGGGTCCCAGCTAAACACCACCTTCACCTCAGCTGACACATCTGCCCCCCCCCCCAATTTCTTTTCCTGTTGCCGGCCACAAAGTCTTGCTCACTCCAACTCATGAGTGAAATGTCCACTTTTCTCCACCCCCCGCAACCCCGTCCCTGCCTGGAAGCTGCAGAGCCCCCACCGCCAGGCCCCCTAGCCTTTGACCTGGCCTGGGCGTGGCCCTCGGCCTGGCCCGCTCCCCCTTGGCGGGCTCCGCTCCAGGCCTGCCCTTGGTTCCGGCCACTGCCCTTTTCTCAAAAGCCAAACTAAAGTTCATGTAGCCTGGAGAGAGGACCTAGGTGAAAGCCAGTCTTTCACTCATTAATTTCCACGTGTTCACATTTCAGGTGATGTGTCGCACAGAATGTACTAGTTTAGAACAGCTCTTTTTCACTCATTTAAAAAAGCCAAGTTCTGCATCACGGGCATCGGGGTCTGGTTGCCCCTGGCGCCACCTCCGGGCCAGCGGAGCCAATTCTCCGGGGCCCACTGGCCAAGCGGTTTGAGACCCAGCAGCCCCCTCGCTGGAGGCTTTGTCCGAAGCCCCGAGTGCCCACTGGCAGAGCATTGAGACAGTGGGTTTAAAAACCCTGTGGGTGCGTCACCTCCCCGATGCTCAGCCCTGTGTGGGACACCGTGTCCCACAGCCAACGCTTCAAATGTGAGGTCACAGCCGCACCCTCCTGAGCAGTCACTAAGTTTGCCTTTTCCTTCCCCACCAGGGCACCGGGACGCTAAGCGCTCCCTCCAACACTGACGGGTGGTTCCAGGGGTAAGGTGCCTCCCCTGCGTACTGTGGGGAGAGCCCTCATTTCTGAGGGAGAATTTTTTTTGGGAAATCCTGCCCTATATTCAGGCATGTGTGGTTGTTAGAACTTGAGTTTCGGGAGTCCCCGGTGTCTGCCCCTGCAGCGTCCATGGCCTGGCTCACACAGCGCTCAGCGTCTGCTGGGGCGCGCTTCCTGGGACTCCCAGGAGCCCCCCGAGGGAGCAGCTTCCTCCGCATCATGCAGGTGAGGACACCAGGTTGTGTATCACGTTCTTTTCCTGGTCTCCCCGCTCATGGCCCAGGGAAAGGCATTCACAGACCCCCCTTCCCCCGGCATTACCCCACCTGCCGGCCTTGCTGGAGGCCCAAGAAATGGCCAGGCTCAAGGCAACACCCACTCCCCCCATTGTCTGGGTTCCGCCTCTTGCTCCCTGGGACTTTGGGCAAGTAGCACACGCTCCCCACCCCCACTGCATCATGAGGACGCCGAGTCCCCACCCATGGTGGCTGTGGGGAGGTCCGGGAGGGCCCAGCAGGTTGGTTCCACCTGATGAATGCCCTGGCCCAGCCGGCACCTTCCAGTGCCTTCCAGGCTGCAGCCCTGCCCCCTTCCCCACAGTTTGTAGGCCTGAGTCCATGGTTGGTTCGCCCCACGGCCTCCCTTCTCCACCCTGCCCTGGGTCCTCTGAGTGGTCCTGTTGGGCTCAGTGGGGGGCTGCAGGGTAAGGCCTTAGGCCCTGGTGGTCAGGCACACACAGCCCACCAGGCCAGGGTCTGCAGGGCCCCTCAGCCCCTGGGAGAATTGTCCCCACCTGTAGTACATGGTACTGGAGAGGCCCGTCACAGGCAGGTGGGAGCAGTCTAAGAATGGAGCCCCGGATCCCTGCCATTCCGGCCGGGAGCTCTGGGGTAGAAGCTGGCACGAGGCTCCCTGGCTAAGCCTGAGGGCACCTTCTCTGGGAGCCCCTGGAGCCACTGGCTGTTGGGACGCCAGTCCCCCCTCCCACCCCACGGAAGGCTGGAAGGAGGCCAGGTGCCCGCCCACCTGCCTGCCTCTGAGGCTGGACGGCCTCTTCATCAAGTTTCCCTTTATTAGTTCCCTCGCGCAGGACTAGCACACAGCCAGGGCGGAGTTCAGGAGGCACAGAGTGGAAGGAGCAAGCCGCAGCAGTCAGGGACGCCTCACACCCTGACCCAGCCTCGGGGAGGCCTGGGGTCCCCCCTCCAGAAAGTCCTGTCTTTAGGCCCTTGGGCGTTTGAGGACCCAGGTACCGATCCGGCCAGCTGTGCTGATGGCAGGGCCTGGCCAGAGCTGAGTTCTCGAGGAAAGGACTGCGTCTCCCACCCCAGCGGGGGATGGACTCTGCTGGCTCCTTTCCCAGAGGAAGGCCTCCATGGACGACACACTCGGTGCCTGGGCCTCCGTGCTGCTCAGCCTCAGACCAGAGCCCAGGACACTGGGGATGACCCAGGGAAGGCACTTGGCTTGGGCCTGCAGGCCCCACGGGGGTGCCAGCCCTGGCTCGGTCAGATCTGCGGGCCCAGGGGGAGAGGGAGCAGAGGGAAGCCCTGGAAAGTGGCCCCTCTGAAGGTGGCTTGGCTTTGGCACTGGCGGGCTGAATGGGGCTCAGAGCTTGGCCCGGGGGTGGCTCTGCAGCAGGGCGCGCATGTCCAGGAGTGCCTTCTCCAGGTAGTGCGCCATGCGGTTGGCGTTGGTCTCCGCGCAGCTGTTGTAGGCTGACACCGAGAAGTTGATGTGTGACTCCATGGGGTTATAGCAAACGCCATAGCCGTCCGGGACCACAGGCCCAAAGAACATGACGCAGTCTGTCTTGGAGGGGACCTGGGGGTGGCACAGGACTAAGGCTCTGCCCTGCCCACCTGTCCTCCTAGCCCCTCAGTGGCACCAGCCTGCCTCTCACATCTTTCCTGCGTGTGCTCTGCCCAAGACACTTCTTTCTCTTCTCTGTCACATAGGCAACTCCCTCTCGTCCTTTGGTGTCCCCTCCATGGAGCCTCTTTTACATTCCTGAGGGGCTGTAAGTGCTCCCTCCTTGGGACTCCCCAGACCCCCCAGCTCATCCTGGGGGCCATCACTACCTCAGTCCCTGTGCTCCGGCCTACACTGTGCCTGCACTGAGAGCCCCTGGGGCAGTATGGTGCTGTCCCTGCTGTGTCCCAGCGCCCAGCACAGGCTGGCAGGGATCAGATGTTCCGTCGTGTCTTCTCCCCTCAGGGGGTCCCCAACTCTTCAGACTGCCGCAGCCTTGGTGGCATGTGTGGCCCGTGTGGGCCATGCTGCCCCCAAGGTCTGACCATGTTCTAGACCTTGGCTCTAGTCAGTGCAGCCTTTGCTCCGCTCCAGCTCTGGTGGGTTCTGCTCCATCCCACCCCAGGGCACCTAGGGCAGTGGCAGGGGCCCTGAGGGCGGGGATCCCCAGACAGCTCTGGGGCAGGGGCTCACCTGGCTGGTGGAGAGGTTGAAGTGCATGGCGATGGCATAGGAGGTGTCCATGAAGATATCAGGCATGCTCACCAGGTCCTCGATGGCCTGCAGCTTCAGGCCCAGCAGGTGCCGGTCGAAGGCCTCCCCGCGGATGGCCTGCAGAAGGGGCGCTGTCAGGAGCAGGGGCTGCGGGACCACAGGGTGCCACTGTCCCCCTCAGAAGCCTGTGGCAGCAACACCTCCATTCACTGGTCCCTTAGACCCATGAGACCAGAGCAGCCAGGAAGGAGAGCCCTCACTTCACAGCTGGGGATACTGCCCAGGGAGGCAGGACAGTGTAGGATTTAAGAGCACAGGCCTGGAGCTGGGTGGCCTAGCACCATCCTGGCTGTGGGACCTTCGCAGGTCACTTACATCTTGGAAGCTCAGTGTCTTCATCTGCAAAATGGGGACAGTCACTGAACTCCCCTTGTAGGGTGGCAGTGATCTAAATGGACGTCTGTGTGTAACACGGGCAGAGCCTGGCACACAGGTGCTAGAGACAGGGCAAGGATGGGAATCCAGACCTCCCCCTGCCAACTGTAGCCTGAGCTGTCAGATGGCAGGGATCCTCCTATCTGCCCACCGCGCACACCCGCAGCATCCTGGGCTCCAGGGTACTAAGAGAGCATGACACAGATTCAGAGGCTCACCTGGAATCTGGAACTAGGGCAGTCACAGGGCACAGCCTCAGTTTCTCCAACTTTAAAATGGGGGTGTTCAGCCCTGTTCCAGGTACCCCAAGGCTCAGGGGAGGGGTTGTTCAGGCTAAGGGTAGGCAGCTATGCAGACAGGTGGGAGATGCCAATGTTCAAGCACATGGGGACAGAAAGGGCTCCCTCACCCGGTCCGTGCAGGTGCGGTGGGCCTGCACAGCCTTCCGCAGCAGCTCCACCTTCTGTTGCTCCTGTGGGGGTGAGGGTGTGAGGGAGCTGAAGCGCCATCCTTTCCCTGTCCCTGCCACCCTCTCCACAGCCCACTCCCCACCCAGCACTGCATTCTGAGGAGGAAGTGGAGCTACCATCACTTTAGGGCAGGTGCTCACTGCTGATGAGTGAATGAATGGTTCCCTTTTCTCTTGGGCTGCCAGGAAGCTCAAAGCTAAATCCACAACTCCATCATCTGTTACATTCCCAGTGCCCACCAGAGCGGGGATACCGCAGGTGCTCAATCAATGCATGTTGGCAGAGTGAAAGGGAAGGGAGGAGGCTCTAGTCCAGCTCACCCACCTCCCCCCAAACCTCTCACCATCACACTGGGGTCGTCCATGGCTTTGACAAAGCTCAGCGAGTCCATGGAGGCTGAGCGGATGGTGTCCGTGCGGCCCAGGTGGAACATGCGCAGAGAGGCGCTCTCATAGGTGGCACATGCCTGCCCGTAGATCCTGGTGGGAGACGGGGCTGAGCACCCCTCCTCTGCCCCAGGTCTCCTCCCCGCTCGTGGGTGGGCAGGGTGGGGCCGGGCATACCTGTAGTAGGCCAGCTGCAGCGCCATCTGTATGAAGGCGTCAGGGCTCAGCTTCTCTGACTTGGGGAAGTCCTTCCCAAAGTGGTGGAACACGGCCACGATCATGTCCAGGTCCTGGATCATGCTGGGTGGGGGGCAGGCAGTGAGGAGTGGGCACCGGCGGCCCTGCCAACCCAGGGAGGGAGGCCTCAGAGCCAGCTGGGGACATGAGAGACCTGGGACTAAAGCCTCCTGGCCCCCCAGCGCCTGCACTCACATGCCGAGATTCTGCTTGGCCTTCTCAATGTCGTTCTTGATCTCGGGGGTGATGTTGAACCGCAGCTTCTTGGGCATGGGCAGGGGCACCATTGGAGAGCGCACAGCCTCGGCCTTCTTCCTGCACGACATGGGGCCTCAGGCTCGTGCTGCTGCCGGGAGCCTGGGTCCATCCCTGGGGCTGGGCTGGGGAGGGTGGACCCCGAAGCTGAAGGGTCCTGTCCAGGGAGACCCTTGGGCTTATTCTTCTGAAGTTGCCTCCAGCTTTCAAGTGGCCAAATGAAGGAGGCCCGGGAGGGGTGGGAATCGTCCAAAGTCACGCAACTGGGAGGGGGAAGAGCCAGGATTCGGACCCTGGTTCGTTTGGCTCTAAAACCCACACCCTCTCCTGGCTTCCTTTGAAGAGACAGATTCCCAGACATGGGGAAAATGCCATTCCTCACAGGGCAGTCTGTCACCTGTCGGCAGGACCTGGGGAGACGGGTGGGTGGGGGAACCTCACTCACGTGTACTCAATGACGTGGTCCACGAGGGAGATGATGGGGGGCCCCTCTGCTGCTGCATGCTCATAGACGAGCCCACAGGAGCCGTCTTCCGCCACGATGAACTGTGGAGGGGGTTGGGGACCTGTTAGCCCAGGTCCCTGGAGCCGCTCTTTGGTCGGGTCCCAGAGGAAGTCACCTCAGGGCTATGCTGACCCATTATGGTTGTTGACAAGAGCTAACACTCATCAGGGCCTGGGGCCTGTCCCAGGCCACACCAAGCACACCCCAGGCTCATGTAGCTCATCGAGTCCTGCAGCTCTTCCTCCCACAGCCCGTTTTACGGGTGCAGGGGGGAGTCAGGACCAAGACTGAGCCACTCTGCCGGCCTCTGATGTGCCGCAGGGGTGTGCGGGGGTGACAGCGGACTCTGGGCCAGGCCTGGTAATGACAGGCTGGCTGCCTCCCGATTACAGCGCGTTGCCTGCTGGCTTCCTCCCGCTGTACAGGACGCCAGGCAGGCGCTCAAGGGGCAGGAAGTCCCGAGGCTGCAGGGGACCAAGTGCGGGTGTGTGGGGTGGGAGCCAGGCCCTGCCGGGTCCTCACCTGCAGCGTCTTGTCGAACCAGCGGTTGCCGCTGTTGAGCTTGCTGCCACCCCCGTGCAGCATCTGGCCGGCCACCTGGCTGCGGTACATGTCCTCCGAGACACGAGGAATCACTCCGTCCAGGCACACGGTGAAGATGCTCTTCTGGATGGAGCGCACGGACTCCCGGTTCACCTTGTCTGCAGGGGGATGGTGGGAGGGGCACAAAACGGGGTGTCAGGCTTGGGCGGCCTCCAGAATGTCACCAAGTGCTGGGATGGCCTTCAGAGCCTTACACTCAACAGGGCCCTGCAGCCCCACAGCACCCCGAGGCAGCGCCCACTGCCAGGCCCTCTCCAGGAACGAGGAAGCAGGCGCCCAGGGTCTCCCGGAGAGCCAAGTGGCAGCCAGGGACCCCACACAGGGCTCTGACTCGGGAACAACGCCCTGACTAACACAGGGCTTGGGGGCCGTGATGGCAGAGGAGGGCTCCTCAGCCTGAGGACTTAGACTCGCACCCCGCTTGCTACAATAGAGAGAAACAAATGAGAGCAGCTGAGCTTCCTGAGCTGGGTGCAGTATGGCCACCCAGCGCCTGGGTGGGCCGAAGCTGGACGGGCCGGCCTCCCACTGCCGCCATTGGGCACCTTTGATGAGGGTGTTGTATGCCTTGGCCCAGGAGTTGCGGTGGTTGGAGGTGAGGATGCCCACGGGCTCTTTGTTGGTCTGCAGCGATGAGTTCCAGATCTTCTCCAGCTGCACGAAGAGCTGGTCTGCGGTGAGGGGCGTCCCATCGCTGTGGTACACGTCCAACTCGAAAAACTGTCCAGGTGCAGGCAGGTGGAGGGAAGGGGGCTGGTGAGGATCTCAGACTGGCAGCAGTCACGTCCCACCCAGCCCCCTCCTGGCCCAGAGGTGGCAGTGAGTGCTGTCCTGGGCCCAGCTGAGGGGACAAGGTGAGGCCAAGGGTGAGAGACGGGGAGGATGTCCTGCACTGTTCCCCCCAGGGTGCGCAGGCCCAAGGGCCCTCTTGGCGTCCCTGAGGCTGGAGCCCAGCCAGGCACCCAGTAGACACGCCCAGGGCATGCCTGCTCCTGGGGCACATAGGCATGTGTGGGGGGAAGTAGCCTTCTGGCTGTGCCCTCCTCCCCTGCCGAGCATGGGGGCCCAGGCCCGGGGGCCCACCCACCTGGTAGTTGTGCACCACTGTGATGTGAGTGGGCGGCTTCTTGGTCTTGCTGAAGTTGATGACCGAGTCCTGCTTGGGGCCTGGCACGCGGCAGGAGGACAGGATCTGATAGTACTGGTTCATGCACAGCGGCTTTCCGCCCAGGTACTCCACGGGCAGGGTCTCACTGTGGGGCAGAGGGACAGTTAGGGGAGAAGGGAAGAGGGAGCTGCTGGGTTCGTGGGGGCTGGGCCAGGCTGAGCCAGGTTTTACACAAGCAGTGTCTGTCCCTCATGTCCCCACTTCCCCTTTGCCTGAGCAGGGGCCTGACAGAGCTGGGCTGGGGTCAGGCGGCCTGCTGTGAGTCACCCTGGAAACTCCCTTCCCCTCTCTGGGCTCTAATTTGCCATGGGGGAGATGAAGCAGCCAGTCAACCTCTGGGGCTCTTTTGGCTGGGACAGCAATTCCAGGGGTTAGGGTCACCAGGAGGAAATCCCAGCAGCTAAAGCACAGGACCTAAGCGTCCTGACCCCCGGGCTCTGTCTCCCCAACCCCAACAGAGGTTGGGCCAACAGGAAGTGAAAGCACCCGAGTTCTGGGCCTGCCCAGCACCCAGGGCTTGGGTCGGGCTGGGCCAGGCTGGAATGAGCGTGTTAGGCAGGCAGGCAGGCAGGCTGGGGTGGGCAGGCTGCTCACTTGTCAATCATGGCCTTGAAATCCAGCACGCCCTCGATGAATTTGGCAGCAAACCTAGGGGGAACAACCAGAGATGAGAAGCTGTGTAGACACCCTGAGGACAGTCCGGGGTCAGGGACACCTGCAGGGCGAAGGCAGTGACCAACTACTTCACTCCCCGCACTGCCTGTGGAGCCGGGAGGAGTTCAAGCTTGCCCTCCTGAGCCGCTTCTCGCAGCCTCTGAGGGAGATGGGAGGGCTCGGGGAGAAGCTGTGGCCAGGTGCCCCACAAGACGTAGGAGCTAAGGCCCGGCGGGCGGCACGATGGAGGCTGGATCACGGGTCAGTGCACCCGGCTCCACCCACAGAGGGCCCAGCCTCTGACCCACAGTCTGGAGTCTGGATTGGGACACCCCTCTCAGGAATCAGTTACAGAGGGACCCGGGACCCCAGGGGACGGGGAGCGTGATTGGGGGGCAGTGGCTTGAGGCGTCCCCTCCCCTAGGTCCCTGTGTCTCCCAGGCCACCTCTCATACCGTCCTGCCTCCCTGGACTGTCTGGGCTACACCGACCATGTCACGGGGACCACCAGCGGAAGTTCCTGGGCCTGAACCCCCAGACCTTCCCAGGATGCCCTGGTGCCTTTAAGGGCAGTAGGTGTTGGCCGCGAGTGGCTGGTACTTGGGCAGGAGATCCTGTCACTGGTATTTTTATCTCTGGTAGGGCTGGATCAGAGGCCAAGGCAAGTGACATGGCCGAATGGGGAAGAGGGGACTGTGTACAAAGGTCACCCCTGTGGCCAGCGGGGAGAGGGCAGGAGGGTGAGGTGCCAGAGCTGGGGGGCAGCCTCAGGTTCAGGGAGAGGGAGGGGCCCCAGTCCAGTGTGGCGGTGGACAGCTATGAAGCTTTGGAGCCGGGAAGACCTGATCCCTGACCCCGTTCAGCCAACACTGAAAGGTGATCTCAGGTGGGCACCCTCACTGCTCCGAGCCTCAGTTTCCCCATCTGTGAAACAGGAACGATGCTCCCTCCTTCATAAGGCTACATGAAGGGCCGGAAGGTGACAAGCAGGGCCGGGCCCCTCCAACCTCGGAGGAAGTGGGCTTCAGGGTCCCGGAAATGCCCAGACCTCGCCCCTGCCGCCTCCTGCCCCTGCCCACTCACCGGAGCCGCAGCCACTCACCGGAGCTGTCCCTGCAGATCCACGAAGTCCTGCCTGGGCAGCACCAGGCCGGGGCTGGAGTAGATGACCAGGGGCTGGCGGTACTGGAGGTAGGCCGTCTTAAGCCACCACTCGGACAGCTGGGGGAAGGAGCAGAGCCTGTCAGGAGGGGCGGGGGTGGACTTAGTGACCCTTCCCCCAGGCCAGGGCCCCTCTGCCACTCTGTGCAGCACAGACTCTTAAAGGGATGCTCAGACCCAGCACCCCCGCCCCTCAAGCCCCCCAGCAGCGTCCCATCATCTCCCCTTGGCCTGAGCCAATCAGTGGGAGAAATCAGCCACCACGCCAAGGAAAAGGTGTGAGGGCAGAAGCCTGGCGGGAAGCCTGGGTGGGAAGAGAGCGGGCGGAGACCTGAGCCACGTTTCTCTAGCTTACAAATTTTGGTCAATGATTTTTACTACTTTTAGAGACAAAAATGTATGTCTGATAGATAGGAAAGTAGGGGAAGATATAGAAAAGGAGAGTCCAGTGGATGAGGTTTGCTCATCCCACGTGGGCACTTCCAGGAAAGCAGAAACCCAGGGTTCAGTGTCGGATGGGAGGCCCTGGTCCCCCGTGACCTCAGGGGTGTTGGTGTCAGACTGGGGAGTGGACACTCACTTGGATCTCGAGGTCGGGGCAGTCTGGGGGAAGCCCACTGAGGATAAAGCACTGTACTAGTGACAGGCGTGGGCTGCATCCAGTGGGTGAGCATGGTCCTTCTGGGACCTACTGTGCACCTGTTAAAGGCTCAGGCCTTGGAGCTGCGCAGCTCCCAGGTGATTGTCACCCTTGAGCTCTATGTGCCTGACTCCACACTGCCTGCCCTGCACCCCTTCCCATGTGCTCTCTCCCACAGATCCTTTAATGCCTGGAGATTGGCCCCACCCTGATGGGTGTTTCCTCTGCCCATCTCAAGGAGTGGTGGAACAGGATGTGTTCTTTACCCCAGATCCCCTGGGAAGCTGCTGGTCTGTGGTGCCAGGCCATTAGCCTTGGGCCCTTGGCAAGGGGTGAGGGGTGGTGACGTGCCTAGGCTGCCACTGGGTACCTGCTGTCTGCTCACCTGTAGCCTGTTTGAAGGAGGTGCAGGCTAGAGAAAGGTACAAAAATGCTGGACCCCAGACTCTCAGCCCCTGATTCCAGAGTCCCAGGCCCTGGCCTGCCCGGGCTCAGCACAGCCATCCACGAGTTGGCACCTCCTGCCTCCTGGGTGCAGTCCTCACCCTTCCACCTGCCCCCCTCAAAGCACCTCCTACTTTGTGGGGCCAGACCTGGCTTTGCTTCTGTCCTACAAACCTGCATCTCCCTCAGTTACCCCTTCTCCATGAGTCCCCCTCTCTGTTCCCTCACATAGTTGCTTTAGGTCAGGACTGTCCCCCCTCCCAACACCCCCATCAGCAAGTACTACTGGCACCCAAACACTCTAGACTGAATGACTTTCCGCCCTCCCCCTGCCAGCATCTCCCTCGGGGTGACGGCACCAGCCTCCCCACCTGCCTCCGGCCCCCACTCTTGCTCCCCTCCCAGCGGCCAGGGCAGTCACTTTAAACTATGTGTCGAGGTCTAAGATGTGTACAGAAAAGTGCACAGAGCACCAGCGTAGACATGTTCCCAAGAGGTGAGCACATCTACGTGTCAGGCTGGGAGAAAACAGGAGCAGCGATTCCCCACTGAACACTAATCCCTGCCTGAAGCCATCCTGTAGCCGCCGCCCACGCGAGAGCCCCGCTCCTTCTACCTGCACCCTTCCTCCCACCCTTGCACTCCCTCCAGCCTCTGCCTGGCCCTGAATTCACCTGTCGCTGCCTTTGCCTGGGCCGTTGCCGTGTGTCTCAGATCAACGCCACCTCCTCCCTGCCTCTCTGACCTTTCTCCCCCCCGTCTCAGCGCCCTGTCTTATTTCTATAGAACTTCACTACCTGAAATGACCTGGACCACTTATTGTGTCTTGTTTAATCCATTCTCCCCCCGTCCTGCTTGAGTGTCAGCTCCCAGAGGCCATCGCTGTGTCTCTCTTGCTCACCCAGCACTCTGCCTGATGCCAGGCACAGATCAAGTACTCATGAGACTGTGGCGCGAACAAAGGCACCAGAGTGGCCAGTGTTGGGAGAGTCTGCGTGCAGCAGGGACAGACCACCCCGTAAGGCGCTCACGACGGCCCGCAGCCTCTGGGGTGGGCCCCTGTTCCCCTTACCCTCCGTGGGAACTGGGGGTAGGGGCACCTCGGTCCTTGCTCACCCAGTTCTCCGTCTTCTTGGCCCTGCGCTCCAGCCCCTTCTGCAGGCGCTCTCCCACGCCCCCTGCAGCCTGGAACTCCTCCACCAGCTGCTTGGTGTGGGCCCACTCCTCCTCGCTCACGATGGGCTGCAGCGTCTTCAGGTAATGGTCCAGGGTCTGCTGGAGCGGGGGCACGGGCAGCCGGGGCAGGGAGTCCTGGTGCGCCTTGAAGCGGCCGGCGACCTTCGTCAAGGAGGAGGGCTTGAGGAAGCCCAGGGGCCGCACCTGCAGGCAGCAGAACATCCTGTTCATTCTCTCACCAGCTCCGGGAGGCCTGCTGATCCCCAACTGCAGCCCTGGGCACTTATATGCCCATCTCTGGGGTCAGAGAGGGCCTCTTGGGTGGTGCCAGCCCTTGCTTCCCAGCCCTCAAGCTATAGGCCTATAGGAGTCTCCACCTCTCTGGGGCCTGGAGATACAGGTAGGGATGGGGGAGGGTGGGGTGTGGCCACTGCTCCTGGCAGGGCTGGGGAGCCGTCAGGATGAATGGCACCTGTTGGGGGCGGCGGAGGTGAGAGGGGCCTCTCAACTGCCTGGATGCGCAGGGCCCGCCTTTCTCAGCCCCGGGCTGCGGGCCAGTCAGCAGGGAGGTGACTGCCCCCTCCCAGGGGGACCCCCCTCCTTTCTCCCACCCCCGCAGGCTGAGAAACAGGCGGGAAGAAGAGAAAAGGAGAGGGAGCCAGGCGACTGCAGCGCCCCTGGAGGCGGTGAAGCCACAGGCTGCTTCCTGTCTGGGGGGGCGGGGGCGGCGGGGGGCGGCGCTGCGGCGGGTGAGAGGTGGCAGAGAGAGCCCGGGAGACTCGGCGGCGGCGGAGAGGAGGGCTGCGGCTGCTGGCAGCGTAGGCGGGCAAGCGGCGGCGGCTCCGGTCCGTACCTGCTCCTGCTGCTGCCCGTCCTCCATGGCAGGCCTGAGGTTCTGAGCCCTGTCTGTCTGCCTTGGGCTGGATCACTAAGCCTAACTGTGCTACCAAGCGGGCGAGCAGAACCTAGCAAGAGGCAGCCACTGCCTGGGCTGGAAAGAGAAGACAAGAGCCAAGGTTCAGGCCGGGGAGGCAGAGGTGGCGGTGGCTGTGGCAGCATCTGGGGTGTGGCTGTGGCAGGAGCAGCTGCTCCACCTGCCCCCGCTTCCAGAAGTGGGGGGGGCGCGGGCGGGAGGGCTGGCGGTGGGCACGGGAGAAGTAAAGCTGGAAAACTTTCTCCTTTCTTCTCTGCACGGGCCCAGAGCCAGGGAGGCCGGCCAAGTGTATTAAAAAAATACACCTGCTAGAATCTGTGTAGCTGTTTGATGAAGGAAAACTTGGCTGGAGGGCAGAAACTGACTAGCTGCCAAGTGCAGCACGGCCCTGAAATTAGTCCTGAAAATTGGGGTTGGTGCAAGGGAGCAGGCTCTGGGAAAGACCCTAAGTGGACAGTGGCGACGAAGAGCCCTGCCTATCCTCCGTTTCCCTCCAGAACTGGTGGGAGCCCTTCTAGGCCGCCCTTCCACCAAAGCTTGGTTCTCTTGAGTTGTCACTCATCCAGTTGGGGGCCAAGAGCGAAGGACTTTAGGCATTAAAAAGAAACCAAAGCCCGGCCGGGCGTGGCTCAGGGGTTGAGCATCGACCCAGGATCCAGGAGATTGGGGTTCGATTCCCGGTCAGGGCACATGCCCGGGTTGTGGGCTAGGCAGCCGATCAATGACTCGCTCATCATTGATGTTTCTTTCTCTCTCTCCCCCTCCTTTCCTCTCTCTGAAATCAACAAAGATATGTTTAAATAAATAAATAAACCAAAGGTCAGGCCGGTGTGGCTCAGGAGTTGAGCATCAGCCCATGAGCCAGGAGATCACAGTTCAAATCCCCGTCAGGGCACATGCCCAGGTTTTGGACTGGATCCCAGTGGAGGTGTGCAGGAGGCAGCTGATCAATGACTCTCATCATTGATGTTTCCATCTCTCCCTCTCCCTTTCCCTTCCTCTCTCTGAAGCCAATAAGAACATATTTTTTTAAAAAGTAAAATAAAACCAAAGGACGCTGGGTTTGGGATTGGACTAGATTTGAGCCACCAGAGCTAGGGGGTTCTGGCTGAGTCTCTCCTTGCCTCGGTTTCCCCAGCAGTAAAGGGATCGGGTCACCCAGGAGGTCTTGGAGGGTGGGATGGGGACACAGCTCAGGGGGCCGTGGCAAGAGCAAGGTGGAGCCTGAGGACACTGGAAGTCTCGGCCAGAAGTACCCTCGGAGCCCTGGGCCTGGCGTGTCTGTTTGAAGGTTCTTCTCGGCCCAGACAGAGGGACATGCCAACAGGGATAAGCTTGGGGCGGGGAGTAAAGGGACCCAGATCAGGGAGCTATGGATTCCTGCTGCCCGCGGTGCTCCGGGGAGGGCTGGGGGGCTGGGGACAGGGGCGCGTGGGCTGCCACCTGCCCCCCGCCCCCCGCCCGTCCCGGGCTTTCTGGGCCCCGGCCCGAGGCCCCCACGTGAGCTGCTCTGGCTGCGGACGCGGCTCCCCAGGGGCCATCCGATCGGTGCACGGCGGCTGGCCGGGTGCACGGGGCGGAGACGCGGCTCTGCCCGGCGGGGCGCGGGCCACAGCGACGGACCCCCGCGCCCCGGCTCCCGGGCCCCGCCTCGGGGTGCGGGGCGGCCTGAAGCCGGGGCGCCGCGGCCTCTCCCGGGCCTTGGAAATGTAGCGATAAAGGCCGGGGTGGACCCAGCCCTTGACCTTGACCCTGGGCCTCGCCTCCGCCAGCCCGGGGAGCCCCCCGGCCCCCGCCCGCAGCCGCAGGCCGGCTGGACAGCGGGCCGCCCGCCCCCCGGGGCCCCCGGGCCCGCGGGCCGCACTCACCACGGTCCTGGCCGCGAGCGCCAACATCTCCGCGGCCGCCCGCGGACGCCCGGCCCGCTGCGCACCCCGCGCGGGGCAAAGTCCGCGCCGCCGCCGGGGGCGGGTGTCCGAGGTCGCGGCGGGGGGGCCGCCGGCCGCACGGGGCCCGCGCCCACCACCGGCCGGGCGGGCGGCGGGCAGGCGGGAGGAGGGCTCCGGGCGCGGGTACCGGCTCCGCCGAGTCCCGGAGGCTAGTCCCGGGCGCGGGGCGGGGCCAAGCGCCGGGCGGGGCGGGCGCGGCGGGCGGCGGGGGGCGACCGCGCCGGGAGGAGGGGGAGAGGCGCCCGCCCGGGGCCCGCTCGCCCTCCCGCCTCCGAAGGCGCCCCCTCGTTCGGGGGCAGCGGCGCGCCCTCCTCTCCGTCCGGATGGCGCCCTTGAGCGGCGCTCTCAGGGTGGCGGGGACACACAGCCGCGGTGACGGGGGGGTGTCTGCTGATAGCCCTCGGGACGGGCCAGGGCCACGCACAAAGATGACAGGTGGGAGCCGCCCCGCAAAAGCATGGCTGCCGCACCGTCCCTCGCCCGCCCCGCAAAAGCATGGCTGCCGCGCTCCCGGCGTCCGGGGGCCGCCTTCCGGTCGGGTGGTGCGCCGGCCGTTGCTGCGCATGCTCCGGGTGCCCCGCACCATCATGGCCGCCGCCGCCCCGGGAGCGCAGGCGCCGCGAGCCGGCCGTTGCTGGGCATGCTCCCCGAGCGCCCCGCACCGACATGGCGGTTGTCTACACTGGGGTGACTTTAATTCTCGGTTTTCGGTCGTAGCCGGCCGGCGCTCATTTTCCCTCAGAGAGCTCTGAGCGCAGGGAAAGGAAGGGTGGGTGCGGGAGTGGAAGGTAAGGGGACCGCAGGCGTCGGGCCGGCTCCTGGCGGGGGGAAGATGGCTGAGGGCGAGCGGCAGCCGCCGGCAGGTAGGGCGCCGGGCCGGGCCGGGCCGGGCGGGGGCGCGGGGCGGCGCCTGCGTGGGGGCGGGGAGGGGGTGTGGTGCGGGCTCGGCCGGGGGTCGGGAGATGCGGGGACTCGGGGGGCCGCAGCTGCGGGGCGCGGAGGAGGAGCTGGCGCCGAGGGGCCCTGGGGGAGGGCACGGCCCGGGGCGGCGGCGGGGAGGTGGGGGCCCGGGCCGCCCGAGGGCCGGCGGGCAGCGCCTTGGCCGGAAGGGGAGGCCTCCGCGCCCCGCCGCGCCCCGCAGTCAGCCCGGGTCGGGGGAAGGTGCCGAGGACGGGCTGCTCCTCCGGGAGACCCCGCTCTGGGCGGGGCGCCCCGGGGCCTGGGCCCGCCGGCCCCCGCCCCTCCCGGGAGGCGCCCTCGGGAGTTTGGGGGCTGGGAGTTTGTCGGGAGGCGCTGCGCTTGGCCGTCCGAACCCCTAGTGTAGGAAGGCGGGCTCGCAGGCTGCGGCCTCCCGGGCCTCAGCCCCCGCAGCCTTCCTGCGCGGCGGCCGCCGGCGGGGCAGGTGCCCGAAGGGCCTTCTCGCGGAGACCGGGCACCCGGAGGCCCGGCACCCGGAGGCCCGCACCCTGAGGCCCGGCACCCTGAGGCCCGGCACCCGAGGGCCTTCTCGCGGAGACCGGGCACCCTGAGGCCCGGCACCCGGAGGCCCGGCACCCGGGGGGCGGGGGCGCCCGCGCCTCACCCCGCCTTGGAAACGTCCGTGGGCCGAGGGGTTGGCCAAACCCAGCTCGCGCTGGGAAGCATTTGATGTTCCTTCTACCCTCCCCCTACATTTTAGGGTCCCCGGAAGGTGTCAGAAATTTTGGAGCTCAAAAGAGCCCCCCGACCCCAAACGAGCCCCCCGACCCCAAATATAGGTAAACAAAGACCTGGAGCGGTCCCGTGGGGCGCTGGAGACCAGACAGTTACTTCGTTTCGCACAAAACTTGCGAGCGGGCTCCCGGGGAGGCCCTGGTGGTGACGTGGAGGCAGCAGGCACCGAGCTCAGGAAGGCGCCCCTGGGGGGGGGCCTGGCCTGGGGCAGAGGCGGGGGTCAGCCCTGCGCAGTCTGCCAGCTGGGACCGCCCAGGAGCCCCCCGCGGCCCTTGGAGGCTCCAACTAGGCTCCAACTAGGCTCCAACTAGGCCAGTGCAGGGACCCAAACCCGCGCCTGCAGTGGTGAGAACCTGGGGCCTGGGAGTCGAGACCTGGCTCTGCCCAGCAGGTCAGCTCTGTGGGCCTGTTGCCCTGTTTCTCTCTCTCTCCCTTTTAAATATGTTTTTATTGACTTCAGAGAGAGGGAGGGAGAAGGGGAGAGAGGTGGAAACATTGATGACGAGGGTTATTGATGGGCTGCCTCCTGCACGCCCCCCACTGGGGATGGAGCCCGAAACCCGGGCCTGCGCCCTGACTGGGAATCCAACTGTGACCTGGTTCATGGTCAATGCTCAGCCCGCCAGCCTCTCCCAGCCCGGCTAATTCTGCTGTTTCTTAAAATGGGGCTGCTCCACCTTCACAGAGCTGTGGTGTGGGTTCCACAGGCGGCGGGCAGCGTGCGGGAGGTGGCAGTTAAGTGATGTGAGCTGCTGTTACCCTTTTCAAAGGTGGTACAAGAGGAACACGCGGGCTGGTCCCCCAGATGGTAGATGACACTACATTATACTCTCTGGGGCTTTTAGGAACACCTCTAAAACTCTGGACGTTTCCATCTTACACTGAGGTTTTAGGGGATCCAGCTGTTGGGTGGTCCCTCTGTCAGAGGCAGAATCTCGAGGCTGGAGAGGCTGTGGGTCTGACTCAGTGATCACCGTCCTGAGTTTGAAAGGCTCATTTTCTGATCTGGGATTTTGTGTTCTGGTGGTCAGTGCTGTGTTGTGGTGCTTCCTATAGGGCAGCCTTTCCCCGGGTAGCAGGGCCTGCCTGGGGGTTCTCCTCTCTGTGGAATAACATCGGGAGGGCGGTCCCCTTGCAGGGAACAGCTCTCTCCAACGTATGAAAGGGCTCTGTTCCCAGGGATCACTTGCGATTTGATTATTTGGGATGTGGAACAAACACATTTTCCCATAAACACAGTGTGGTTGGGTTACCAGCCTGACCTACAGAGCTTTTTATTTAGCATCTTACTTAAGACAGCATTTACTAATAGTAGGGGTCTCAAATTTGGGTTCTGGGAACTGGGCTTGCAGAACAGGTGGGAGGAGGAGGAGGAGGGTGTCTGGTCTCTTTCTTGGGCCCTGGTTTGAGTTCTGAATTAGGCAGAGGTTTATTTTGCTGTTATCTAGGATTCTCTATCCTACTCCTTATGTCTCCAGGTCTCCTGGCACTTCTTCCTCAACAACTGATACTTATCTTTCTTGCAGAGAACGGAGCCGCCAGAGGCCAGTGGGTTTGGTTTAACAAGCCAGTACTCTGTCCTGGGAGTGTGTATGTGCTTTACACTAGGGCTTGGGTGCTGGAGTCTTGGTTTAAAAGTGTGTGTGTATTGGGAAGGGGTCTGTTCTATTTATGTTTCCTTTTTCATTTTCGTTGTCAAGATTCTTCGGAGGACACCCCTCCAGCCACTCAGAACTTTATCATTCCAAAAAAGGAGATCCACACGGTTCCGGACATGGGCAAATGGAAGCGTTCTCAGGTACCAGTGGTGTCTACACTGTAGGGTAAGAGCTGGGAGAAGAAACTTGGGCTTTTTCAAAGACACTGGTTTTCTAGGCATGATAGGCTGTGAGCTCCTGGCTCTTCTTGCCCTTGGAGCCACAGCTTTCAGAAGCTAGGGAGGGAGGTGACAGAGGAGATGACTGCCCCTGCCTGTCGGGCAACTTTCCGAGATGCTTCAGTGGGAAGATCTCTGGGGGCTGGGCCCTCAGAGTTGTGCTTCTGGTTCTCATGCACCATCACCCCTGGATGCTGTATTGGCTGAGCATGAGTGTCCTGAATGATGGAGTGTGTTACTTTGATTCTTGGTTACAAGTAACAGCAAGTTGAGGAGTCAGTGCGTCAGAGGGAGTGGAGGTTATCGCATGAAAACCTACGCCAGGGAAGTGGCTGAGCCTACACGTAGCTGGAACCAGGCCCTAGAGTACTGTTGGTGTGGACCAGCTCTCTGCTGCTCAGGCCACGTGGTGGGCAGAACACAGCCTCCCAGGCTATGGTCAGGCTGTAGAAAGACGGGCCAAGAAAAAGAAAGCCAATTTCAGATTCCCAGGGAAGGCCTTGGGTCCAGCTCCAGCCAGGTGCCTACATTACACCTGGTCTGGTCACCTGTAGAGAAGGACAGGCTCGGGAGTTCTGGCAAGCTTGCAGGTTTCCCATGAGGAGTCTGTGTGCTTACATTGGTCTAGGTCACAGGTCGGCAGATTAGTGCCTACTTGACTAATCTCCCTCCACCTGTTTTTGTAAATGCGGTTTTATTGGCGCACAGCCACGCTCATTTGTTTACCTGCTGTATGTGCTGCTTTCACCCTACAAGGGCAGAGTTGAGAATATGAACCAGACTGTGTGGCCCGTGTAGCCTAAACTATTTACTATCTGGCCCATTGCAGATAGTTTGCCAGTCCTGCTCTAGGCACCAACGCTTTTGGGGCAGTGTCAGTCACTTTTTCTCCTGATGTGCATGTTGAACGATACCTGCTAGAGCTTATCAGTGAAGGGCGTGGACCTCTTGTGGCCAGATGGGTGGCTCTGTACTGTGGCCCACAGTTTTTCACTAGGCAGCAGAGTGCAGCAGCCAAGAGCACAGGCTTGGGGGCCAAGGGGCCAGGGCTCAAAGCCCAGGGCTGCCGTCTTCTCTTCTTGTGATTTAGGCAAGTTGTCTACCTGGTCAAGCCTTGGTTTCCTCTGTATGAAATGGGGCAGTTTAGAGTCTTAACTGATGTAAAGCCCATAAGCACCTGGCCCTGTGCTAGGCACACAGTGAGCCTTGCTGACAGCAGGTGTGATTGTTACTGCTGTGATGATGATGATGATGGTGGTGTGGCATTGGTAGAGACTTTGCACAGTCACGTTTGTAAGAATGTCCTGAGTTTCAGCCACCAGTAGACCCAGACCCATGTGAGAGCAGGGACTGTGGAGGGTGACGCTGCCCTTTGCTGTTTCTTCTCCTTTATCCCAGTGTGCTTTGCAGGGTAATTGTGGACACTGGCCATAGTCAGACTTGCCCTGGGTTGGAAGAGTTGCTGCAGGTGACCCCCGGGGCCTGCACTGTGACCTCTCATTCCCACTTGCAGCCATCCCATGGGCTGCAGGAGGATCTGCTATAGGAATACCTCTTCTAGGTACTGAGTGGTTGGTTCTCAGGGCCGTCTAAGTCTGGCATCCTTTAGGCTTGGATAAGAAGGAAGGAAGAGAGTGAGGGGCAAAGGGATGAGAAATTAACAAGCCTAAACGGAAGTCACTTGTTCCCAGGAGCTACCTCTCCAGGGCCTGCACCCCAGGGCTGCTGTATCCCTGTGCTGGGTGCAACCTGCAGCCCAGCAGGGAAGAGGTTGCCCAGTTGGAAGCTGGGGGTGGGTGTGCTGGGAGACCTGACCATGGGCAGACAACAGTTTCTTCTCCTGGGAGCAGGGCATCTGCACCTCGGGCAGACAGCCTGGTGAGGAAACACCTGGAAGGTTAGCAGGAGAGGGCCCTTGTTGATTTCCTTGGACCCCTGGTGGCACAGTACAATGGTCGAATACTAGGTCACTCTGCTTTGGAGTTTGGTTGGCTGGGTCCTGCTCCACATCTAATAAGATCTTGGTCTTAGGCGACTTTGGGCAAGTCCCTTCTCCTGAAGCCTTGGTTTCCTCATTTGTAGAATGGGGTCAGTGATAGATAGTGTCTAGCTTGTGGGTAGTTGTGTGAAGAAACTGCTGGTAGCAGAAGTGAGCACACAGTCAATTCTGGCTGGAGGCCCAGGTGTCATTGGCTTGCCTGTGGTGTTAGCTGGAGGGTAGAGGTGGGGTATTTGACATTATCTTTCTCCTGCTCCTGCTACCGGGGTGGGAGCCAGGGACAGTTTGGAGCATCTGGTACCTGGGGGGAGCTGGGGCTGGCTGGGGCATAGAGAGAGTGGGGGTCTGACAGCCCTCTCCGCCCCCACCGCCCTCTCTGTTTGGTAGGCGTACGCTGACTACATTGGATTCATCCTCACCCTCAACGAAGGTGTGAAGGGGAAGAAGCTGACCTTCGAGTACAGAGTCTCTGAGGTAGGCCTGGGCAGGGAGCCTGCTGTGCAGGGCCTTCCAGAAACAGCTCCGTGGAGTCATGTGAGCACATTGCCCACAGTAGGGCAGGTGCGGAAAGTCAGATCACCCAAACACGTGCTGTTGACATTTTTGTGTCTGTATTTCTAATTTTTTTTAAAAAAAAATCTGTGAATAGAACACTGGGATCAAGGTAAATGTAACATTTTATAGCCTGCATGTTTGCTAACTGGCATCTTTATGTAAGTTTTTAAATTGAAAGAGATCGCGAAAGAAAGAAATGTGCTCACTGAAGAGAGACTGACAGAAGAGTGTATAACATTAGCACAAAGCTGACCTCTCGCTCTCTCCCACTTGTACCTGACTGCTAACAGTTTGAGGAGTGCCATCCAGACCTGCCCTGTGAGCTCCTCCTCTCCTGCCATGTACATGACTGCCTCGTTGAGCCATGCCTCATTTGTTTAAACAACCCCCTAACTGTACACTTTTAGGTTGCTTTCCTAAACATTGCTGCTCTGAATGTCCTTGCACCTGGACAGGCAGTCTGATTCCTAAGGACTCAGCCCCAGGAGTGGAAATTGAGTTGAAGGGCACCCTGCTAGGTGGGTGCTCTTTGGCTGTGTTTCAGAGACACGCTTGTTTGTGGAGGGAGGGTGAGAGCTGTGGAGAGGCTAATACCCATGGGAAGGTGTGGTCTTGCAAGCTGTTTGCTGTGCTGGATGCCATCGTCCAGGGCTTGGTCCCAGACCTCCAGTGGCCTCTTGGATTCCTGTCCCAGTTGGCCCAGAACCACTTTGAGCCTCTTATCTGAGACACCAGGGCCTGAGGAACCTCCCTCAGTACCTTGTCTCACCCAGCCCTCTAACCATAGCCTCGGCCTCTTGAGTAAGGCTGGCCTTGCCCTGGCCCCTCTCCACCTGTCCTGAGGCTCTCAGTGCCCCATTAGCCTCATACTCCTGGACCCTAACTGGTTGCTGGGTGGCCAAGGTCCTCTTCTGTCACTTGTGGGAGCCAGGCCTGTGCTGGGGATTGCCAGTCTTCTCTTGGGAGCTGGCCCACCAGTGACTTCCTGAGTTCCTCTCAGGCCCACCCAGCGCTCTGGGGCTTTAGCCCCTGGTGTGGTGGTGGGAGAGAGGGCTCACTCTTCTTTGAGCCTGTGGAAAAGATGCTCTGCTGTGCTCAGTGGGCTGGAGAATGTGGTGGGGAGGCTAATTAAAGGGGAATGTTGTAATTACCCAGCAGATTCTGAGCTACCAGACTCCTCTTGGGGCCCCTTACGTGCCCCTGAGGCTTTTATGTCCACACCAACCAGGTGTTGCCTCAGTGCAGGAGCTGTTCTGGCAGAATTGCAGCGGGTTAAGTGCTTGAGTCCTGGAATCAGGCTGAGTGGGTTTTGAAAGCCCTTACTTTTGTCCCCTGTGGCCCCTAGGGAGGATCTGCTGAGATCCTCCCACTTGCAGGGTGCTTGCACAGTGCCTGGCCCGTAACATTGTCATTGTTAGCTATTGTTAACCAGCTCTTTTGCAATTCTCATTTCCAGTAGTGTTGTTGCTTTAGTGGGGGCTCTTCCTGAGCTTGGGGTTCATCCCAGCACCGGGGCAGTGGGCTGCTCCTCATTCAGTGCACAGAGGTGACTGGTTTAGTCTCCAGAGGTGTCCCAGATTCTGCCCAAAGCTGGCAGGGGCAGCAGGAGGCACGGCTCACAGCAGATGGCCTTGGCCCACAGATGGGAGCTGTATTGTGCAAAGAGCCGAGGTCTGAGAAGGCCTGAGCGGATTGCTTGCCGATTGCAAAGAAATAACCCAGAGGATTGGCTGCGAAAGATGAGTTTATTAGGACTTCCATGCGCGTCAGGGTTGGCCTGCCAGTGAAGTCCCTGCAACACAGGCTTTGTTAATACGGGGTTATATAGAGTGCAGGAAACAAAGCAGACAGGGTGGATAGCAAGCTTTGTGAGACCAGAATGCCAGCTGTTTACAGTCCGGGCTCGCATCTGGGAGCAGTTTCTTTCAGGCCATTCCTTGACTGAGGAGCTGGCCAGGCTCCAAGTTCCCACAGTACACTTACCGATGGCCTTCTTTATATACCTACAGGGTGGAGTTGGAGCTTGGGAAGGGACCCCTGTTCTCTCATACCACACAGCTGTCTTCTGCTTGGTTTGACTTGGGTTTCCTGATCCTTCTCACTGCTGCCTCCTACCTCAGGAATGGCAGCTGCAGCTGGGGACAGGGCACAGTGGCCTTGGGGGGCTGCTGCCAGACTGCGCACAGCAAAGGGAACAAGCAGGGGTCTCAACCCGTCATTAGAAGGCTGTCCTTCATTTTGAGATTACGTCTGTCCTCTTTGGGGGTTAGAATTTTTGATTTTTGCCAAATAAGATGTTAGTAGATAGGAGGCTTATTTTTTGTTGTTGTTGCTCTGTTTGATTTTTAAAATGAGGGCAAAATTAAAAACTGGAATCCAAAAAGGAAGCGTTGGCCTAGGGAGGAGGGCCGCTCAAAGTATTGGTGTTTCCGGGTTCCAGCCCACAGCTCCCTCTCCTCTTACCTTGTACCTCAATCAGCCAAAGAGTAGAGGCAGCCCCCACTCCCCCCAATTAAAAAATCCTCTGCAGAAAGGGGAGCGAGGAGCCTTTTAATTATTCATGGTGCAGCAGAGCTAGCAGCTGGGGCCTGGCTGCTGTGGGCTGGGAGCACCTTCTTTTGTTTTGTTTTTTTTTAAATATATCTCTCTTGATTTCAAAGAGAGGAAGGGAGAGGGAGAGAGAGATAGAAATATCAGTGATGAGAGAGCCGTTGATCAGCTGCCTCCTGTATGCCCCCGACTGGGAATCAAGCCCTCAACTCAGGCATGTACCCCGACCCGGAATCGAACCGCAATCTCCTGGATCCTCGGTCGATGCCCAACCTCTGAGCCACGCCGGCCGGGCAGAGCACCTTCTTGATCGTCCTCAGCGTATGACCAAGGACAGACAGCCCCGGAGGGGCCTTGGTGGTGCTTCCTGGGGCCAGATTATTACACCATCCTCCTAAGTCCCAGTTGCTACATGAACTCTGTCCCTGCTATCAGTTCTCCTGGTGACCTGGTTCTTCACAGAGCCAGGCTCTGACAGCACTTTCTGCCGCATTTCAGCAAGGCAGGTTACTGTCACCTGGCCCTCTGCCTCAGCCATGTACTGAGGGAGCTCTGGCTTCTACAGGTATCTCTCCTACTCCCAGACCTCGAGCATGAAGAACAGGAGGTGAGGGCCGTTGTCATGTTGCACACTTGACAGGAGGCATTACTTATGTGGACCTAGTGGGGCTGTGCAGTGGGGGCACTGGCTGACGTGTACCCTGAGTTTAAGCCCGTCCCCCCAGTACGTACACAGGTCTTGGGAAGTGTCTCTGCATGGCATACCTGACCGTGCCTTGCCCTCCTTGTCACAGCTTTTCTTGTGGGCTCCACCCACAAAAGTTCCTACCATGGCCAGGAGACCCTGGAAGCGTCTCCTTAGTCCATTTGTGCCCAGTAAACAGCCATGATCTGCTTCTTGGCAGGGTCCTTTCTCCCAGGGCCACCTGACTTCAGATATCCTCTGCATCATGTGCTCCCTGAGCCTTTGGTTGGCTCCCATTTGGCCCATTTCTGTTGCTGTACTTGGGAGGAGTGCTTTCACACCATCCTCACAGACCTGTGTCTTGGAGTGACAGCCTTACCTCATTTCCTCACTGAGTAACATTTGGTGCTCGTGTTGCCATGGCCTGTGACACCAATTCCACTCCTTAAACCTCGCCTTCTGTGGGAAAGGTGGAGATGAGGGATGGGATCTCGAATACCGGCAGCCCACAAAGCATTTCCCATGTTCATGCCCTGACCAAGCATTTTTGCACAGGACGAGTCGCCATGTTGTGTATCACAGTGGTGTTTGTGGTCGTGAACAATTGAAAATAACCCAAACACTTAACAGGAAGGGCTTCGGTAAATAAATTGTAGTTCACTGTACAAGGGCGTCTTAGTCACTTATTAGAGGCGATGGTAAAATATGTTTATGTGTTGATGTGGAGTGAGGCTCATGGGGAAATAACAGGCTGTGAAGCAACGTGCGCCCTGTGATCTGTGTTTAGAATCTGGCCGTGTAACCACACACATTACCCTGTGCCAGGCACTGCACTGGGCGTCCCTCATGGGCTGTTATTTAGTCCTCATGACAGCCTCGAGAAGCATTTACCATCATGCCCTTTTTTTTAAATTTTAATTTATTTTATTATTTTATTTTTTTAAATATATCTTTATTGATTTCAGAGAGAGGAAAGGAAAGGGAGAGAGAGAGAGAGACAGAGAGACAGAAACATCATTGATGAGAGAGTCATTGATTGGCTGCAGCCCGCAACCCGGGCATGTGCCCTGACTGGGAATCGAACCCTGATCGCCTGGATCCTAGGTTGATGCTCAACCGCTGAGCCACACCCAGCTGGGCAATGCCCTTTTTTAAAAAAAAATAACTTTATTGATTTCAGAGAGGAAGGGAGAGGGAGAGAGAGAGAGAGAAACATCAATGATGAGAGAGTCATTGATCGTCTGCCTCCTGCACGCCTCCCACTGGGGATCGAGCCCACAACCTGAATTGAACTGTGATCTCCTGGATCCTAGTTCAATGCTCAACTGCTGAGCCATGCTGGCCAGGCCCATCATGCCCATTTTTTAGATGAAGAAATAGGCACAGAGAGTTAAAAGTCACTGGCTCAAAGTCTGTGGCAACTAAATGATGTCTTAGCTGCCTTCAGAATTGTCACCATGATAAGCAACAGAAAACACTAGAAAAAGACGAAATTGAAGAGCATGTTAAAATGTCAATAATGTTCATTTCTGGGCTGCAGGGCCACTGGTCATTTTTGTTTTCTCCCCCTTACACACCTGTTTTCTATGGTGAGGAGGTATTGTGATCTAAATAGGAGGCCCCGCTGCTCCTACTGTGGCAGGTTAGGCCTGCAGTTCCTGCTTGTCCAGCAGCTCCTCCAGGCTAGCTAGAGACCCCAGCTGCCCAAGCCACACTTGTCCTTTCAGCCCAGTGCTGGCCCCATTCTGTAAAGCTCACTGTGCTTCCCTGGCCTCTTTTCCATATTCAGGATGGTTGGGAAGAAAGGGGGACAACAGGGAGGATGCCAGTTAGCACCATGCCTTGGGGTAATTGTTCAGCAAGAGTTGAGACTTCCCTCTGTGCCTCCAGGTTGTCATTGTGCCTTGGCTGCCTCTATTCTGCCTCCACAGGCCATTGAGAAACTGGTTGCTCTTCTCAACACTCTGGACAGGTGGATTGATGAGACTCCTCCTATGGACCAGCCCTCTCGATTTGGGAACAAGGCTTACAGGACCTGGTATGCCAAACTTGACCAGGTGAGGCTGCTACAGACAGGCTTGGGGGCTGGGCTAGGGGAGCTTTCAGGCATATCAATTGCCGGGAGTTTGTTAAATGTCAGCTCCGTTTACTCAAAGTACTAATGCATTCAGCCTTCTGGGAATCACATGCGGATGCATAGTGCCCTGCATAGGGCTGTTTAGTAGGTCACTATTTCTATTAGCAACTGATTGAAACATCCTAGGTGTCCATCTGCAGGGGATCCGTTAAATAAACTGGTGTATCCACCGATGAAGCACTGTTGCTGTACGAAAGATGAGGAGTCCGATTAGGGAACTCAGGAAGGGACTGCGATACTGGCAGGTTAAAGAGCGGCCAGGCCTATGATGCACATTGCAAGCTGCCTTTTGGTTAGAAAGAGGGAGGAATAAAAGCATATGTGTGTATTGCTCAATTTGCATAGAGAAACATCACTGGAAGGATACACAAAAGGCAAGTAAAGCTGTGGTTTCTTTTTGGGGGGCAGGGGAGAGGAGGGTGGATGGGGACAAGGGTGGAGTGGGACTTCTCAATGCATCCCTTTTATAATGTGTTCATTTTTGAATCGTACGAAGGCAATACCTGTTCAAAGCAAACAAACAAAATGCAGGATCACAACCCCGTCCTTAGAAAAGCAGTCTATAGGTCCAGAGTGGGGTCTGAGAGTCCAGATTTTCACCAGGTCTCCAGGAGATTCTCATGCCAGGTGTCCACACACTGAGCTTAAAGGAGCTTGAGTTCTAATTTCTCTGGTCCAGTGTTTTCTTTACATGGAGCGAGGGGAGCTCCAAGGAGCGAACACAATGCTGTACTTCTCTAGGAGTAGCCCAGCTGCCTCTGGATTCTAAGATGGCACATGGACTTGAGCTGTTTTTTGCCTTTTTAAGAGTTTTGTAGAGTCATAACTTAAAGCTGACAAATTATAGCTGTACAGCTTAGTGCATTTTTACCTTTGTACCCACCACCCATATTAAGCTTTAGAACATTCCAGCACTTAAGCTGGACCCTTGTGCCCCCTCCTAGTTGATATCTCCCCAACTCTTTTGATTTCTGTCCCATAGATAGATTTTACTGTTTTTTGAACTTCATATAAATGGCTTCTTTTACTCAACATTATGTCCATGTGATTCATCCACCTTGTTGTGAATAGCAGCAGGCCTTTTCATTGCCATATAGTATTCCACTGTAGGAACCTAACACAATTTACCCATTCTACTGTTGATGGACATTTCAGTTGTGGGTTGTTTCTACTTTCTGGCTACTGTAAAAATGTTGCTATTAACATCCTTGCATACGTCTTTTGGTGGACATATGGCACAAACTCCCTTGCTGGGAGTATGAAGAAAGATGACATCTATGGGGATGTGGATGAGTTACCAGATGGGAAAGTTGAATGGCTTCTTTTCAGATCCCTTCTGTCTTGCCCCCAGAACCTTGTCACATGGAGGAAGGGTCAGCAAATAAAAAGCCACCCCAGGGTAGTCTCTGTTGTGTAAGAATAAATGCCCTCCCTTCTCTTCCTTCTGTGGCCAGAGTAGGGAGCCAGGCCGCCTGGCATGGCAGCCTGGGTCCCAGCCAGATGCTGCCCTGGGCGTTTACCTACCAGGATGCTGCATAATCTGCTGTCACCACTTTGTGTCTCTTGTGTTATCAGGAAGCAGAAAACTTGGTGGCCACAGTGGTCCCCACCCATTTGGCAGCTGCTGTGCCTGAGGTGGCGGTTTACCTAAAGGAGTCTGTGGGGAACTCCACGCGCATCGACTATGGCACAGGTACCTGCCATTCCCAGCACGCACTTGGCTTCTCTACATCCTTTTCTTGGGCTGCTTCCTCTTTGCTTTCAGGTTGTCTCTGGGGGACCCCTGAGCAAGCAGCCTGTCAGGGCTGCCTGGCTTGGTGCTGCTCCTGCCGCTCTGGTTCCATCCGCCAGGGGGAGCTGGTGCCATATGCCGGCTGCTATCTGAGCAGAGCTGATTCCTGTTCTTTGTAAAAAACGGTCTCTCTGTGAGCTCACTGTCATCACCAAAATGATTTACTGAGCACTTACTATACCTCAAGGCAGTTGCTTACAGGGCCTTGAGAAATGAAAGAGCTCAGTAGCCTCTAGCAGCATGTGGCCACCCTCTCCCTATGCCCCTTGCTCTTAGACATATTCCGTGTTCTTGAGCTGTCAAGGAAATGGAGCATGTGGCACCTTAACAGGAGTGTTCCCTAGGTCAGGAGTGGCTAAGGAGGGTCCTTGCTTTGGTAGGCCCACCTTTCCTTTTTCTTCCACCCCAAAGCAGGCAAATGCAAGTGCTGCTGTCCTCTTGGGCCTTTCCCTTGCCTGGGTTTCAGGATCCTCAGGAGGAGCCCAGGCTACAGAGGCAGGCCTATGAAAGGATCCCCTCGTACCTGGGTCCTGGGAAAGCTTTGTGTCTGATCCCCCTGTTGCTAGGGAGCAGGTTTATCAAGCGTTTTGATACTTTGACTAAGACTAATAGGGTAAGACCCGGGAGGAGAGAGTGGCAGGTCAGCAGGGGGTGGGTTTTTCTTCCACTCTCAGTTGCTCTCAGGTGTGCAAGATGGTTACCCCTGAATGGTGATGGCTTGGGTTCTGACTGGTCATGACTGGAAATTGTGCAGGTGAACATAACAATTCACAAGCTCTCCAGGTCCTCGGAGGGACCTTCATGCTGCAAAAGTAAGACAGGAAGTCACGGAAATACTCCTTCACCTCCCTCCAGATGTGTTTCCTGTGACCGTGAACCGTGGAATTGGTCCACAGGCCAGCCAGTGTTTTCTAAACTGCTGACCATTCCTGTTTGACATGCCTGGGAAAGGAAGAAGGGTGCCTTTGGACCCTATAATGTGATCATGCTTAGAATGTGACCCTTAGAAGCCTTCAGTGGCTCCCCATTACTCGAGGGTAAAATCTGAGCTTTTTACTACAGCTTTTAAGGCCTCTCTGATCTCAGCCTCGTCACATTACCCTTTCTCCCTTGCTCTCTGCTTTAGCCATACTGGCCTTCCTAGGGCTCTTCAAACATGTGAGATTTTTCCTTGCCTCACGGCCTTTGCACATGCTATTCTTCTGGCTAGAATGCTCCTATTGCTTTCCTCACCCCCATGCCTTGCCGATTCTTACTGCTCTTTCAGATTTCAGAGGAAACAGTGTTTCCCTAGGGAAGCCTTCTTGAGCCCTTATGTCAGGGCCTCCCTGTGACAGTTTGCACCGTGCCCTTCAGAGCTAGAGTCATAGAAGTGGTTGTGTATTTAATGCCTGTCGTAACTGTCAGACATGGACAGGGACTGCCCCCATAGCAGGTGCTCAGTGAATCGGGTGGAATTAGTGAGTGAGTTCAGTTTACAAGATAAAACATAAAGGCCTGTTTAAGAAGTTAATAGCTTGGGCCCATTAAGAGCAGAATTACAGTACAGGTGGTTCTTAGAGGGCCTTGGTCTTTCTGCATAGGGAAGAGACCCTGTTGTCTCCATGCGACCTCCTTCCTTGGAGGGTAGTCAATAGTGATTTAGACACTAGTGAGACCAAGAACGACCCCACTCCTCTTTTTGGAAGACTGTCAACCTTGGCTGTTTTTACTCCCCCAGGACATGAAGCAGCCTTTGCTGCTTTCCTCTGCTGCCTCTGCAAGATTGGGGTGCTCCGGGTGGATGACCAGATAGCTATTGTCTTTAAGGTGTTCAATCGGTGAGTGAGAAGAGGGCAGGAGGGGTGACTGCTGTGGGAGATGGAGCGAGGGGGTCTCTCACCTTGTCACTGTCAGACTGAGGACAATACTAGCAGGCTGTCCAGAGTGCCTGTCGGTTCTCTTGTCCTGTCCTCTTTGAGCTCTGATGCAGACGGGCTGCCTAAGACTACTACTTCCAGCAGGTTCAGATTCAAGTAAAAACTGAGGGAAAAATGTCACATAATGATCGCCAATGCTTCCGTGGTGCTCACCATGTGGAGGCATAGCCAGGCGCTGCGCACACAGCTCATGGTAGGTTTGTCTGAGTGTACTCCGGGATGTTTGCACAGCTACAAAATCCTCAATGGTGCATTTCTCAGAATGTATCCGTCGTTCAGCAGCACATAACTGATTCTCACAGTAACCCTAGGGAGTAGCAACTGTTATTTCCATTTTATAGATGAGGACACTGAGGCAGAGAAACGGGGTCTGTTCACTGAGGTCACACAGCCAGGTGAACCCAGACAGGCTTTGACCTGCGCCCCTCACCACGCAAACCACTGCCCAGGAGCACAGGTGTGTCTCAGTCGCTCGAGCATTGACAGTGCCGTTCTGGGCCCTGCTTCAGCAGTGTCTGATGCAGGAGCGCCAGGGTAACTCGGATGCAGCCACTGACAACACTGGCAAGCGAAGTTAGAGAGCTGAGTCTCCTGCCCAGGAACTTCACATTGTCAGGAGTTGATGATGCTAACTCCCTTTCCCAGGAGGTGTGTTTTGCCCCTTTCATGGGCTAAAAGGAGGCAGAGTGTGGGAGAAAAATAATAAAGGTACATTATTTTGAGAGTACCGGCTGATCATAAGTTGTGCATGTAGGTCTTCACGGAAACAGAGACCAGTTACACTCTCAGGTGGTTATTTCTGGCCTCTGTGAGCTCCCAGTGGCAGAAGGGTGGAGACTGTCCTTTTACTTCTGCAATGTCCCCTCTTTTCCCCATCCTCCTGTGTAGGTACCTTGAGGTGATGCGGAAACTCCAGAAAACATACAGGATGGAGCCTGCAGGCAGCCAGGGAGTGTGGGGCCTGGATGACTTCCAGTTTCTGCCTTTCATCTGGGGCAGTTCGCAGCTGATAGGTACTGAAGGGGGCATGTACACCTCCACTCCCCAGAGTGTGTTCTGTGTCCCTCCCCCCCAGCTCTCCTCTATCCGTCCCTCCTCCTTCTCCTCTTCCTGTCCAGACAGTGACATTTTGTAAAGCAGGCATTAGACCGGCTATTGATGGTGACTGCTTGCTGTCGACCTCTGCTGCACACCAGTGTGGCAGGCTGGGGGGTGGAGGTGGGTTCCACCCAAATAATGGAGAATGACGTGGGCTGGAGCAGCGGCCCTCGCCTGGCACATAATAGACTGGGGTGAAATGTGCCCAGCGCTTGGCAGCAGCTACGGGCTTTATGTTGAAAATCAGGGGCTCTTTGACTCAGTGACCAAGGTCTTCCATTGTCATTATTGAGCTGTGTGCAAGGGGCCCATTGGGGAGCTGCCCCCAGGTGCTGGGAGGGGCCGCTTGCTCTGGGCCCACTCTGGTGGACCCCCTCTTCCCCATGGGTAAGCAGAATTGGGGAGGGTGCGGTGATAACTTCTGTTTCAACGTAGGTTTAACTGCCCACAGAATAACAAGTGACCACTTGTTGAGTAGGCACTCTGCCGTGCTCTCTACATGCTTCAGGTAGACCAGCTCCCTGAGTCCTCACTGAGCCTGGGACCGTGCTGACTGCCTTGTGCTCACGACTGTCAGGCAGTACTCAGCAGCCCCACAAGGGAGGTGCTGTTTATCCCGTTGCTCAGACAAGGGAACCGAGCCCATGGCTAGAGAGAAGCAGAACGGAGCTTATTACACTGGGATATACACAGGCACGGCTGTTTATTGCTCCTGTGAGGTCCAGTGCTTGGCACACAGGCAGCACTGTGGCCCTGGGGGGGGGGGGGTGGATTGCATGGGCTGAGGCACCCAGTGGTATGAACGCCTGGTTCTGAACCCCAGGGCTCTTTGCCGTTCCCAGATCACCCGTATCTGGAGCCCAGGCACTTTGTCGATGAGAAGGCCGTAAATGAGAACCACAAGGACTACATGTTCCTGGAGTGCATCCTGTTTATCACTGAGGTGAGGGGAAGGGGAAAGGCCGGTGTCTTTGGACAGAGGAGCCAGAGCTGCTGCCCAGAGATGGCAGGGCTGGCCCCGGAAGGCTGGTAATTGAAAAGGAGGCCCCACTATGCCTCTTTGAAAGGTTGTCAGCTTCTGACCATCCAGGATCTCCTCTCCTAAATTGGTTTCTCCTTGAGCTGAGGGACTAAGACTGAAGGGTGAGTGGGTGTCAGCATCTTGCAGGCAGGGCCCATTGGTCTGTAGAGCTCCGTGTGCATATGTGGATGAAGCCATTGCAGGAGTTGGAGAGAGGGGAGTGGATGGCAGGGCAGATTCCTCTGGAGGGATACGTCTCTATCAGGGCCTGAGGACATGGGGCTGGTGAAGTGCCACAGGTGACGAGCAGGCCTGGACCCCAGCCCACCCAGCAGGGGTCATTGAAATAGGTCTCCCACAGTCTAGCCTTGGACTGCTTTGTCAAGATCAGCTTGGGAGCTTGTTAAAATGCACATTCCTGGGCCCCACCTCAACTTCTCAGGTGACTGCACATGAAAGTCAGGAACCCACTGCTCTCAGGGCCTCTTCCAGAAGGTGGCCTTTCCTTCTTCCTGCCTAGCACCGCCCCCCCAACTACCAAAGGCTGCCCTAGCTCTGCTGTCTAGAGAAGGTCTGGCCTCCATTCTCTCCTGATGTCTGCATGCATGTCTACTGGCCCCAGTGTTGTCCCTGGCACACCTGTGGGCCCCTACCTATGGGGGCTGCTGACTTAGCTGCCCATTCTGAGCCCCCTGAAGAGGGGGAGAAGCCTGATTAAGCAGCCGGAGCTCCAGGCTCCTCCTGGTCAGCATTCCACTCAGGCTTCTGCCAAACTCCAGAGGCCAGAGGGGAATGACACATTTTTCCAAGTCAGCAAATGGCCCCGGGACTGACGGCTGGGCAGCCACCACTTTTCTCTCAGAGATCTGCTGCCTTCAGCAGTGTAGCTGGCTCAAGGTCGGAAGGACTCTAGGACAGCCTGGCTCACTGCTGTGAGAGCCAGTCATGTGCTGCTCCCTGCAGAGTGGAGTGCAAGGGTCTGCAGAGCCATGGGGGATCCAGGGGGAGCTGGAGGAGCAGGGAGGGAAAAGGGGTGCATATTCTATGCTGTGGCTTGGCTCATTTGGGGGTAAAAGACTAACCTGTTTGGCTCCCCCTGGTGGTGGGCCAATCCCCTGAGTCCCTGTCAGTAACTAACAGGAAGGTGGGGCGGGGCCTGGGGAATATGGGAGCAGATTCCAGGTTAAACTGTATTTTTGGTTGGTTGGTTGGTTTTGCTGGTACAAAACCCAAAAGCTTTCCCGAAGTTCGGGACCCAGTTCCTCTGCTGGAGAAAAACCCACAGTGACCACTAGGTGGCGCCAAAGGCACGTTGAACTGGGAGGAGGTTTTGTAAGGTCCAGCTGGGGGAGGCGGCCTGAGCCGAGCGGAGGCCCGGCTTCTCAATGGCTGCCCCCCCTCGGTGCGCGAGGCCTGGTTCCCACCTCGGGTCTAGGGCTCGGGTGTGTGGTAAGCGTTGGGTGCCAGCAGGGGTGTGCCCAGAGCCGAGGCGACTAGCGAGGGCCGCCTTCGCCCCCCTGGGCTGGCTGCTGACTGCAGCATGGGGGCTGCCCCAGCCCCAGCCCCCACCCCCCACCCACCCGCACCAGCACCAGCACCCTGCGGCCCCTAGAGGCGGACGAGGGACCAAGAGCACTTCTTCGCGCTCTGGCCTGGCAGGGGCGGCGGTCCCCTGGGGGCCTGCGCCGCGAGGGCTGGCGCAGCTGCCGGGGATGGAGCCGGGAAGAGCCCGGGACCTGCCTGGAGCCCGGGCCCCCGGGAGAGGCACCCACCTCGCGCAGCTGCTGCTGCAGGAAATGCAGCCCTGGCGCCTTTAAGAGCCGGCGGCAGGAAAAGAATTCCAGTTTCAATCTGGCTTCTAAATTTGGAGTTTTGGGAAGGGAGGGATCGGGTGTCGGCGGGAGGAAGGCGCTGACAGGAAGGCGCAGCGCTCCCCGCCCCCGCCCGCCGACAGAGGAACCATTTACAAAAGGCCGATTCTCCCGGGAGCGCAGAGGCAGGAACGCGCCTGTGAGTAATTTCCTGCCCAACATGGCTGCTCTGACTCACCGTTCCCCTGGGTCGCCGCGGGCCGGCGGCTCCTGCTGCTCGCTCTCGCTCGCCTCCCTCTGTGGCTACAATGAGCTAATTTTTTTTGTCTTCTCGCCCCCATTCCTGTTTTCCTGTCCCAGAGTTGCAGAGTCTCCTGCTGAAGGACTTAGGGAGACCCTGGGACACTGCAGGCCCGGGGCTGGGGCCTGGGGCAGCTCCTCTAGAGAAACAGCGCCTCTGGTTTCTCCGTGGGTGGGGCAGGGCCACTGGGGCTCAGGAGCTCGCGCCTCCCCCTGGCTCTGCCCACAGAGCAGAGAGACCTTGTGGGGCCCCCTCCCATGCCCCTTGTGGGTGAGGCAGAGCCTCTGGTTTCCCAGCGTCCATCTGCTGGCCTTGGCCTGAGCTGCTCTACTGAGCAGGGCCCTGGAGCTGCTGCTGCGGGACGAAGCCAGCAGGGTCCTCCTGAGTGGTGTGCTCAGGGCACCCTGAAAAGAATGAAACTGGTCCCACTGCTCCCGTGTTCCCTGAGCTCAGGGTCTGGAGTGTGCCAGAGAGGGCTGGAGCCTGGCTCTAGTCCCCAGGGCAGAGAGCCTGGGAGGGGGTGGGGAGAGGGGGAGGGTGGAGCCTGCTCTAGTGGGACTGTCGGAACAAAGCTCCATGAAGGCCAGGTCCTGCAGGCTGGGGTGCCCAGTGGCCCTCCTGGTGGGGAGAGCCTAGGTAGAGGAGGGGAATGATTCTGGGTGAACGGACTGTGGGCTCCCGGGTGGGTTTTGTGTCTGTCTAGTGCCTTGGGCTGTGGCCTCACTCCTGGAGTAAGAAGCCTATTGTACTGAATGGGGGTTGAGACAGGCTCTGGGGGACTTGGGGCAGAATGGCAGTTTTGTGAGTTTCCCTTACTGGAGAAGGGGGAAGGCTAAGGGAAGGGGTCCCTGGCAGAGAGCACAGCCAAAGAGCAGGGTGGGGTGGCGGTGGGGTGGTGATGTGCTCCTGGACCTTTATTCTTGTGATGCCCAGGATGCAGAGAGCTTTGGACTCCTCCTTTCTCCCCAGAATAGCTCCCTCAGCCCTGCTTTCGAGCACAGCCTCTTGTGGAACCTTCCACACTCTCAGGGTCCAAGTCTACACGTCCTTGCCAGCTTAACCTCTTTGCTTTTCAAACTCTTTCTTCTGAAGCCTGGGGCTCAGGGTGCTGAACTCTGTTCCGCCAGCATCAGTGCCACCTATCAGCCAGGGAGGGGGTAGTGCTGAGGGGACCAAACTTGCCTGCTTAATAACCACAAAGGAACATGCTAGCCCTGGCCCCGGCCCCATGTGCTTTGAGGGGCCCACTCATGCATACAAACTCCCTGCCTCAGTGCTGTGGCTCCTGATGTCATGAGAACACAACTGGGCTTGCTGCAGGATTCCTTCCTTCCCTGAGGCCACTTTTGGCCTGAGGAGGGACCAGGAATGGAGCTGCCCCTGCTCCTGCCTGTCCCTTGCTGGTGTGGCTGCCATCCCTTCCCCACTTCCTGCCCAGGTTGTACTGCCTTTCTACGCAGACCTTCCTCCCGAATCTGCTGCAGTCGATGCCTGGGTCTGGTCTTATCCAGCTTGGCCATCCTCCAAACTGACCCCTCCCTCGCTCTTCCAGCTCTGCCAGTGGCAGGCGCAGACCAAGTGCACCGTAACAGAGCCCACCCTGTGTGTGGGACTGGGCTGGGGAGAGCCAGGGTGCAGGCTGCTGCTGTTTATCTGAGTGGGTCCCCATGCTGTCAGCACCCTGTGGCTTGGGAGTTGGTGGGAGCTTCACTGGGAGCTTGGGTGGAGATTTTATTTTTCTGAGGCTGCTAGATTTGGTGGGTGGTGGGAATCCGACTTTCCCCCTTTTTTTTGGCTGTGGAAGGAGGAGGTTGACTGGGGGTTATGTTTTCCCAATGGGTTTTCCTCTTGCAGGCCAAGAGGGACCCTGTCTCTGGCACTCAAATGTGCCTGTATGTATGTGTGCACAGATAGGCAGATGATGTGGTCTGGCCCTATCTGTGTGCATGTATATGTCTGTGTATGTGTGCATGCATCTGTGCGTGTGTGTGTATATGCGTGCATGTGTGTGTGCATGCGTCTGTGGGTGCATGTGTATGTGTGTGTATGTGCATGTATATATGTATGCATGCTTCACCTTGCCACAGGGGAGCAGGGCATGGGCTCCCAGGTGCCCACCTTTCCTGCTTTGGACTCTCTTTTCCAGATGAAGACAGGCCCCTTTGCAGAGCACTCCAACCAACTGTGGAACATCAGTGCTGTCCCTACCTGGTCCAAAGTGAACCAGGGTCTCATCCGCATGTATAAGGCCGAGGTGAGTGGGGGCTAGCCGGTGCCCTTGGTCCTGGGGCTGCTGTTCCCCACCCCCACTCCACAGTTTTGCTCTGAATCTTGGCCCAGCCCTTCTGACACTTGAGGCCTCAGAATATCCATCTGTGGGATGGGCTGTCAAAAAAGGCCCTGGGCTGAGGTCCAGCTGCCTATTGGGAACGAAGCGAGGCCCTGCTGCTGAGCGTGGGGGAGGGGAAATCTCCATTCCCACTCAGTCATGGCCAGAGGGCCCTGATAGCTGTTGTCCGTGGGGACCTGAAAATGAAGACATGCTTGGGAAGGGGTTTTATCCTTTGGAGGCATCTTCCAAAGTGGTACTTATCAAACTTTGGTGTTCGGTCACTGGAAAGGTTCAAGTTGGCATTTTTAATGACATTTCAGGTGCCCCCCACCCCCCAACCCAGTCAGTTTCTGGAGCTTCCTGTGCTGGGGCGGGCGGGTGCTGGGCTCCTGAGGGTATCCCCTGCCCTCTCTCCTTGTCCTCCTTTTCCCAGCCAGGGAGGTGGCGTTTTCTCTTGCGAGTAGGGAGGAGATATTTTCTTTGCATCCTGTCCTTTCCACCAGCTCCTTCACATCTCTAGCAGACCAGTCTGGAACTGCTTTACCTTGGCCAGGGAAGGGCCTGGATGTGAAATCCCTCCCTTGGAGCAGTGGGTCCCCAAAGTCCCCTCCTTTCCCCTCAGACTGGGGTCTCAGATATTCACCCTTGGCCATGGTCTGCTGGGGAGGGAGGGAGGTTCCCCGAGTCTGCTGTATACACCCATGGCTTACTCAGATCCCACCAACGAGCCAGCAGGGAGGAAGGGGCTTAGCGGGTGGTGTAGTTTCCTAGTACAAATGTTTCCAGTTGGCCTGGCTCCCTCTGCATGGCCCTGAAGGGGTTAATGGTGCTAGAACTGACCGGGCCTGGCCCTCTCTTTCCCTTCCGCCCCTCCCCCTCCAGTCCTTTTCCTCTGGACTTCACATCCTGTGTTTAGGTTCCAACCCACATACCTCTCTAATCTGAGAGGAGCGTTTGCTGGGACTGCATAGGCTCCTTCCGGCAGCCACCAGCCCTCCACTCTGGCTCTCCTGCCTGGAGAGCACCCGGGTCACTGCCCTCTGGGTGTCCTGTTGTTCCTGACACCCTTCCCCCGCCCCCACCAGTCTCACTGTGGGTACTGATGGGGAACTCTGTCACCCTGCTGAGCCCTCCCCGCTGCTGGGAGCTGTGTGCATTGTGGGAGGAGCTAAGTGTCCCCCCCCCCCCCATCACTGGCAGGACTCCAGTGCCTTTCCTTTTTGAGGTCTTGACTGCTGCCCTTCCTGCAGGCACTTACTTGAGTGACTAAACTTACCTTGCCCTGGGCCCTTAAGGGCAGAACAGGAGACCCTGCCCCCTCTGCACCTGCTCCTTCCGGAGGCAAATGGCCTCTGTTGACAGAGGGTGAGGAAGGAGCAAATTAAGACTCAGGTGGTGATAGTGTAGTGAGGACAGTCACGTGTGACAGTTGTCAGTGTTTCTGTGGATGTTGAAGCCGGACCGGGACTAACACTACCTGCAGCTCAGGACCAGATAGAGGGAGCGCGAGCAGAAACAAAGCTCCCGCCTGGAAACAGGAAATTCCAGCTCTGGGCATGCGCAGGCGCAGTGTGAGCTGCAGCTTTGCCAGGCGGGGTGGTGGCCAGGCTTCTTTGTGGGAACTCGGCGACCTTAGGAACACCAGGTCTCTGTAGTGGTCGGCACTGCAGCAGGTGGCCCTCAGTCTCTGGTCCCTGAGTCTGTGGGATCCCATGCCCCCTGCCCAGAGGTCCAAGGCAAGGACTTGCTTTTCCAGACCATTTCTCTGTGCGGGGAAGCCCACCGGCCTTGACGCCTGGAAGGGTTGGCAGGGCCAGTGCTGCCAGCCAGAGTTGGCTGCTGAAGAAGGTTTTGCCTGTGAGCTGTCTCAGAAGCCCCGCATAGGTGGCTTCACGATTTGGAACCAGCTACCCCATCTCTACACTGCCTGTCTCCCCACCTTTCTGAACTGAAGAACCCAGTGCTCTCATGGCCCCGTGGGTGATGGGGCCTGTCTCCTGTGTGCGTCTCCCTTCCACACAGAGCCTCTGCGCCCTCTTGAGGTACCAGGCCCAGCAGGCCCCCAGGCCTGAGCCTCCAGCCAGAAGATCTGTCCAGGGACAGCCTGAAGTGTTGCTTTGCCTGGTACATGGGTGGGGCCCGGGGCCAGTTAGCTGATAGAAAGGCCCGACCAAAAGGACCAGAGGTTCCCTTTCTCTGTCACCCTGGAGCTTTCTTTGCTTCAAGCAGCCTCTTGCCTTAGCCCAGCCCCTCGCCTTTCCTGAGGCCTGGGGCAGCTTGTTCAGGGTCCCTGAGGGCAGAATGGAGAGAACTCTGCCCCGCCCCCTCCCCAAGCCTCGGGCCTTTGCAGCTAGAAGCCGGTTGACTTTTGACCCTTTCTGGAATTCCAGGGCCCTGCCCCCCCCTTTACAAACTCCCACCACTTCCTCCATGACTTAAGCCCAATGGCAGCTGCCTTTGCCTCTGGCCTAGATCTGCTGCTCCGCCCCCAGGGACCACCCCCAGCTGCTCCCCACTTTCTCTGCCCCAGGCCTTGGAGCCTGGATGTGGCCTGGAGTTCTGCTCCCCCACTGAGCTTGGTTCCCGGTCCTCCTTCCACTGCACAAAAACCTGTCCTTTTTCCTGCTCACCTCCCGGCCTCCCCTCAGTCCTTGTGGACCACCCCACCCTGACTCGCAGGCTGGCTGAGACCTCCGTGTTTCTGCAGCTGGTTGTTGGGTGGGGGAACCTGGGCCAGTCCTGGCCTGCCTTTTTCCCTCCAAGTTAGGATGTTGAGACCACAGTCACAGAATGGGGCTCACACTCCCTCTGAGGCCATATGTTTTGTTCCACTCCAGCCAAAAGGTGCCCAACACCTTCTGGTGGTTTCTGTGAGAGGAGGCAGATCCTCAGATGCCTGTGAGAGTTAGCTCAGGACCAGGGCCTGTGTGCAGGGAGGCTGGAGCTGGGCCCCTCGGCTCCCTGGCCCTGTGGTTCTGAAGCAGTGCCCTGCCCCAGCCAGAGGGCAGAGGCGTGCAGGCCTGGGTCTGGCTGCCTGTGGACCAGGCCAGCTTCAGCGATAGGTTGTTCTATCTCTGTCTCTCCGTCTCCTCTCTTTTGCCAGAGCTCTGGGGCTGAGGCCCCCTGGGCTGGGTTTGGGGAGTAGGGCCATCCCCCTGCCCAGTGCTCTTGCTCCCTGCCCCACACGGAGCTGCTGGGAATTGCCCTGGGGGTGAGGGACTGTCAGCTGGTTTTTATTGTCTTTCTCTGAAGTGCCAAGATGCCTTTTTCAGTTCAAGGAACTGAAAAGTGGAGAAAGTGGGTCTTGGACCCTTCTTAGGCTTGGGTTCCAGTGTCCCCACACCTCTTGTCCCAGGATGGGACCTGGGCTAGGGGTCCCTCAAAGATCTGGAGAGTTCTTTTTGCCTCTGGTTCCCCTCTGGGCCAAGTGAAGTCCCTCAGCTGCCTCTCTTCTTGGCTTCTGGTTTGCAGAGTTGAGCTGCCTCCCCCCCCCCCCCCCCCACTATTTGGTGGGTCTGATAGTCTTGGAGTAGGGGGTCTTTGGGTGGGAGGGGGTGGTCAGGAACAGGCAGGAAGCCTTGCCCTTCCTCAAAGGCGGGGGGGGGGGGCTGCTCTGAGACTGGACCACGTCCTGAGCCTTGGATGAACATCTTTTGAACTGAGCTGGTCCAAGCCTCAAGCTGTCCAGGGGTCCCTCGGAGGCCTGAGCAGGCCTTGGCAGGGGCGCCGTGCCGCCCTCACCTTTCTGCTCTTCCCCTCCTTCCTCACAGTGCCTGGAGAAGTTCCCCGTGATCCAGCACTTCAAGTTCGGGAGCCTGCTGCCCATCCATCCTGTCTCATTGTGCTAGGAGGGGCTGAGCAGCCAGAGCCGCCCAGGCCGAAGTTCGTGTGTCTGCCCTCCCTGACCCTAGCTATGGCCCCCTCCCGCCCCCTTCCTCTGTTCTTTCTGTTTGACGAGAGGCTGTTGACTGGGGTGGGTGGTGAGCGAGGGGTCTAGGAAGGCTCAGGGCTTAAGGCTTAAGGACCCAAGTTGGGAGAAGTGACCAGAGTGTGGCCAGTTTCCTGACTTCCACCGGGTGTACGTCAGTGAGGGGTGAGACAGGGTCCTGGGCCCCGCCCCCTGACCTTCCTCTCCTCCCTCCGTCTAGGCCTGTTTTGAGACCCAGGCTGTTCTGTGCCACTGGGGAGGGGAGGTATTTTGCTGATTTTGTTGCTTTCTCGGGGTTGGAGCAGTTGCTCCCCACAGGTGGGTCAATTTCAGTTTCCCAAGCCGTGTTTGGGTGGGTGTCCGGATGTTCTGAGGGCTGGAGGCGGAGGCTGGCGGCCAGCTTTGGGTGGTGTGGGGCAGGGAGAATCGGCTGTTCTGGCCTGTGACCCTCCCAGCTCCCCTCACGGCTGCCCCTGGGCCTTCGAGTACCTGTGTTCAGTGCCTCATCCTGGCTTTTCTGTTCTCTGGCCCTTGGCTTTGCTGGGTCTTCTGCTATAGCCACACCTGTCCTCCCCCAAGAGTAGCCTCTGAAAGTTGCCCTTTGGGTAGGTGCTGGGCTCCTGGGAGGGGCCCCACAGGGCCTGCTCAGGGCTCATTGGGTAAGGCCTGCCTTTCCAAAGCTTCCTCGGGCCTGGAGGGGTTGGCAGAGACTGGGGTGGGGCCTTGGGCCGGTTGTGGCTGGGAAGAGCGTGGATTCCTCTCCGTGCATTCTCACGGCCACTTGTTTCCTCCTCATGGCCGCTTGTTTTTCCGAGTCCCGTGGCCCTGCTTCCCGCCCCTGTGAAGGTGGGTGAATGGGCGCAGGAGGGCTCAGAAAGCCCACGCCTTTGTCCTCTCACCTGCCTGAACTCCCCGGTTGGCGTCCAGGATGAGGTGGTGGCCCCCAAGCCCAGGCCTTGGCTCTGAGGATGGGCGGGCCCCCCCAGCGGGGAGGGCCACTGGTAGCAGCATGTCAGCTCCAGAGTTTTCTTCTAAGGTTGCTCCTGGGCCTGACTCGAATACTCTTCCTGCCCAAGCCCAGGCATGCCCTCCTTGTATCTGGGTCCACATGCCCTTTGGGAAAGGGGAGCACATGAGAAGCACAGTTCAGGGGTTTGACCCTTGGATCTAGGCCGATGGCCAGGGCAGAGGCTGGGATAGGAGACACTAGAGTCACAGAAATAATTTTCCGAGGAGAGGCTCCGTCAGCACCTGCCTCCCTCCCAGGGTCCAGACCACCACCTTTCTGGCTTCTCCTCCCAGGGCCCCCAGGGCCCTCCCAGCCCCTTTGCGCCTTCACTGCTGTTCAGATTAAAGCCTCTGTTTTGCACCTGTCACTTGTGTCTTATTTTTTTAAATATGTTTTTATTGATTTGAGAGGGGGAGAGAGAAAAACATTGATGTGAAGAGAAACATTGATCAGCTGTCTCCCCCAACCGGGATCCAGCCCGCAACCTGGGCACGTGCCCTGACCGGCAGTTGATCCAGTGACCTTTTGGTGCACAGGATGACACTCAAGCAACTGAGCCTTTCCTGGGCAGTGGGAAGGTTCCCGGGGACATGTAATGGTTGCCCAGCAGGCACGGGGCAGAGACCTGGTTCATATCCTGGTTGTCTGCACCCCCAGTTGTAAGGTCTTAGGTAAATTACTGAATCTCTTGAGTCTCAGCTTCCTCATCTATAAAATGGGGACAGTCACAGGGCGACGGCCCAGCAGGAGGGAGACTGGTGCGTCACAGGTGCCTGGTGCTCGCTGGCTGCTCTTGGTGGAGCAACCCCTCTGGTCTGCTGGGGGGCCTTGGGCTGGACTTGGCTGTGAAACATGCCCTGGCAGTTTTTAAGGGCACCCTCCTTCCTCCTCTACCGTGTGTCTGTCGCTGTGGAGTTGGGAGTCTGGGGCTGCCGTGCCTGGCACTTCTTGGACATTCCCTAAGACACTCCTGCTCCAGGGCTGCCTTCAGATGAGTCTTCTCGGAAAAAGCCCTCAGTCTTGTCCTGGCCTTGGAGGTCACACAGGGCAGGGGAGGGCCGCTGTCTGAGGACCCTGCCTCCGGAGTCTGGCCCACCTGAGGTCAACCGCAGGCCCGCCGCTTAGTAGCTAGGAGACCCTGACTCGAGAAATGGGCCACCTGACACTTAGATCACAGAAGTGAGATTCATTCATTTCACAAGTAGCCGCTATAGTCCCCGTTCCAGTGGGTGACGTGAGGGTGGCAAATCCCAGGTACCAGTGGCAGGTAGAGGTGTGTTGTGAAGGAAATAGCATTAGTTAGAGAGGGTGGGAGGGGGTTACCTGAGCTACCAAGGTCAGGAAAGACCTGAGGAGGAGCCCTGGGGAGAGCTGCAGGGCGGGACCTGGGGGTGGGGTGGGGTCGATGGGAATGAGACCCGGAGGTGGCTCAGGAAGCACAGGTCCCCGTCAGTCCTAGTCCAGAGGCTGGCATGTGGCCGAGCTCAGCTCTCCCAACACCTCACGTCCCATTGAGGAGTTTCGTTGTAAAGGGAGCAGAGACCAGGCCGGGGGAGTGGGTGGGGGCTCAGGAGGGGAAGGCTTCTGAAGGGGGTGATGTTCAGGCGCGTTTGCAGGCTGCGTTCTGGATGCTGGGGGTGATCCAGGAGCTGGGAGGGCTGTGCTGCAGGCAAGGGAGGGGAGCTGGTGGGAGCGAGGCCTTGAAACGGTGCCAGGCTGCCTGCGCAGTGCACGGACGGAAGGCCGCCCCGCAGCGCCTCCCTGGCTCACTGTGCTGGGTTTACTTCAGAGAAGCCTGTGCCCAGGCCCTGGGGCAGGGGCGGGGGCGGGAGGCAGGGGGCGGAGAGGGGTGTGGAGTAGTCTGAGGGGCAGTGGACTCTCGGGATGTAGGCAAGGGCTTCAGGGTGGGAAGACTCCCGAGGAGCTGGGCAGTGGGACGCGGGGGGGTTGCACCTCCTGCCCACGCTCTGCTTGGCCAGGGGTGGCTGTGCTGCTGTGGTCACCCCTGGGGAACAGGGTGAACCCCAGCTGTGTTCCTTCCTGGCTCTCGGGCCCAGGTCACCGTGCTCATAGGAGGTGAGCGCAGAGGCCTCTTCCCAGAGGAAAAACCCTGCAGGAAGGAGTTGGGGTTGGCAGATGGCAAAGGTGAGGGCTTGGTGTGCCCAACATTGTCACCCAAGTCGGGGAATCCAACAGACACAGCGCATGGTGCACACAGGCATCTGGGGGGCACGGCTGAAAGGTGGGAATCCTGCCTGCAAGCCTCCCCGCCTGTGTGGGCCAGCTGTGGGGGGAGGGGGACTCGGGAGCTGGGAGGGCACCGTGGAGGCGGCGGCATTGGAGCAGGGCCTCGAATGGTGGGCACCGGGGAAGGGTGTTCTGCTGTGAGCAGAGGTGGGAGGAAGGGGGGTGGGGGCTGGCCTGCGGAAGCGTCCCAGCACCGTGCAGGCCCTGGACACGCAACGCAACACAACTGCCTCTCACTACCTGCAGGGTGTGCGCGGTTAACGTCCGCCTTCGCTGGAAGCCACAGGAGGGCGGGGACCGCTTGCTGCTGTGTCCCCGGGGCAGCAGAGATGCACGCAGCAGGCACCGAAATGTCGGATCGGGACCTGGGAAGGTGTTTAACCGGAGCCTCTGGGTGTGAGTGTGAGTGTGTGTGTGTGGGGGGGCGCACCTGGCTTGGGATTTAGGAAACTCAGGGCAGCTGTTTGGGTGCTGCATCAGAACCTAGGTGCAGGTGATGGGGCTGGAGTGTTGGCCCAGGTAACAGGGTGAGGGCCCTAGGCAGGGCAGAGGAGGCCCCTAGGCTGGGAAGGGGGGGTAGGTAGGATTTGGTGCTGAGGAGGAGTTCTCAGTGGCCCTGGGGACCCCCCTCTGTGCCTGGGAGGACCCCAGGGGAAGGAGCAGGCCTCGGGAAGATGCTGCGCTCAGCTGGTGCCCTTAGCGGAGCTCTGCTGGGTGGATATTCGGACCTGGCTGATGGCGGGGCCCGCAGGGCTGCTACGACCCAAACCCTGGGGGTGGGGGGCCTGTGCTGCAGGGACTCCCAGGACCCCCTGGGCCCTGCCAGCGCTCCAGTTCCAGGCTCCCTTCCCTCCCCCTAGGTCTCTGATCCCTCTGTTCCTCAGACTCCCTGGGCCAACAAACAGGTAGGGCCTGGCCCTCTTCCCAGAATCCTTTTCCGCCTGGGAAGCCCCGGTCATTCTTCAGGGCTCAGCTGGGGCTTCACTTCCTCTGAGAGCCCTCATCTGGCTCCCGAGGTCGGTGGGGGTCCTGGGTGTGCTCGCTCGCCGCCCCGTCCTTACCCAGCGCTCAGCACACCCTGGCTGTGGGGCCGTGTGTCTGTGGCATCGCAGCTCCAGGAGCTTTGGGGCGATGCTGGAGGGGCAGCCACCTAGAGGGAAGACGGGGGTGGTGGGGGCTGTTTGCTTCACAGACACAGCTTCTCCCTCCTTGGGGCTTCTTGGTGGGGGCGCTGAGGCCTGCCCCCTATGGCCAGCACCGACCATCGCCACTCCCTGCGGGTCTGTCCCAGGAGGGTGCCACACGCAGGAGCGCAGGGCGGACTGAGTGGCTGTGAGGGTGAGGGCCTCCCTGTGGAGGGATGATGGAGGCACAGACGTGGGCCAGGTCACCTGCTCCTGCAAATCCTGCAGGACAGCAGGCAGGTGGCACCGGCCCGGAGGCAGACGCTGCTGTGTGGCGGAAGGGTGCTCCCTGTCATCACTGCCGTGCGGCCAGCTGGGGAGAGCCCAGGGCGGGCTATTGGCACGGCCCTGGGGAACCTGAGTATGGTGGCAGGCAGAGGACCAGGACTCCGTGGGGACAGCGAGGGCTGGAGAGGCAGAGCTGGGAGGCCGGCGCCCTGGATCACTCCTCCAGCAGACCTGCCGGAGCCCCCTCTGCTCGAGCCCTGTGACAGGCGCTGGGTGCTGCTGGGAGCAGAAGACGGGCCCTCCCTCCCTGGGTGCAAGCGGGACTTGTCCTGACGAAACACTGGGAATACCCTGCATGCCCAGCAGCTGGGGATGGTTAGGGGCCAGATGGGTCATCAGGTGACACACCTGCCTGTCTGTTCTCCTGCGAAGGTGCTTGTGACCTGCTGCTAAGTGGAGAGGATGGCACAGGGTTAAATACAACCTGTTGTGAAACAGCAAAACTACATTTTCATTCCATCTGTCTCTCCATTTGTCCATCTACGAAGACCAGAGGCTGTGCTGCCAGGTGGTGACGTGCCTGTCTTGCGATGGTGGGGTGTGAAGGTTTTGGGGGGAGTCGTAACGACCTTCCCTTGCTCCCAGAGAGGGCTGTGAACGTGTTCATCACGACTGGACCACCCAAGGGAGAGAGGGACTGTGGGCAGGTGTAGCTTTGCTGCCTGTCTTTCGTATTTGATTTTTAAATCTTTCTATGTCCGTATTTTGTAATAAGAAAAAGAAACTGATTTTTAAAATTCCCCTGTGGAGTCTGGGAGACAGGAGGGAGAGGAGGGATGGGGAGACTTGCTCAGGTCCATCAGGTCAGGGACAGGGAGGTGAGCTCTCGCCAGGGGTTTGGCTCGGGGCCTCCCTGGGAGGGAGGCGGGCGGGCGGCTCAGGAGGAAGAGCTACTGGGGGCCCAGTGACGAGGGGAGACGTCCCCTAGTGGCCACGGGCAGCCGCCTGGCCTGGCAGCGACCTCTGGGACCCAGCCCTTGCTCCCTGGACCCCAGCAGACACAGACTGGGTCCAGCATGAAATCCCAGAGTTGAGGTGCGTTTCCTCCTGCCTCTGGCCTGGGTCGGAGGCGGCCTGGAGGTGGTTACAAACCAAGGGACCAATGGCTCCATCGTCCCCAATGCTCCCAACACTGCAGGTCCCAGCAAAGCGCAGAGCCCAGGGCAGGTCCTGCTTCATCCACCGCCCTCCTCTGGGCAGGGGGTGTTGAGGGCACTCTGCCCAGCACCAGGGACGCCTGGGACAGCAGGAGGTCCCTAGGGAGCACGATGGCGGAAAGGACCCAGGAGTCAGTCAGGCCTGTGTGGCCTGGGACAAGGGTCCTCACCCCCTGAGCCTCCGATCTCTTACCCGCACGTGCGGATGGCAGTCCAGACCGTGGCACTGAATGAGCGCCTTCAGGAGCTGCTCTTGCCCAGGCCTTGCCAATTCTGGCCCCGTGTTCTCATTTGTCACCAGTGCTCCAGCCCCCCAAAGCCGCCTGCAACCTGACCCCTGGGACTTCCCCAGAGGCCTTGGAGCTGGTGGCCCCTGAGCCCAGCCTATGCCTCTGGCCCTGAGTAAAGTCCTAAAAGCAGGTCTCACCTCATCCTCACCATGGGCTATGTCCCCGTTTCACAGAGGAGTAAACTGAGGCACAGGTGGGCCGAGTCACTCCCAGCAAGTAAACTTGTTGGCGAAATGAACCCACTTGCTCTTCCTCGGACAGAGGAGGTGCCGAGTCCGTTTCCCGCAGCCGCTCCCCGGGCCCGACCTAGAGCCTCAGGGTGGCTTCGGCGGCCCGTGCTGTCCCCTCAGGTGGCCTGGGAGGCTCCCTCCTGCCGCGGAGTCCACCTCTCCAGCACTGGCCCGGACCCTGACCCGTCTCAGAGGCACCTCCTCCCGGAGCCTGGTTTCCTTCCAGGAGGCCGGTCCCGTCCCCCCAGAGACGAGGGGCAGGACAGCAGGGACAGTGGTGACAGTTTTGGCTGACAGCCGTGTGCCAGTCTGCAGGACGCGCCTTCCGCACGCCCTCGGGGAGCCCCCACAGCGAGCTCAGGAAGCGGTGTCGCTTTCCCACTGTAGGGATGAGAAACTGCTTCCGTCAGAGACGCCACCTGACCCCAGAGCAAGGTCCACGCAGTCACCTGGCACTCAAGGCCTCCTGGGGACAGCTGGACCCTCTCCACCTCTCCAGGCCTCCCCCCGGGGCCTCCTGTGTCTCTTATGGGAACCGGGGCCCCGTGACCGTGGTCTTCCCAGCCCCGGCCTGGCCACAGCACGTGGGTTCCTTCACCCAGCAAGTTAACCGCGCCGACGGCGGGGGGAGCCGCGTCCTCGCCAGGCGCTGGGGCGGACAGGAGCCCTCGGGGAGCTTCCATTGTAGCGAGGAGGAGGCTCACGGGTTCGATTCCCAGTCAGGGGCGGGAACCTGGGCTGCAGGCTCCATCCCAGGCCCCGGGTGGAGCACGTGTGGGAGGCAACCCATCGATGTGTCTCTCTCACGTCGATGTTTCTCTCTCTCCCCGCTCCCTCCTACTCTTTCTGAAAATCAATAGAAAAAATATCCTCACTCCTGGGGTAGGGATTAAAAAAGAAATGAGGGCAAGAGCGTGAGTGAGGGGCATCAGTTTAGAGGGGAAGTCAGGGCGACATCTGAGCAGAGACCCGAGCGAGTGAGTGAGCCATGAAAGAGCCGAGAGGACGCTGTTGCAGAGAGAAGAGCGGGTGCTGAGCCCCCGAGGCGGGAAGGGCCTCGACAGGAGGAATAGGACTGGAAGCCACTGGGCGTAGGCAGGAGTGGGGAACGTGCGGCCAGGCGGCCAGGCTGGGTTGCGCGGAGCCGTGAGAGCCCGGTGAGAACTTGCTACTCTGTTGGGGGGGGGGGTCGGGAGCAGGGCTGCGCTGGAGTCCTTCGAGCTGGCTTTTGGGTAGTGGTTTGTGCACGTCTCTTTCCCACTCCACGCTCGGTGATGTCACCTTGGTAGCTTGAAAGTGGCCCAGGTGGGAGTATTTACACCAGAGGGATTGGCAGATGCTACCAATAAACTCTGCCTCCAACCCTTTGAAACATCTACACTGCCACTGCCGGGAAGTGAGTCTGGTTGCTAAGCTGGGAAGACATTACCCACCCCCACCCCCCGATTTGGGGAGCGCCATGATCTGATTTCAGCATTTCCAAACGTCAGAGTGGAGAGGAAGGAGAGTGGATAGCAGGAGGGCAAGAACCCCAGCAGGAAGACCAGTGCAGTCAGCCAGGGAGAGGTGGCGGCGTGGCTGGGCCCGGAGACCAAAAGCACTGACGGTGAGAGGGCCGGGCCGGCGTGACTTTCCTGCAGGCGCTGCCAGGATTGGCTGATGGGCTGGATTTGGGTTAATGAGAAGAGGGGGTGAAGACGTTCTGAAGAATTTTGGCCTGAGCAGCTTGCTGGACGGTGATGCCGTTGACTGGATGGGAAAGACTGGGGCAGAAGCAGGGGCTGGGGTGGCTCTCGGGTCAGGCAGGTGAGCTCTGGGATGCCTGGTACCCCGTGAGGAGAGGCCAAGCAGGGCGCGGACCCCTGAGCTGCATTCCGCACAGAAACCCCAGCGGGAGACGGCACTGTCAGTGGGGTGGTGGGACGACACGAGCTCCTGCAGAGGACGGTGGCAGGAAGGGAGGGGGGACCGAGGCTCCAGCCCGGACCATGCCCAGCAAGGGACACTGGGAGGCAGGAGCCACAAGAGTGGAGCTAAGTTACTCTCTACCCAGAGGGTATTTTTGTCTTTTATTTTTTAAACTAAGCATGAGGGGTGTGCAGAGGAAGGACAGCGGGGGGGGGGGGCGGTGGCTGTGCAGCCCCCATTTCTCTTCCCTATGGAGGACCCATCAGAAGGGGCTGAGGTGGGCTCCTAGTTTTAGGGGTGGGCACGTGCCCAAACCTGGCCAATCAGAGGGCTCCTGCCTCCTCATCGGCTGGAATTGGTTCAGGGATAAGCGGGTGACCTAGGCTGTGCCAGTGAGTGTCACCCTGGTACTTACTGCTGGAGCTGTTGCGGGGATGCCCCTCCTCCCAGGGCTGCTAAGCTGAGAGGTGTCACCCGGGGATGCTAGTGGCAGGGCCTGTGCAGTCACTGGGGGGCCTAGTGCAGGAAGGAAATGCAGGGTCCCTTACTCAGAAGGCAGGAAAAGTGCCTTCAAGGTACAGAGAACGCGCTTCCTTCTTTCCACAGGCTCTCTCTCAACCTGTTACGGTGTTTTTCATTTGCTACTTTATATCATTCTAAGTAAAAAATTAAAACTTTACACGATGAGCACAAATTTTACCATTTATTTTTATATTATGCAGTACCAGGGTTTTTTGGTGTGTTTTTTAATCCTCACGTGAGTATATTTTTTCTATTGCTTTTCAGAGAGAGAGTGGAAGGGGGAGAGAGAGAGAGAAACATTGATGTGAGAGACACATCGACTGGCTGCCTCCCGGGGCCGGGGATCAAGCCTGCAACCAAGGTATGTGCCCTTGGCTGGGATCAAACCAGGGACCCTGCCCGGCCGGGCGTGGCTCAGCTGTTGAGCATCGACCTAGGATCCAGGCGATCGGGGTTTGATTCCTGGTCGGGGCACATGCCCGGGTTGCGGGCTCGATCCCCAGATGGGGGCGTGTGGGAGGCAGCCGGTCAATGACTCTCTCATCATGGATATTTCTCTCTCTCCCTCCCTCTCCCTTCCCCTCTCTGAAATCAATAAAGACATATTTTAAAAAAAACAAAAACAAAAAACCAAAAAACCCGGGACCCTTCAGTCCACGGGCCGATTAGGCTTTTTTATTTTTATTTTAAAGAGACAGAGGAATGGGGGGGGGGACGACACAGCATCAATTTGTTGCTCCCCTGATTTATGCAGCATTGGTTGATTGTTGTATGTGCCCCGACTGGGGATCAAACCCACAACCTTGGCGCATCAGCACAACACTAACCAACTGAACTATCCGGCCAACTCCTTTAAAACCATCCCTGGAGCCCTGGCCAGTGTGGCTCAGTGGGTAGAGCGTCGGCCCACGGACTGAAGGGTCCCAGGTTTGATTCCAGCCAAGGGCACGTGCCTCGGTTGCAGGCTCGACCCCTGGCCCTGGTCGGGGCGCGTTCAGGAGGCAACCAATCGATGTCTCTCTCACATCGATGTTTCTCTCTCTCTCTCTCTCTCTCCCCCTTCCACTCTCTGAAAAGAAATGGAAAAAAATATCCTCTGGTGGGGATTAAAAAAAATCACACCATAAAAACAATCCCTGGAGTGGACACATAGTCTGTGCATTCCCCCGTCTGTCACTCACTCACTCACTCACTCACTCACTCACTGGGTCCCCCGGCATATGTGCCAAATGCGATCGTGAAACGGGTGCTGATCAATGCTGACCGTCAGGCACAGCCGGGCCCTGAAGGTACCCAGACACCTTCCGGAAGATTAACCCTTAGAAAACACAAGTGCCAAATTATGAATGACAAAGTCTATGGGCACGTCCTACTCTCTCCACCCTGCCCCCAGCGCCCCCAACTCGAGTGAAAGGTCTTGATTGGGTCTCTCTGGGAAAAGGTGATTCTTCTATCTTCTTGCTTCTTAGGTCACCAATTTTGCTCAGCAGCAGAAGGAAAACTGTGCTGCATTGTGCAGTGACAAGGAATTCCCTGGCAGGGCTGACTGGTGACGATGTCACCGCTCTCGTTTATTGGGCACCACCTGTAAGCCAGGTGGGCACTCACGTGCGTCTTCATTTCACAGACAGGGGCCCGAAGACCCCAAGATGGGAAGTGACAAGCCCATCGGCACCTGGAAAGCAGCAGAACCAGTTTGCGCTCAGGTCTGTGTGGCTCTGGAGGCCAAGCTTGGAAGCAGGAGCCTAGGCTTTGGATGGGTGCCCCGGGTGGGGGTGACCCCGGGAAGCCCCCTGGTGCTGGCCTTGTGCCTGTCGGTCCACACTCGCTCATCTGATATTGATGACTTCCAGGGAGGGATGTCACACAGGGAACCCGCAGGCAGCCCCAGAACAGGCCTCCTACCCCCCTCTTTGCTGAGGGTCCCTTCGAGGGTGTGTCCATGGGGATCAGTCCCCTGGGAATGGAGACAGACCATGGATTGGCCTGCAGACAGCATGCCCAGCACGACCAGGGAAACTGGTTGGGGCAGCTGTCCCAGACTGTGGTTATACTGGTTTGTCCCCTCCCTCTGCCCCCCAGGCACCCTCCCCCACTGAACAGGCACTGCATGAGGTCCCTTCATGGGACTTGGAACCCAATCCTCTTATGCCCGCCTTCCTTTCTGGCTCTGTCTCCTGCCCCCTCAGCCAGGTCACCCGTCTTCCAGTTTCTTGAAGACACCCAGTTAGTTTCTGTGTTAGTCTTTGCATTTGCTGTTCCTTCTGCCGGGAACACTCTGTCCAGCTGGCGTGGCAGAGATTTCTAGGGCTCACCCATCTGTGCTTCCCCTCTCCGTCCCAGGCCCCCTTGCAGTGAGGTGGGTCACAGGGCTACTTTTGGCCGAAGGGCTGTGGGTGTGAGGAGAGCCACCTGCTTTGCAGGACGCGCTAGCTCCGGAATTGCTGAGTCACCACGTGGGAGACAGCAGCCTAGGAGAGTTGTCTATTTAATCAGACTCTGCATGGTCAAAAATCAATCAATCAATCAGTCCTTGTTGTGTTAATTTCTGAGATTTGGGGTTCATTTGTTACTGCAGCATAGCCTAGAGTATACTGACTAACAGAGCTGACCCATTCAGGTCTCAGCTCAACTGTCACCTTCTCTCTAGTCCTGTTTTAATTTTCCCATAAGATTTATCTAATTATTTATTAGTTCATTTGCCTACCGCCTCCCCCACAGAATGTCTGCCCCAAGAGGGCAGGGCCCTTGTCTGTCTTGTTCATGGCCGCACCCCTGATGCCTAGTATAGTGCCTGGCCCATGTCGGTGCTCAGTGTATATTTGAATGAACGAGTGAATGCATACATTTATTGGATAAGTAAGTGAAATAGGCAGCTGACCGGGCTCACAGGCAGTGTGGAGGGTGATATTGCCACCTGCATTTTTCTTACTGTGATGGGACACAAGGCTCCGCTCATCGGAAGGCTGGAAGCAATGATCGCTCTTTGACTTTTGGAGACAACACTGGTCTAGGACCTCCCTTCTCTCCTTGCTCTCTCTCTATCTGTCTCTTCAGAGGAGGGAATGGGGGCCTGCCAGGAAAACGACTGAACTCAGGTCCCAAGGCGAGCCTGTGGCTGAGCCAGGACCCGCCCCTGGGTCTCCAGACTCCCGATCCAGTGCTCTTCCTGCCGAGCTTGGCCACTTCCTCATCATTTTCGGCCGACGTTGCCGAAAACGTTTCCCGAGCACATTTGCCTCTTGCTACCCACCTGGCCGGGAGATTGAGAAGCTCCGAGCAAATCGTTCTGTGGTGACTGATGGGCAGGACTGGACGGAGCTGGGATGGGGGTCCTTCCAGAGTATCTATTCCACAACGTCCCCGAGATGAGTTTGTCATTTGTCTTACACGTCTTTTGACACAGACAGTGCAGGAGGGTGACTCCTGGTGAATCTAGGCTTTTGGTTGCGCCTTCTGTCTCTCAGGGGTTGCGCCCGCCCCAGACAGGTTGACTATAGCTGCCCCCGCCACTCTGGAGCACGCCGAACATCCGTTATAGCACCTGCCACGTCACAATTTTTCTTTGAAAAATACATGCATTAATTTTTCTTCTAAATATAAAAGCGATACGTGCTCACTGTAGAAAATTTGGAAAACAGAGAAATGCGTAAATCATAAACAAAGGTCATCGGTGAGCCCCCAGCCGCCTCAGCATTTTCAAACTTCTATTCAGCCTCCTGCGCCTGCACATGTGAATAGCCAGTGTTCCCCGTTCCCTGGGTGTCCCCAGACCCCAGCAGCTGGGGGTATAAAGGTGGTCACGGTAACCTCGGCACGGCCTCTCCCCCTCCATGCTGCAGGCCAGCACTTCACCTCCACTCAAAGTCTTTCCCTCTATCTGGGGGGCCTGGAGGAGCCACGAATGTGCTCCAGCCAAGTTCCTCCACTTTGGCCTCCGTGCCGATGTCCCCTGAGGGTGGTCCCTGTCACTGTCCCTGCCATGGAGCCTGCTGGGACAACCTGCCCCCTGCCCGGGAGCTGCTGCCTCCCCTCCGCTGGAGATTCCCGAGGGGCAAACCTGGGAGGCACCAGATGGCCCTGAAGCCTCGTAATCCTGGCAAGGAGCAAGGAGGACATTCCTTCCCCAGAGCTGTGCTGGCTGCGCTTAATCCCCCAGGCCCCGAAGCAGCCATGCCTGCGCTGTGTCCCGAGTCCCACGTGAGAGTGCCTCCTTTCACAGCCTCTCTCTCCGGAGGACATCTTCGGCCTGTCCCCCTGCCACATTTTTCTGAGAAGAACATTCCTCCTTTGCCCATGAGCTTCAGTGGGGGCTACCAGCCACCCGCCAACCCTGGCCACAGGTTTGGGACAGGGCACAGGTTTGGGACAGGGCAGTCTTTCCCTGAGATTTTCTGAGTTGAAAATAAGAGAAGATGACAGTCTCTCTTGGGTGGCAAAGCTCTGAGATGGGAAACCAGGAGCTGCCTCCTGCATCCGTAGGGAGCAGTGGGTCTGCAAGAGGAGGGCGGGACTCCCGCTCAAGTGCAGAGGAAGCCACGGGGGAGGGGGGAGAGGGAGAGAGAGAGAGAGATGATTTGTGCTGGATCCAGCTGTACCTGAAGCCAGCGGCATCCCTGCCCGCTGCACAGTTTAGAGCCAGGAGTCAAGAAACCTCACCTTTTGCCCAAGCCGATTCCAGCCTGCTGCTGTCCCTTAGCATGAGAGTCTTGACAAATACCAGGCAAAGGTCAGTCCATGCCCCAGTGGGGCGGGACACGGATACCACTGCCCCGTTTACCTCTTTACCTCTGGATCTTCGGACCCAGAGCATTAGGCCCTGGGGTGGGGGTGGGGGGGTGCTCCCAACCTGCTACTTCAGGTTCAGCTGGAACTTGTCAATGTTACTTTGACAACATCAGGGGCATTTGCCAGCTCACTTGTTATTTATGTTTTAAATTCTCCCCGACCAGACTGTGAACCCCAACAGCAAGACTGGCCCCTCCTTAGTTGTGCGACTTGGAGCAAGTTTTCTCATTTCTAAAACAAGGGTGCTAATAGTGTCTATTTCAGAGCAGCCGGGAAAACTGAGTGAGTCAGTCCATGCAAAGGGCTCTGCTGTCCTATTTGCTGTTCTTTTTCGAGGTGGTTGGCTGGGTGCTCCGCACAGGCCAGGCACCAATGGGTGCCCTGTAAACGCTGCTCAGTGAATGGGGGTGCAGGGCTCCTGGTGTGCATGAGGGACACCCACAACACACACCACAGGAGCACTGGGATCTCCGCACCCTGCACAGGGGCCCCCTGGGAGCCCAGGGCATTCCCGGTCCCTGGCTTCTTTGGAAGGCGCCTGCAGCTCTTCCAGCCTCTGGGCTGTCATCCCAGCAGCTCCACGTGGCTGGGAGCACAGCTTGGAGCCTGGCTCCGCCCTACACCAAGTATGAAGGGCAGCAGGGCCCGCGGGGTTCTAGGAGCTGGGACGAGTGTTAGTGCACAGGGGGGGTGTTGGGGTGCTGGTTAACTGGGGGGGGGGGGGCACCAGGGGCTTGCTGGAGCTCTGGCTACCAGAGCTGCTGTTTCCCTGAAGCTCCTCTCCCCATCAGCCCTGGGCCCTCCAGTCTCTTCCAATCTCCCTGCCTCCCCAAGCAGCACCCCCAAGTCTTGTCTGTGGGCTTTTGGGGGGTCTGGTTTGGTCTTTTTATTGTGGGGTCTGGCTTGGTCTTTTTATTGGAGCGGGGCTTGTCTGTGGAACTGGGTCTGTGGACTCCTGCCCCTCCCCCTCTGGAAGACCTTCATGGGCGGGCACGCGCCCCCCCCAGTCTTTCAGCGGCTATGCCCGGGGGTACGTGTCTCTGGGTGCCCCGGGCGGCTTGCTGCACGCGGTGCCAGGACTGGGGGGCTGAGCGGAATGCTGCTGCTGCGAGCCTCGGTCTGCGTCGGGGACAGTGCGTTTCGCCCGCGTGGCCCCCGCGTGGGGCGCAGCGCCCGCCGTCCTGGTGCCACTGTTGCGCGTGGAGTGCCCTAGTGTGGGATGCGGGTGGGCGGTGGGTTGCGTTTTGGGTCGCTGCGGATTGCGCTCCGGGCATTAACCCTTTCAGAGGCTGCCCGAGGTGCCTGGACCCTGAAAAGACCGGGGTTTGGGAGCGCACCTCCCTTCTGGGTGCGCCCCGCGCGCTCCGTTCCCGCCCCTGCCTTTCACCAGGTCCCCACGCGCCGAGTCTGCGGGCGCGGCGGCCGCTCGGGAAGCCTGGCGGAGGGGAGGACTGCGGCGCGGGGTCCTGTTGCGTTCAGAGCGCTTATTTCGCACCCACACTCCTTAGCCGTGGGATGCGGAGAGGGTGGGGGTCCCCAAGCCCCCTAGCTGGGGGTCCCTTGCGTGCCTAGGTCCGCGCTCCCAACAAAGGCGGGCGACCACGTGCCGCCTCCTGGGCGCGGTGGCGGAGCCGGAGCGCAGGCGGCCCCAGGCTCCTGCTCCGGTCGGGGCAGGACCCAGACGCGGCGCTGCGCCCCAAGCGGGCGCCTACAGCCCCCCGCGGTCCCGCCGCCCCGGCTTCGCCTCGCCCACTCCCAGCCCAGTCGCTGCAACGCCGGGGAAGCGGCACTAGGGGGAGCTCTGGCAACTGGCTCGGTGGTGGAATCAAAACCACGCACCCAACTGCGATTCCTTGGACTGGGGGGGGGGGGGGTTGGGAGTGGGGGACACACCGCCCCTCTCCCCACCCCCGCGGCTCCCGGTTCCCGTGGGAAGCCGAGGACACAGCTCTGGGGGTGAAGTTGCCCTTCTTTCCTGTAACTCGCGCCTGCGTAGCCCCCCTCTTCCCCTCCCCCACCCGCGGATCTTCGCGGCCCCCTCGCGCTCTGGAGTGTCCCCAAGAACTTGGCCTCGCGCTGCACGGGGACCCGGAGCCGAGGGGACCCCTGGGACTGGCTTGCGTCTGCCTCTCGGAGTCGGGGGTGGGGGGCTGTCGGCTGCAGCCGCTCCTCTCGCTGCGTGAAGGCTGCGGGGGGGGGGGGCGCAGCCTTCGGGGCGGCTGGTGCAGGAAAGGGGAGCGCAGGGGCGGGAGCGCGAGCGCACTGGGGAGGCGGCGAGAGGGAGAGACACTGTCAGAAAGAGCGCAAGCAGCCCCTTCGCCTTTTCCCTTCCTTCTTTTTTTCCAGCCTCTCTTGCCTGCCCCCCGTTTGCAAAGCTGGAACCAGCCCGCGCGCCCCCGGGCCCGAGCCGCGGCTCCAGATGTGCGTTTGGTTCCAGCGGGGAGGACGCGAGCCGCCCGCTCGGGGCCTTGGCACATTCTCCCACTCTGAGGTCATTCCGTAGGTGGTCAGAGCGGAGCGCGCGCCCGAGCTTCCTGCCTCCATCCACCGGGAGGGAAGCGGCGGGCGCGCGGCAGGGGCGGGGCGGGGCGAGGAGGGAGGGAGACGCCGCCAGCACACCACCAAGTGGCACCGAGCAGTGATAACAAACTCAACTTAAAAAAAAAAAAAAAAGAGAGAAAACGAAAAAACTTCCCCAAGTTGCCGCGGAGACGTGCGACCAGCGGGAGGAGGCGCCGCGCGGGGAGGGGGCGTGGCCGTGAAGCCCCCCCGCGCCCCCGGCTGCTCTTCCCTGCGGCAGGGCGCTCAGGCTCGGGGCCAGCCAGGCCCTGTGTCGCCGGCTGGGCAGGAAATGTGCTGGGGGCTGGCTGGGCTTCCTGCAGGAGACCCCGGGGCGGCCGGTGCCCGTGCGGGGGGCAGTCTCTTTTGGGGAGGAGGCCCCCCTCCGAGCCCCGCAGCCCTGGCTGCATCCCCAACAACCAGCATCCCCCACCCCATCCTGCTCCCACTCCCGGCCCTGCGGATGTGGGCAGATCCCCGTCCGTCTAGGCCCAGGAGAGCCGGGAGGGGTCTCCCCCCACCTCCCCGCCGCCTCCAGGCCGACCCGAAAACAAGGCACCGCCATCCTCGATCATCGACTTTTTATTCAGGTGATAAACAAATAATCTGAACAGTTTTACCCGGTGACGTACAATTCAGGATGCACAAAAATACAGGGCAATTGGGGGGAAGGGCCCAAGAAAGGAAGGGCTGGCAGCTTGCTTTGGAGTCCACATGGTGCAGATCGCAGAGAGCCGGAGGGGCCGCAGAACCCCACCTTTTTTTTTTTTTTTTTTACAACAAAAGGCTTTAAATGAAACAAGATCTATCGAGCTGAAGACGCACAGGACGGGGTGCTCACGGGCGCGAACAATGCTGGTTCCCTGAAACGCGACCGCCCGCGGGCCGAGCCGCGAGAGCGCAACTTGGAAGCACGCGCACGAACACGGCCGGCCGGGAACTTGGTGAAAAGTCTGCGACGCAGGCGGCGGCCCCGCCCCGCCCCCGCCTCCCCGCGGGCCGCCCGCGGGCCAGGTGGAGGAATCGACTTCCTTTTTTGTTTCGCGAGGCCCGCAGTGCTGGGCATGATGGGAAATGTAGTCCGCGGTGCCCGCCCCCCGCCCCGTCCCCAAACAGTGTCCGAGAGTGTCGGGGTGTCCGGCGCCACCCCCGAGTCCTGGAGAGGGGTGGAGGAGGGGCACAGAGCGGAGCCAGAGGGGCGGGGAGAGGAGGGGTTCAAGACACCCGCCGGGAAGGGAAAAAAAAAAAAAAAAAGGAAAAAAAAAAAAAGTTGAACTGTTTTCATTTCTGCCTTCTCATTTCGCGAACTTTGGAGGCCGCCCCCAGAGAGGAAATGTGACCCAAACGTCCCTCTCGGAGATAGAGTTTGCCTTTGTTTTTGCGGAGGATTTCACAAGGCCCGTTCCGCGCCCCGTGGAGGGGGCTCGGGAGGACCGAGCGCCCGGCTTCCTGGGTCTGACAACCGACGGGGGTGGGCGTCCCGGGCCCCGCGCCCTCCAGCGCTGCGCCCCCGGCGCGCCCGGCCTCGCCCCCGGCTGCCCCGCACCGCCTCCGGGCAACAGCCCTCCCTCACGTGGCTGGCTCCTCGCGCAACACCACCGCAATCGCTACAATACGAAGAAAAAAACAAGAGTCGGGGAAACACAAAGCAGACTTAAATAGGCGCTTTTTCTCTCTGTAAAAATAAAGTCCGAGGTCTTAGATTTCTTCTTTTTTTATTTTACAATTTATAAAACATTAGCCGCCTTCCCCTGCTCGCCCCCCAGCTCGGCCCCGCGCCGGGGGTCGGGCACCCGGTGCCTTCCCTCGGCTCGCCCCTCGGCCGAGTCTTTTGTCTGGCCCCCAGCCCCGCGGGTCCCCGGGTCCCCGTGCCCTCGGGGGTCCCTAGAAGGCGACAATGGCTCGAGTCCAGGCGCCGAGGCTGGCGAGCGCCTGCTTGGCGCACAGCTGCCCGTTGAGCGGCGGCGGCTGCTCCGAGGAGTCCGGCTGTCGGCTCACCAGCCCCGAGAAGCCTGAGCCAAAGATGGAGATCAAGTTTGAGATGTTGGACGCGTCCGGGGACGAGTCCGGGCAGAAGTCCTCGAAGCGGGCGCGCTTGCAGGGGGCGAACAGCGCGCCCCCGGGGGGCTCGGCTCCCAGGTCGCCAGGGTCCTCCTCCTCCTCGTTCTCCCCTTCCTGGCCGGGGTAATACTTGCGCTTGCAGCCGGCGGCGGACGCCAGGCCCGGTCCTGGGGCGCCCTGGCCACAGCACGGGCAGTGGGCGGAGGCGCAGCAGTCCTGGTGCAAGTAGCCGTTCTCCACCGTGGTCACCACGTGAGTGTCCAGGTCCAGCACGGTGGTCTGGCTGCTGCAGTGCACGCCGAAGTCCGAGGGGGCCGGGTACGCGCCCCGGTAGAAGCCGGGGGAGGAGGCGGGGGCCGGGGAGGCGGGAGGAGAGGCGGCGGCGGCAGCCTGAGGGGCGGCCCCTGGGGGCGCGGAGGGCGCGGAGCAGGCGGCCGAGGCGCGAGGGTCCCGCGGGCAGAGCGCAGTGGGCGCGGGCGGCGGGAGAGGCGCAGGACTCGGCTGCAGCGGCTCCAAGGGCTGCCCGCGGTGGGGCGCGCCGTGCGGCGGCTGGAGCGCGGCGCACCCGGGCAGCTCCGAGAGCGCCCCCGCGCCGCCCGCGGGCGCCCCGGCCGCCGCCGCCACCGCGCAGCCCCTGGGTGCCGGGTGCTGGTGCTGGTGCAGCTGCTGCTGGAGGTGCAGCTGGTGGAGCTGGTGAAGGTGGTGCAGCTGGTGCCGGGCGGCCGGCTCGCGCGCCTCCGCGTCCCCGCCGCCACCAAGTTGGAGCGGGCCGAAGTCGGCCGCGCTGGCCGGCATGCCCGGCGCCGCGTACGCGAGGTGCTGGTGCTGGTGCTGGTGGTGGGGCGGCTGCTGCTGCTGCTGCTGCTGCTGCTGGCGCCGGTAGAGCTCGGCGTAGCGCTCGCTCAGGTAGAGCTGGCGCGCGTTGCGGAGCACGTAGGATACCAGGAGGTTCTTGTGCAGCTTGATGCCGCCGCGCTGGGTCCGGGAGCTGTGGATCTTGCGCAGGGAGATGCTGATCAGGCTCTGGGCGTCCAGGGCGCACTCCATGCTCCCGCGGAGACGGCGGCGGCGGAGCAGCCGCGGCCGCTGCTGCTGCTAATGCTGCTGCTGTTTCGGCCTCCAGCCGGCCGCCGGGGCGCACCGGGCAGGGGACGCGGAGCCCGGGTCCGCGGGTCGGCTGCGCTCCGAGAGGAGCCGCCACCACGCGCCGCGCGCCAACCGCAGGACCGTGCTCCCCAGACGGCGCCAAAGCAATGAGCCTCCGCCGCCCCGGCCCCAGCTATTTAGCCTGGCGTCCGGGCTCCGCCCCGCGCCCGGCGAGCCAATGGGGGCGCCCAGAGCCTCCCGAGTGACAGGCGCCGCCCGCCCCGGGGCCACGCGGCGGGCCAATCAGACCAAGGCGGTTCCTTTGTGCTATTCAAATACCGAACGGACCCGGGGCTTCTGAAGCCGCCGCTGCCTCGAATGTTCTCCTGGGGCCGCCGCGCTGCGCGGGGCTCGGGGCTCGGGGCGCCGCCGGCCGCCCGGGTCTCCTCCCCGCGGCCTCGCCGGAGCCCGCGGCCGCCCCCGCCCCGCTCCCGGGCCCGCGGGCGGCGCCCCGAGCCCCGCGGCCTCGGCTCCGGCGGCTGCCGCGCGGCGCTGCTCACCTGCCGCAGGTGCGCCTCGCTCCCCGCTGCCGCCCGGCGGCGCTCCCTTTCTCACCCCGGGTGCCCCGCGGGACCCAAGGCCCGTGCAGGAGACTCGGGGGCAGCTGGCTGGACCCTGAGGAGCCCCCCGCGGGACAAAGGTTTGGAGGTACCCGCCACCTCGATCCTGGGCCCGACCCCTTGACTTTGGGGGCCGAGGGGCCGCGGGGAGCACCCGGGAGGGGCCGTCTCCCCATTCCTCGGGCGGGGGAAACAGAGCCTCGTGAGTGGGGCCCCCTGGGGTGCAGGAGGCCCCGAGGCGCGCGCCACGGGGGGCGCGGGCCTGGCCGCCTGCCCAGGTCCTAGGCCGGGCTCGGTACCTCTGCTTCCCAACCACCGATAACGACAGTAGGGCGGTTGTCAGGTCCCTAGCGGCCCCCTGCGCCCCCCACTGTGCCTGTCTCAGGGCAGCGGGGTGACTCGGGGGGACACAGCTCGCGAGGCGCGCGGCCCCGACTGCGCGCTCCAGGGGCCGAGAACCTGCCCCCTTAACTTTCCTTAACGGGCACCTCCTGGGGGGGGGGGGCCGAGGGACAGGGCTGTGACCTTCGGGGATCTCTAGACTGGGGGGGCTGAGAGGGGGGTGGCCAGGAGGTTCGCTTGAGGAGGGGGCCTCGAGCTGGCCCCTGGGGCAGGAGAGGGCTTCCCCGAGACGCAGAGCTGGGGCCCTGTGCGCCCGAGGGGGGCCCAGGAGCAGTCTCCCTGCTGGTCCACCCTCCCCGGGCTTTCTCCTGGGCCCCCTCTTTCCTTGGGCCTGTTGTCCTCTGCGCCAGCTTTGTCCCTCGGGGGGCAGTGAAGCGACCCCGCCAGCCCATCCTGCAGTGTCTGGGTCTCTCTTCAGTCCTGAGGATGTTTTTGTTTTTAATCCATTGCCTTTCAGAGAATGGAAGGAAGAGAGAGAGAGAGAGAGAGAGATCAGTGTGAGAGAGACACAGTGATGGGTCGCCTCCTGCACTCACCCCCAGGCCCGGGATCAAGGCTGCAACCCAGGTAGGTGCCCTTGGCCGGAGCTGGAATTGAACCAGGGACCCTTCATTCCGCGGGCCACCGGCTCTAACCACGGAGTGTCCCTGGCCAGGGCGTGAGGATATGTTTTTATTGATTTTTTTTTTTTTTTTAGAGAGAGAGAGAGAAACATCGATGTGTGAGAGAAACATCCATCCGTTGCCTCCCCTACTCGCCGGGACTGGGGATCGAAACCGCAACCTTTTCTGGTGCCCGGGAGGCTCCAAACAACTGAGCCACCCAGCCCTTCATAGGGCTCCCTTCAGTATGAAGAATTCCCCAGATTGATTTCCTCAAAACAATTTTGCAGCATCGACTCAGTGCCAGGCAACAAGGGTTTAAGCCGCGTTAGGGAGCATGTGCTCCGTTTTACAGACTCGGAAGCGGGCACTGACAGCGGAAGGGACTTGCCCCCGGTCCCACAGCCCCAGGGCAGTGCTCTGTTCTTCCCATGCCGTCTATGGACAATCTCAAACGGGTCTGAGCCCCTGTAACCGGCAACACCTCTCCCCAGCTCCACCCAGCGGAGCCAGGATTGACATTTTAAGGGATCTACAGAAAAGAGGCATTTTAATTCCATTCTGTTGGCGACCTGGTGATAGGGGCACAGAGGTGTGGGACTTGTCTATGTGATAAAACCTGTAGGAATAAAAATGTGCTGCCCCTTACTTCCCCAGAGCCTGTCTTGAAGACACACGAAGGCTCCCTTATTTTTGAAATTCACTTTTGAGACGTTGTTGGCATGTGGAGGGGGCAGGGGGTCCTACCTGGCCTTATAGTTGTGAGGTCTCTGTACGCAACAGTCAAGCCTGGGATCTGTGGAGCCTGGCTCGTTGCGAGAGTGCACGAACGTGCTCTCCATGCTGGCTTTGGCCTTCATTCTGTCCTTGCCCAGTCTTCCTGGGGGGACTCGGACTTAGAGTTTATGTGTCTTGCTCAAGGTGACACAGCCAAGAAGGGGTGGAGACAGGATTTGAACCCAGATCTATTTCCAGGAGCAGAACTAGGTTCTTCAGAATCAGCTACTTGTGCCTGGCGGGCGTGGCTCAGCAGTGGAGCATCGACCTAGGATCCAGGAGATCGCAGTTCGATCCCTGGTCAGGGCACATGCCCGGGTTGTGGGCTTGATCCCCAGTCAGGGGCCTGCAGGAGGCAGCCGATCAATGGCTCTCTCATCATTGATGTTTCTCTCTTTCTCCTTCCCTCTCCCTTCCTCTCTCTGAAATCAGTAAAGACATATTTAAAAAAAAAAATCAGCCACTTGCTGCTGCCATGGGTGAATCTGAGTTCAGTTCTCCGGGCTCAGCTCATGGTGAAGTGACCTTGATGTGACTGACACCCCACCACTTTCCTGCCAATGGCCCTGAGACCAGGGCCTGCAGGAGCCCATGGAGAAGCCACCCTCTGTCCCAGCCTCAGCCCCCTCATTCACAGCCATTCTCAGGGCCACACCGCACACCGCTGGGGGCCTAGGCGGGGAATCAGGCCAGGGGTGGAGGTGGATTCTCTAGCCGAGGGCTGGGGGCAGCTGCTCTTGGCCCTTCCCAGGCCCCCGGCTTCACTTGGCCCCAAGGTGAGTTTGAGCTGAGCTAAAGCTCCTCCCTCCCTGCGGTCAGCTGACAAGTGGCTCACCCCCATGTGCAGGACCCCACCCTCTGGGCCCTCTTTCTGGGGCCCATGCTTACTTGGTCTCCCCTCCTTCTCAGGAATCAAGAGGTCGTCTAGTGGGGAGGGCTGAGCAGTTGTCTAGCTTCTTACAAACCCTTGATCTCTTTCGGGGGTGGCCTGGGGGGGGGGCTGCGGCAGCTGCTGTGGGGAACACTTGCTGAAGGAGGCAGTGGAACAGCTGAGCTCTTGGGTGCCCCCCGGGAGCCATGAGGCTGGGGGCACACAGTAGGGATTCACAAATGTTGATAGACTGGGTGGGCTGCACACGAGCCTCCGGCTGGGTGCACAGTGGCTGGGCGCAGGGTGCCGCAGACTGTCCAGGGTGGCGTGTTGGCACGTGTGTGCATGTGATCCAGGTGCGCACCTGGCGGAGGAGGGGCCCTCGGACCCGCACAGGGTGCATGGGAGCAGGTCTGAGTGGGACAGGCTTCCGGGGATGGGGGGCTGGCCGTATTTCCTGGGCACCTGAGAAAAGCTGGGGGCTCACCTTTCCCCTGGAGCTGGGGGCCACACCCGGACCCAGGCAGTGCTCCCTGGAGGAGGTTAATTAATGCCTAAATATTGACGAGTGTCTGCTGAGTCAAGCCCCAGGTGGTGTCCGCAGAGCTGTTAGCACCTTGAGAATGCCGTGTATGGTTTGTGGGCACCTTTTGGTCACCGAGCTTGGAGGAGGGGGTCACGGCTGGGAAGGCTCCCGGTCAGCAGGGGGATTGGCCCCTTGGGCTCCCAGGGATTGGTTTGAGGAAGGGAACGCGGAGGGCATCGTGCTGGGGGGAGGAGGGGGGCAGAGATTAGGAGTTCACATGTTCATTTATTTGGCCATTTGCCCAAGAGCCATTTCCAGAACCTTCCTCTGAAATCCCTGCAAACAGAAGGAGCAGGATGTGATCCTGCCCTCAGGAGGCCACACTCGGAGGGAAGCAGACAGATAAAAGGCGAGAGGACAGAGCGATCAACCCGTGATAGGAAGAAGGTGGGGCTGTGGGAAGGCCGGGGAGGGGCCCCAGAGCTGGCCCGGGAAGGCTTCCTTCAGGAAGCTGGGACTGGGGGCCAAGGCGGGAGAGGGGCCTTGCGCAGAGAGCAGCAGGGTGCCCCGCACAGGGCTGGTACACAGTCGGGGTGCAATGCTTGTGGACTAGATCAGTCAACAAGTGAGTGTGCAGAACACGCTGTTCCAATTGTAAGGGCCCTAGAGATCGGGCTGCCCCCCCCGCCCTAATTTCCAAATGGGTAAACTGAGGTCCAGAGAGGAGGAGGGATGTGCCGAGGATGGTGGCCTGGAGCTGGGTCTGGGACCCAGATGTCCCCCTGGCCTCCCAGCTCTCTGTCCCTGTGGTTGGAGTTGGGGTTGCTCCATGGGGACAAAGACCTGGGACTGTGGGCCTTGGCGCAGAGGGTGATGGGGCGCAGCTGACTGCGGGGGTCACTGTTCTCTCCGAGGTGCTTGGGCATTTGGCAGCCCTGCACTGCACCCCAACAAGGCTATGTCGTGGCTGGTGGGCGCTGGGGAGCCCAGCCGGGGGCCTGGAGTCCTGCCCCACAGAACCTGTGCCGTCCGTCCCAGGTGGAGGTTCATGACCTACTAACATCTATGCCAGCCCAGCACGGCCTGGGCACCAGGCTCGGCGCCAAGACAGACACCATGGCCCCGGCCTCAGGGTCCTTAAGTGTAACGAGAAGGGTGGAGAGCCCGTTGGCTTTTGGGAGGTCTTGCTCTGTGCCAGACCCCGGGCCCCACGCTCCGCCTGGTGGTCTCCTGAATCCCACGCCAGCCTCTGAGACACGTTTGGTTGTAATTCCCATTTTAGGGATGAAGCACTGAGGCACAGAGAGCTTCAGGGACCTGCCTGGGTCATGGGGCAGGAAGCAGAGTGGCTCCAGTCCCAGGGACTGGGGAAGTCGGAGCTCCATGAGCAGCAGGAGAGGGGTGGAGGGCTCCTTTTGAACCCTGTACTTATGGATGGAATGTGCCTGGAGGGCAGACACCATCTCCCAACTGAGGGCCTCTGTCCAGGGCGTCCACCTGCTCACTCACTGGCTCATCTACTCGGTCCCCGAGGACTGAGTGCTGGCCAACATGCAGGAGCGGTGCTAAGCCCAGAGGCCTTTGAATCTCCCAGGCCAGTTCCCATTGAGTGGAAGTGTCTGCCTGGAGCCCAGGGTTGGAAGGGATCTGGCCTATGCTCCAGCTGATCAGGGGTGTCTGCCGAGGGCTCAGCGGGGAGCCTTCATGGCAGACCTGCTGGGTAGCTGCCCCTGGGGTTAGGATGGTGTCTGTTTAGCGCTTGGGACATCTGGGGTGCTCCAGCACATGGAGAGGGGCCTGGGGGTCAGGAGAAACAGGCCTGTTACCCCTGGGTAAGGTGCACCACCTGTCTGGGGCCTCGGTTTCCTCAGACACCTTCTTCCAGGAGGCCTTGCGAGCATCGCAGGACTTGAACATGATGTGAAGAGTGGAGGGGGTTAGCACTGAGATGAAACAGGAAACTCCCCCCTGCCCCCTGCCCCTTTCCCCAAATCCTTCCAGAAGCCGAGCGTGCTGGTCAGGCCAGAGTTAATCCCCGGCTGGCCCCGGGTGGGGTGTGTGTGGGTGTGTGGGTGTCTGTGGGGGGTGGCAGCTCAGTGGTTCCTGGCTGGGAGTTGTTTTTATAACTCACTTAGTACAGACCTTTGTCCCCACACTGGGCTCAGCTGGGAGTTTCTAAGGAGAAGCTCCTTGGATCTCAGGAACTGAATCTTAGACACTTTTTTTCTTTTCATTCGAGTGGTGGTGGCTGGTGTGTGTGCCGCCTGCCTCCCCCACCTCCCCACTCAGTGACTAAAACTACAGACCATTGTGCCAGACGCAGAATTATGTTTCATGGGGATTTTTTTCATTAATGCTCAGAACAATCTAACTGGTGGGTAGGAATATAACCCCCATGTTACAGTTCAGGAAACTGAGGCCCAGAGAAGAGACGTTCTGGGGTCACGTGTCTCCTGGCTGCTGCACGGGGACCAGCCTCTGGTCTGACCCAGGGAAAGATCCATTCTTGACCGGCCGCGCCTCCCCCTTGCTCTCCTGTCCATTCATTTAATTGCTCGTTTATTCCCTGGGCCTTGTGTCCTTCTGCAAGTATTAGGTGCCTGCTGTGTGCCAGGCTCTGCTTCAGCTCCCAGAACCACTGCTCTCGTGGATCTTACATCCCAGACCAGCTGGAAAACAAACAGAAATAAGTGAGCAGATAAATAAACAGGGTGGCAAGGATGGCGATAAAGGAAGCAAATGAGGGTCTGGGGGACAGGAGAGTGACCATCCCTGCTTTGCTGGATGCAAACCCTCCAGCAATCTGTCCTGAGCTCGGGCTGCACTCCTGTCCCTCTCGCTTCCCACGGCTGGTGAATTTTTAATGGTGCTTACACTGAACAAAGCAGGGTTTTGGTTTTTGTTTTGAGAGCATTTCTAAAAAAAAAAAAAATTGTTTCTCAAGTGTACATGTGAAGAGAGTGTGAGCTAGAGACAGCCCGGTGAGTGCCGACAGCCCGGTGAGTGCCGACAGCCCGGTGAGTGCCGACAGCCCTTGATTTACCTCCCGAGCTGGTGGGCAGAGCCCTTCTCCGGAACCGGCCCCAGGATGTAGCACAGGGGGTGTCAGCCGTGTGTCCTTGGTGCTCACTCCCAGTGCCCTCCGCTTAGCCTGTTTACTGAGCACCTACTGTGGACTAGCCACTGAGTTCTTCACGTGAATCACCTTGTTGAATCCTCACGACAGAACCGTGACCGAGGTCCTGTCGTCATCATGCCCATTTTACAGACGGGGAGGCTGAGGCTCAGAGAGGCGAAGTGACTGCAGTCTAGACTTCTTTGCTTCCAGGGCCGCTCTTGTCACCCCGACGCCTGGGGAGGTGGGTGGCAGGAGGCAGAGGTGACCTCCAGGACTCTGAGAGCCGAGACTCGCGAAACTCCATCCCTGTGATGCTGCCCCGGGTTACCCTGGCCGCCCGCTCTCAGCGTCTCTCAGCGCTCGGGGTTGGGAGGGTGGCCTGGCCCACAGCCGGGGGTCCAGCCTGGAGTGCCATCTCCCCTCTGCGTGGCTTTCATCTGCCTCGTGGCAGGGTCTCTTCTCAGTGCTTGGTTTTCCTTCTTGGCCGTGAGGACGTCTTTAGTCTCATTCATGAGAAAATGGGAGTGATTTTTTTTTTTTTAAATATATCTTTATTAATTTCGGAGAGAGGAAAGGAGAGAGAGAGAGAGAGAAACATCAACAAAGAGAGAGTCATTGATCGGCTGCCTCCCCGACTGGGGATCGAGCCCGCAACCCGGGCCTGTGCCCTGACCGGGAATCGAACCCTGATCTCCTGGATCCTAGGTCGATGCTCAACCACTGAGCCACGCCCAGCTGGGCGGGAGTGATTTTTATATTTATTTATTTTAATATGTTTTTATTGATTTCAGAGAGAGGAAGGGAGAGGGGGCGAGAGAAACATCAATGGTGAGAGTCACTCACCGGCTGCCTCCTGCGCGCCCCCTGCTGGGGACCCCGCCGCCGGGGCCTGTGCCCTGACCGGGAATCGAACCGCGACCTCCTGGTTCGTGGGTTGAGGCTCACCCACGGGGCCACGCGGGCTGGGTGGGAGTGATTTTTTATTTTTTATAAACGGCTGCGTGAGTCGGACTATGCTCTGCTGCAGTAACAGTTCCTGAAGCCTTAGGGACGTGACCCAATAAAGGTTTCTGTTTCCTCGCGCTGCAGCGCGGTGGGGGGCAGACAGCTTCCTCCGGCTCCCCCCGCTGTCCTTCCCACCATCCCGGATTTTTTGTTTTTGTTTTTTTTTTTTTGCTTCCAGCCTTACAGTCTGGAGGCGGAGCGAGCAGGTGGGTGACGCCCCAGGATGCTTTAGGGTGGAGCCTGGATCGTCATTCCTCCCTCCCATTGGCCAGAATGGAGTCACATGGCCGCACCTAGCTGCAAGGGAGGCTGGGAAATGTAGTCCTCAGGTGCGCTCAGGCGGCAGATGCCTAAGTTCAATGAATACAGTGTTGCCAGGGACACAAAGGCCTAGAAGAAAGCAAAGGGGGAGCTTGGACCCATTCTCGGGTCACAAAAGTAGACTAAAATGCCCTCAGCTGCGGGCGGGAGGGGCAGGGCTCACCACATGCCTACCAAGAAAATGTTTATTTTTCACACGTCTGCCTGCCTCCCCCAGTAGACTCAGCTCCCTGTGGGCAGGCCCACAGTCCCTGTGCTCGGCAGCTTATTCGTCCCTAGCGGATAACAGATGCCCAACCACTGTCTCTTCAATGAGCAAACATTGTGTGAGGGGTCGTGATCAACAACTGTGTTAGCTTTGCATGGATCAGATTCATAAAAAAAAAAAAAGTATATTTGAACATCCGTCTAGCATGGAAGTCCCGCTTGAGAAGAAGAAAAGTTTTGCCCTGGCCGGAGTGTCTCACACACCAGAGGGTTGTGGGTGTGAATCCTGGCCAAGGGCACGTACCTGGGTTGCAGGTTCCACCCCTGGCCCTGGTTGGCGCGCGTGTGGGAGGCGGCCAATGGATGTATCAGTGTGTCTCTCACACATCAATAATCCTCTCTCCCTCTCTCTCCTCCCCTCCCTCCCTCCCTTTCACTCTCTCTGAAAATCAGTGGAAAAAATATCCTAAGGTGAGGGTTAACAACGGCAGAAAAGAAAACAAACTTTTAACCAGCCTTGCCCCTTCCCTCGTGGTGAGCACAGTTTTCAAATCAGCGAGTGCCATTCATTGATTCTTTGATGAGCGGAGGGATCGATTGGGTTGTTCTTTCAATAGATATTTGTCGAGTGTCTGCTATGTGCTAAACCCCTCACAGGACATCAGAGAAGGGGAAGGACGGTCCCCTCCCCAGCGGCGTGCGGCACACGCGGGGAGACAGGCCGTGCCAAGCAGTGAAATCAGACACCGTTTAATTCTGCGAGCCCACATCTCAGTTCCTCGCCTGGGACGCCACGCGCCGAGTTTCATCTATGCTGCGGCACCCGCTGCCCCGCATCTCGCGGCTCTGAAACGGGGATGTGTCTGGTCATTGACGGCAGCTTTGGTTTCACAAAGTCTGGTACTTGACTCGTTGGACTCTTGACATTTATGAGGCATGTCACACAACACACCCCGTCCTCCCACATCAGGGACTGGGCCTGTCCCCGGGTCGATGAAGGCAACCTCTCGGCGTGTTTGGGGTCACAGGGAAGAGACGGGAAGCCTTCCTCACTGAAGGCTGAGCGTGTCCTAGGTGCTGTGCGTGGTGGCCCACGGCGGAGGTGTTGTATACACCCCGTCAGGGAGCTTGTCTGACCCCCAATTTACAGGTGAGGAGACAAAGCTTTTGTAGACTCGCTCACTGGAAGGGCTGGGGTTCCAACCCCAGAGCCAGGCTCTGGGTCACCCTCCACCTCTGGGCAGACGATTTCCCAGATGAGGGAGCTGCGGTGCACCGAGCTCGCCTGCGCCAGAAAGCGGCAGAGCTGGGGCGTGAACCCGAGCCTGTTCTTCTCGGAAACCCAAATGCTTCGTGACTCTGCTCTCCTGCCGTTGGCCTCCTTGTAGAAAATGAGGTGGACTGACTGGGCAGCTTCCCGAGCCCAGACCTCGAAGTGAGCCTGTTTGAGCCCCTCCATCTCCAGGGTTCTGCATGAAGACTGTTCTTGGGCCAAGACATTGAAGGAGAAAAAGCAGCTGGTAAACTAGCGATGCCAGCCTCGCTTTCAGCACCGGCGAGGCCTGGGTCACGGGAACTCAGGGACTATCTTTGATGGCTTATGGGAATGTATTTAATACTGGCGGTGGGCTTTGTGATGAAGTTCCTGACACAGGTTCCAACTCTTCTCCATCCGGGAGCAGACCTGTGGTTTGGGCGGCATTGGCTCCACCCCCAGCTCTAAGCCTCGCAGCTCCATCTGCCCACCGAGGAGGAGTGGGACATAACCCAAGTCCAAAGCAGGCCAGCACAGGGCTCAGGTACGGTTAGGTTAGAGCAAAGCTTGACGTTTGTTCCTATGAGGTAGGACTTTTCATCGACCCCATTTTACAGACAGGAAAACCGAGGCCAAGAAAGTAGGATAGATTGAGTTATTGTTCAGCAGTTATTCACTCCCTTTCTCCTTGGGGTGGAATAGATTTTCCTGCCCTGCTTCTTTGGCCTTGGCCATATGACTTGTTTTGGCCAATGGACTGTGGGTAGAAGAGAAAGCAAGCCTCTTAGGAGGAGGCTGTAGGAGATATCACGTGGTTTTGCTCTATGTCTGGCATATTTGTGATCTGTCACGACAAAATGTATCCCATTTAACTTCCGGTCCAAAAGAAATGTGGAGACACGTGGGGCAGGTTGAACCTAACCCCCAGCCCGAAACAGAACTGCCTAGCGGAGTCCAGCCTTGGCCAGGCAATTGCAGTCAACCTACAGAGCAATGAGTGTGAGAAGAAATGTTTGTAGAGGAAGCCTCTGAGAGTTTGAGGTTGTTTGTTATACAGCATCATTATGGCAAACGCTGACTGCTACAGAAATTTTAAGTGACTCGATTGAGCTAATGAGTGGAAGAGTCAGGGTCAATAATTTTAGCCTTGTTACAGTCCCTATCTAGTGCGTGTCTTAAGGCTTCAGGTAAAGTTAGCCGTTAATGAGAACAGAATAGGAAGTGAGTGTTCTCTGCAGGCATCACACCTTCTCTAGCTTGCTTTCTTTATGTGTCTAATGGAGACAGTAAACGTAGTGTATGTCTGCACATCTTTGCTACGACTGGAATGTCATCACAAGTTTGACAGACATTTCAAGTTTGGAGACGGAGAGGTTTTGAAAAGTAACCTTTCTGTCTATGAGCTTTAAGGAAACTTGGCAAAACAATTAAACAAAAGTCCCTCCCCTTATTGAAGGCTATTTGATGGATAAGCCAATTTTCTGTTAAAAGAATCTCTTTCTTAGGAAGGTGATACCTTTTACTATATTTATAGATATGAATTTTCCTTTAAGTATCGCTTTGGCTGCATCTTCTAAGGTTTAATATCCAGTGCTTTCATTTTAAGATCCAAATAGTAGGAGATGTCTAAGTAGTATGTAATTTCCTTTGAATTCCCTCTTCATCTTGAGTTATTTGGAAGTTTTTAAAAATTTCACCTACTTAGATTAAAAACACACACCTCTAGCTATATTCATTTAGAATTTTCATTTCACTGTGTCGAGAATGAGTTTTACTTTAGAATTTGTTGAAATTGTCTTTGTGCCTGAAGACCATGATCATTGTTTAAACGTCCTGTGGGATTGTTACTTGTAAGAGTACAGGTTTTTGACAGCTCCAGATACCTGCAGTCCAGTAAAGTTAATCACTCATTGCCCCACCTCTGCTCCCGGGTATCATGTACAAATAACTGGAAATTGGAGTGCTTTTGTTTTAAGAGAAAACTCCCTAGGGTCCAGCCCAGCCAGGTATTTGTTCTGTTGGTGACTTTGGGCTCTTCTGAAGAAATGGGTTTGTTGATTGGCACCTACAGCGTTTGTTATAACAAACACGAGTGAATCCTGCGGACAGGGGATCCAAGTGGAAGGCGCGGTTAATTAATCCTTGACTCCCGCTGGGTGTGTTTGAGGGGAAGGAGGCTAATTTCTGGTTGATTCACTTTCCTGATTTCCCCTCTTCTAATGCCTGCATTAAGCTGTCCAATTTGTTGATAAAATTTGCATTAAAAGGTGATCTAGGAAACACTGAATGACTATTGGGTCACGATGAACTTTTCACAAATAAGATGATCCTCTAGCTTCTTGCGCAGTCTCTGGGCCATGTCCGGACCTATGTGAAGTTCAGGGCCGTTGCCTCATTGCTGTGCTTGGTTGCTGGTCCAGTGTGTAGAATAATCGTCACCATCATTTACCTGCTGGGCTTGTCCCCCATGTTAAATTCTCACCATCATCACAGCTATGCTATGGGATGGGACTATTACTCCCCCATTTTCCAGATTGGGAAACTGAGGCCCGCACAGCTTCAGTCAGTGGTTCCCAAACCCGGCTGCACCTCAGAGCCACCCAGGGCCTTGTTAATCATGCAGAATCTTGGGAGGGAGAGTGGAGTCAGACTGACTCTAACGTGACTCACCCCCTCCCCCAACCCAGCCTCCCCTCTGGCCCCCCTGTCAGCCAGCGCTTCCTGCCTCCCAGGCAGCTGGGGACCCCCTGGGCTAGTGGGACCTCATGGGTTCAGAAGGCGGGAGAGGCAGGACCAGGTGAGCGCCCAGCAGGGAGGGCGCCGCCTTATATGCTGAGTGGGGACATTTCCAGAGCTCCTACCCTCGTTTCCTGCTCACCCCGAGGTGCCCTGGGACCTGCTGAGCCTCACCCTGCCTTTCCCCTCCCCTGAGGCCTGGTCTGTGCCAGGTCCTGAGGAAGACTGTGGAGGAGCACATGGTCTGATGGGGGAAACAGAGTCACGGGCAGCTGCGTCCACAATCAGGCCCCCCCCACACCCGGAGAACACAGTGGACCGAGCGCCCAGCCCTCCTGCGGGTTCTTCGGGCATGACCTACAATCTCTTCCACATGTCCCCTTCCCATGCTGCTTCTTCCAGGAAGCCTTTCTGGATGTCCCCACCAGGACCATGCATTTCTCGTTGCCCCCGGTCTCTGAGCGTCATTATGGGTTGGATTCACATGGGTTCTGCCTGCCCCTCCCTTCTCCCCGTCGGTGGCCAGCTCCTCCTGGGAGGGGCTGCAGTGCTGCTCTGGAGGCAGAAAGACTGGGGTCCGGCCTATTGAATTTCCCCTGGGACCTCGGGGACCGCCATAAGCGGGGGCTGCAGTCACGCCCGGCCTCCTCCTTTGGCCCTCCAGCCCTGGCCCTCCCTGCCTCTGCTCACCCTGCGAATGAGGCCAGGCTGTGCCACCCTTAACGTCAGTTTCTTCATTTGCTCAACAGGGACAAGAGCAACCCAGTCCACAGAGAGCCATGACTCGGAGATGAGCACAGCGCTTGGCACGGAGGGAGCTTGAGGCCAGCCCTTCCCAGGTGATCACCAGCCCAGAGCGTCTTCCTTTGCCATCCCCTCTGTGGAACTTGGATTTGAAGGTAAGAAGAGCCCCTTCCTCCCCACCAGAAAGAAACCAAAGAATCACAGGGCCACTGCCCATGAGCCTGGCTGCTCCCTTTGCAGACCCGCCCAAAGACCACCAAGTCCCACGGACTAATTTTCAGATAGGAAAACAGGCCCCGGAGGGGCCCAAGGAACTTGCTCAGGGTCACACCGTGTGGCCCAGGCCGGGCTGGGCCAGGGATCCAGGCCTCCTGACTCTGATGGAATTGTCTAGCAGTTTTCTTTTGGGGTCAAGTTTGCAGTTCAGCTCCTGCAGTCTCAGGGCTGTACAGCGCCGCGGGGGCTGGTTGGCCTCACCCATCCACTCACTGTGTCCCTCACTCGTGTTTATTAAGCAGCAGCTCCCCTCCGGGCACCGTGGCGGTCTCTGAGGCGGCCTGGTGATGAGCTGGGATTTCTGCAAGTCACAGAGACCTGGCCACGGTGCTTACACCCAGAACGCAGATGGTCCTGCAGAAGGCAGTCAGAGCTGCGGCAGCCTCTGGAGAGGGCCTTGTCGCTTTCTGCCCCACTATCCCGAGCATGTGGCTTTTGTCCTTATGGCACAAAGTGGCTGCTTTGCCTCCAGGTGTCACGACAGCATTCCAGGTGGGAAAATTGATGTGAAGATTGGGGGGGGGCTGGGGGAAGTGAAGGGCAATGTTTTCTTTTTATCCTGGAAAACAAGTGATTTCCTAGACATTCCCAGCAGGAGACTCCTAATTCCATCTCATTGGCCAAACTTGGGTCAAGTGGCCCAGCTAGCTGCAAAGGAGTCTGGGAGGTGCATGGTTTTATCTGAGCATATTGGTCTATTTGAACAAAACCAAGGTTCTGTTAGGAAGGAAGACCGGGGTGAAATGGACACCCAGTTGGCCAAGTACTCTTACCCACTGAGCAGGGTCTCTGTCCTCGAGGAGCCCGCATGTGGGGGCCACATGGATTCAGACTTCACTCGAGCAGGAAGCAGCTGGTGTGTGCCCTGGAGGGACCCCCAGCTCTCCTCTGCCGTCCTCGGAGGCAGTGTCCTGTGCCCAGCGCAGCGCCTGGCACGCAGTAAAGGCTCGGTCAATACTTGTTGGGACAAAGGGGCAGTTTGTAGAGGGCACCAGCCGGGCCAGCTTGGCAGAGGTTCACGTGGTGGTCTCTGGGCTTTTAGTTCAGCACTTTATTAAATGCCTCTTCTGTGGCTGAGATGGTGGGGCGCGTGGAGGCTGGCGGCCAAGGCCAGGCCCTCCCTCAGGAGAAGGCTAGCACCCTGCCTTCTGGGGGGAGCTTTAGCGATCCCGGGGCTTAGTTCCCCACATTAAGACCTTTGTCCGACCTCTGCCTCAGAAGCCACAGAGGCTGGGAGCTGCCCCTTTGCTGAGAAGACCTCAGCTCCCAAGCGCCAGGGGCTGGACGGTGACAGATCTGAGATTCGAATCCGAGTCATCCCCCCCCCCCCCCCCCGTACCAGGTGGCGGACATCGCCTCTCCTTTATCAGGATGGAGTGGTCACTGACCCGTGGGCTGTGGCTATGGGGGGGTAGGGTGGGTGGGACGGGGTGGGGGAGCCTCGGGTGGGTGGTGGAAAGGCGGGGGGTCAGGAGGGAGATGCGGGGCTGCAGGAAGAGATGCCAGGCTGCTGGGGCCGCGTTGCAGCAGCTGTGCCCGGGGAGGGCTCAGGCCCTGGGCAGGGGACAGAAGCGCCTGGTGGCAGCTCCCTGAGCCCGGCACCCCTCGGCGCCCCGGTTCTTGGGGCGCTGCTGGCGCTCGGTGCCCGCGGGAGGCAGCGTCTCTCCTCCCTTCCCTGCCTCCTGAGCCGCAGTGCTCTTGGCTGCGGTGCCGCATTTGCTCGCTCTATGGGAAAAACTTGTTTTTGTCGGTGAACTCTGGCTCGATGACTCAGGAGACACCCAGGGAGCAGCCTCCTGGTGTCAAGGGGCCGCTCAGCTAATGAGCCGATGTTTATAAAGTGCTTTGAAGACGAAAAATTCCACGCCGGGGCCGAGGGTGTGGGCTGTAATTTGGGGGCGAGGGTGAGGAAGGGCTGGGGGCGGGGAAGGGGCCGAATCCTGCTGGGAAACAGCCCCGGCCCTGGGCCGGGCAGCGGCCGGCGCCCGTCTGGGCAGAGGCGGCAGCTGCCCCTTTGTTCAGAGCCAGGCGCCCGAACCCCACACGCTGCTCTGATTCTGGTTTCCCCGAGCGGGGGCGTGGGGGAGGGGCGCGGGGTCCCTGCCCCAGCCTGAGCTCTCGGGGCTGGGGCGGGAAAGTCAGACAGCAAAGTGGCCCCTTCCCAGGGCTGGGCACCGTCAGGAGCTCACCCCTCCCTCCCTCCCTCCCTCCCTCCCTCCCTCCGTCCTCCCTTCTTTCCTTCCTTCCACAAACACGTCTGCCTGTGCCGGGCGCTGGGCAGGCGCAGGGACTGAAGAAACCGTCCCTGCCCGCTTGGAGTTTCCGTCCTGGAGGGGGAATGGCATCTGACAGATGGAGATGTCTACTACCCTGCAGTTATGGGAGCAGGGGAGGCACTGGACGGCGTGGGCTCGGGAGCTAGACCCGCCCCAGGCCCTGTCCCAGCCCCTGTCCCAGGCCCTGTCCCAGCCCCTGTCCCAGGCCCTGTCCCAGGCCCTGTCCCAGCCCCTGTCCCAGCCCCTGTCCCAGGCCCTGTCCCAGCTCCTGTCCTGTAGGACCTGGGAGGCCTCCCCAGGAGGGTGCGGCTGGCCGGGTATCCCCAGGTCCCGGGCAAGGACGGAGAGAGCACGTCAGGCTGGAGAGCAGCGCTAATTAACACGTTAATGAATGAACCCAGTAACCTTTAGTGAGCGGCGACTATGAGCTGTGCTCCGGGGATGGAGGCAAGGACTGCAAGCGAGCACCCTGACCCTCGCCCACGAGACTCGCACCCTGTCTAATAAGCAGATGAGGAAAGGAATCTGAAATATCAGCAGGAAGAAACGGTGCCAAAAAGAGAACAGGGTCGCGTGGCAGAGGTGCCCGGGAGGCTCCCCCAGGTTGTGCTGCGGGACACGGGGGCCTTTTGGAGGAAGTGGGGTTTAAGCTGAGACCTGGAGGGTGGGAGGAGCCAGCCCCGAGTAGGTGTGGGCGGTGCAAAGGCCCCGAGGCAGGACTGAGCTCAGTGTGGTCAAAGAACCGAAAAAGGCCGGTACTGTGGCTGGAGCACAGCGAGCCCCAAGGAAAGCAACCAGACAGGAGCTCAGCAGGGCCACTCGTGCAGGGTCGTGTATTGTCGGCCTGTGGCCGTGGCAGACAAGGTAACTACCACAGCGGCTTAGACAGAGGGGATTTCGACTCAGACAACAGTAAGCCTGGGCGAGTCGTCACGGGCCCATGTAGTGGCTTATAAACGATGCCATGCACCCTGGCTCTTCCTGTCTTCCTTTCCACTGTCCCCAGCACGGGGACCCTGAACTCACATTGCTGCCTCATGGCCACAGTTTGGCTGCTGAACCTCCAGGCCTCATGTCTGTGTCCCAGGCAGGAAGAGGGGGGAAGAGTAAAAGGCCAAAGGGCAAAGGCTGAAAAGGCCTTTTCCTTGACAGACTCCATCTCTTTTTTTGTGTTTTATTTTTAAAATTATTATTATTATTTTTTTACTGATTTTAGAGAGAAGAACAGGGGGAGGAGAGAGAAAGAAACACATGTGCCCTGACTGGGGATCGAACCCGCAGCCTTGCCGTATCGGGGCGATGCTCTCGGCCACTGAGCCACCCGGCCAGGGTTGACTCCATCTTTTTATTCAGAACGGGACGTGCTCCCCAGGGACTTCTGTCCCATCTCAGTGGCTAGAACTGGGTTCCATGGCCGCCTCCAACTGCAAGAAAGGCTGGGAAAATCAAGTTTTAAAATTGTGCTCGTTTCCATAGTGAAGGGAGGAAAGGCAGAGGGACTGGAATGCCTGTTGGGTGGCCCATCCATAGCTTTGGCGAACGGCCTACCAAGGCCCCTGGGAGGGAAGGGCTTGGTGAATTCTGGGCCAGGAGGTCAAGGACTGGGCAGGGATAAGGCTGGGGGTGTGGACCTCACCTGGAGATCTCCAGGGAGCCAGGGATGGCTTTTCAGGAGCAGTGACGTGGCCAGACTTGGGCTGAAGTTCTGATATTTGACCTGAGCACCGGCGATGTGTCTCCAAGGGAGGTACATTCCAGGCTCTCCTTGGAGACTTGACCGGGGCGTCCTCAGGGCTCAGATTAAACCCTAAGTCCTCAGAGAAGGGCTTCCAGCCTCCTTGGTCTCTCTCCTTTGTGTACCTCCCTCCCTGGCAGCTGTCCTTCCTGTTGGCACTCAGCGTGGTCCATGGGTGGCTCCTGGCTGTCCCACAGCATCGCTGAGGCACAGAAAGGAAAGTGGGGGTACAGTGTCCTCCTTGCACTGATGGGGAAACAGGCTCAGGAAGGTGAAAGCCTGCACCAGGTAGGGGCCGGGCTCTGCCACATTGAGGGAGGACACCAGGCACTGGATGTCGGGGCCGCTGAGCTCTAACTCACACCCACTGCGTGCAAGGCTGGGCGAGAGTGGGGTGTGTGTGTGTGTTTTGGAGGGGCCCAGGCCCTGTCCTGGGGAGTTTACCATGTGGGGCTGCCTCTTTGGACCAACTTCCTCTCCCTTGCTGTGTGACTTTGGGCAAGGCCCCTCTCTCCCTGGGTCAATTTCTCGGAGAAATGAGGGGGTCGGCAGGGATGGTTCTGGATTTTCCCGCTACACCCATCAAGTTCACCCTTTGAGTTTTAAAGATTCCAGCCCCTTGTTGGCTCTCTGTGTCTGTCTTTGGCTCAGAAAATCGCGCCCATGCCCTTCCCTGCCGCCCCTGCTGCCCTGCTCCGGACCCAGCACAAGTAATTAGGCGCCTGTGTGATTAAAGGTGCCCTGACTGTCTCCCTGCAGGGCCTGTGGGCCAGCAAAGGGGACCATGTCTGCCCTCGTCTCTGCCCTCCAGCAGGTTAGTTCAGGGCCTGGCACACAGTAGGTGCTCAGTAAATAGAGCAGCTGTTGTGATGATGACCATGGTGAACCAGGACACTCGGAGAGGCAGCTGCTGGAGGGAAAGGCGCCCCAGCCGGGCGCAGGCAGCCGCAGTCCTCACCCCTCCCTATTACTGGCCGCGGAGGCCCCGCATTTCCCCCCAGACAAGCCCAGGCTCCCAGCCTGCAGGCCGCGCCGCTCCAGGGAGAACTACAATCCCCAGAAGGCCGCGGGGCCGTGCCGAAGTGTTGCATCATGGGAGTTGTAGTTTATAGCTCGCCCAGCCCTCCCCGCGCTGCGGCGGGTGCGGACCTGGAGGAGCGGCTGGGCGCCTGCAGGGCTCGGGCTGCGGGGTGCAGCGCGGGCCACGCCGGGGACCCCGGGACAGCTCCTTATTGTTCACCTGGGAGCCCCTCCTTGGCTCCCCCTGACACCCCCAATACCATCAGCCCCCCCTCCCTGATCAGCGCTTTGAAACCCCTGATCTCGCCTAGACCTTTGCAGCCTCGGTTGACTGCCGATTGTCAGCTGTGCGTCTGGCCCTTTGGGGTACAGCGCTTAGGGTCAGGGAGCGCGGGGGACATTCTACCGTTAATAACACATCAGATGACCCCACCTGAGTCGCGGGGAGGGCCACACAGGGGCCTGGGTGAAGCCGGGGACCAGGACACTAGGACAGGGCCTGGGATGGCCAAGTGGGGAGCAAGGAAAGGTGTTTCCGCTGAAGGGAACAGCAGGAGCAGGAGGGAGGGCTCTGGGGCTAGAGGGGACTTGGGGCTTTTGGAGAAGCAAAAGAAGGGGGGCTGCAGGGCAGAGAGCAATGGGGAGAGGGCGTGTGGGAGAGGGGGTGAGTCCGGCCCAGCATCTCAATGACCTGGAACCACTGTGACGGTGTCCATTTGACCCCAAATGAATGGGTGACTTTCTCAGGCAGGGTGGCTGGCCCAAGCTTGACCAGGGGTCAGTGGCAGAGCCTGGACTTCACCCAGGGGCCCTATTAGAAAAGTTCACCCCTAAAATTTGCCTGCAGGCTATTCTTCTGTTAAGGCCAAGGGGACCCCCGAGTCTTGCTGGGCTGGCTGGTGGGGCTGACAGCTGAGGCTGCCCGAGTCTAGTGCTCGAAGGAGGGCGGCAGGGAGGGCCCGAGAGGGTCGCTTCCTGGGTGGGTGCCAGACAGGGACACTGGTGGGGATGTTTGCTGTCCTGTGCTTGGCCGGCGAGTGCCGTCCCCTTCCCGTCTGCCACCCCGCCAGAGCTCTCGAAAGCTCAGGTCTGACCCCAAACGCCCCTGTCTGGTCAGGCCCTGCGGGTCAGGCAGCCAACGAGGCCGAGGGCGCGTCCGTCGTGGATCCACAGTGTCTCGCGCGATGCCGGGCATTTAGCAGGCGCTCAGTATGTTTTATGTTGAACGTTGCTGGGACGTTGGGCTCTGGCTTCCCAGGTCCGATTTGGGAGGGATGGCCGCTGTGATGAAGTTCTCAGAAGAAATTCAGAACCAGCTCGCCACGCGCAGGCCCACAGCTGCGGCGTCAGCACTCACAGCAGTGGAAATGTGGGAGCAGCCAGGAGCCCGTCGGCGGAGGAGCCAGAGGTGGTCCATCCGCCCGGAGGAATATTACTCGGGCAGTAAAAAGGGAGGCGGTTCCGACACGTTATAACACGGATGAGCCCTGGGGACGTTGCACTAACTGAAACAAGCCCGACGCAGGAGGACAGATACTGTTTGATTCCACTTATGTGAAGCCCCGAGAGTGGTCAGATTCGCAGAGAGAGACAGGAGGGAGGACGCTGGTCGCCAGGGCCGGGCGAGGGAGGAACGGGGAGTTCGTGTTTCGGGGGGACAGAGCTTCAGTTTTGCACGATGGGGCCCCGGGGACGGAGTGGCGCCGACGTGCTCAGTGCCCCAGCCGCGCATTAGGAACGGCCGGGTGGCACGTTTTATGTGACGTGTATTTTACCAAAGAAAAAAATGGAAAAATATGTTTTTCTATCCTGGGAGTTATTTAGTTTTAACTTCTCATGATGAAAATGTTCAAAGATTTCCCCCAAATGGACAGAATAGTATAAGAGGCCCCATGTGCCTGTCACCCCCCGAACCCACGACCGCTCACTGTTGGCCTCGTTGCACCTCTGTCCCCCCCCCGCCCCATCGCCCGCTTACTTTGAAGCGAACCCCAGATACCGCACCGTTTCATCTGGAAACACTTCAGCCTGCAGCCCTGAAAAATACGGGCCTTTCAGACAGAACACGAGCTCTGGACCTACAAACCCCAAATCAATGCCAGCTCATCCCTCTTAAGTGTTAAAATATGGCCATGTATGTATTTCACACGTAATTACATATGTGAAACACATATGTAGTGCCGTCAAATTCCCAGCGGTCTCAGTTTCTAAGTATATAATATAAATACAATATATGGCTCTATTAATAGAATGTATGGCTCTAGTAATATAAGTATATAGCTCTATTATAGTTTTATTTAATGTAATATTTAGTGTATTCATATGCTAGATATTTAAGATATAATTATATTTGTGTACTTAAGATGATTCATATCATATAAAATATATGCAACACACGCTCGTATGTAATTGTTTCCATTTGAACCAGGATCGAAATGGGGGCCGCACGTGGAAACTGCGGGGTTCAACGTCTCCCGCACAGGCTCCCCGCCCCGTGCTCCGCCTTCGTCCTGGAGGGTCCCGCTCGGGGGGTTTGCCCCCTGCGCCCCGGGTTTCTAACCTGCCTCTCCGCTCCCTGTACTCCCCGTAAATCAGGTCTGAGGCTTGTCCAGATTGGGGTTCACTGCTTTGGGGGAGACGACGTCACAGCCGGGGTGTGTTCCCCCTGGGGCGAGGTCGGCAGCCAGTGGTGGGTTCGCGCGGGTCCCGGCCCACAGCGGACCTGCCTTCTCCTTGCCTCCGGCCGCAGGCGACCGTCCTCGCTGGCTGACAGCCTTCAGTCCTTGAGAGGAGCCGGGCCTCTCTGCAGCCTCACCGCGTGGGCCCGGCCTCCCGCGCCCGAGACGGCCCGGCCAGGTCGGGGGGCCTCCCGGCTCTCGCAGCGCCTGCCGAGCTCCAGCCCTCGGGGGATGCGCCTCAAGATCGGGTGGCGCACAGGCGCTAACGTTTCACTCATCGGCTGCTCGGGTTTTCTTCTTTAAAGTCTCTTTTTAAAAATAATGTAAATCGTATATCCGACGGTTTCCCTGGATTAGCTGGCATGCGGGGAAGGGCGCCTATTCGAGGTGTACGCGTGACGATGAGCCTTAGTTAACTGAGCACCTGCTATGTCTCAGGCTCCTGCCTGACCGCCTGTGGGGCGGAGCAGCTGTGATGTCGGACAGCCTGGGTGGGGATCCCAGCCTGAAACCCCGAATCCCCGAATCAGCAGTGACCCCGGGCCCCTCCGACGCCCCGATTCTCCTCTGTGAAACCTCCAGGGGGTAGATTGGAAATTATCCTCAAGTGTCCCTTCCCCCCCGTAATAGATTATACTCGGTCCCTGCTCTCGGCCAGCGACTCTGCGGCGCCTCCCCCGGAGGAGGGCGAGGACAGCCCGGCCCACGGACCGTGGGCTCGGCCGCGACCTGCCGGGCGGGTCGACGTGAATGCATTTGATGAGGGCGTCGGCTGGGAGTTCGGGTGGGTTTTCACTTGGCTGCCTGAGCCCCTGCCACGTGCCACCGGGCAGACGCGTCCCGGGCAGCCGATGGCTCCGGGAGACACGCGTGGAGCTCACCGGGTCTTAACTGCGGCTTGAAGCTAAATCTAGGCGACCCACGGGGCGAAGCAGAATCACCCGCTTGACCCACAGAGAGGAAGAGAAATGCGGCGAGTCACTGGATTGGGGGGTTGTTTGTTACGCAATTTTGTAGCAAAAACAGAGAAACCCACGCATGTAATAATAGCGCCCACCGCACAGGACTGTCATGCGGGTTAAATGAGATAATATATTTAAAAATACATTTCATATATTAAAATATTTGTGTTAGAGTCTGGCATGGAGCAACTCTGAAATAGTCGATATTTTTTATTCACCTAAGCTTTGCGCGTGTGAAAACAAGTGTGCTTCTCAATGTGTCATGACATGTAGAGACTTATTTAACTCAGTAAGGTTATTATTATTTTTTTTAGCTTTACCTGAGGATATTTTTTCCTTTGCTTTTTCAGAGAGAATGGAAGGGGGGGGAGAGAGACACACACGTCGGTCGGTTGCCTCCCGCCCGGGGGTCGGCCTGCCACGGAGGCGCGTGCCCCTGGCAGGAGTCGAACCTGCAGCCCTCCGGCGCGCAGGCCAGCGCTCTGACTACCAAGCCAACTCGCCGGGGCTGTTTTTTTCCTTTCTGAGCCTTGCCACGCAGAGTAACTGTTATTTACAGAAACCCTGACTCCCGGCTCCCAGCCCGAGGTGTGGGTCACAGAAGTGAAATGTCTCAGTCTAGTGACCCTGAGGTCCCTCCGATCATCTCCCCCGGCCGGTGCAGGAGCCGGCTCTTCTGCCCATCTCCGGGGGTTGTGCAGCCTCCGCTTGAATGCTCCTAGCGACGGGGAGCTTCCCACTTCAAACACCGGCCTTGAACTTCTGAGTCTTTCTCGTGGTGAAGACAAGCCTCTCTCTGCCCTGGTGCAGGATGACTGTCTTGGATGGGGCTGGAGTCGTTAACTGATCATGAATAGCAAGAGTACAGGCTCTGGGGTCAGACCTGGGTTAGAATTCTGGGTCCCACACCGAGTGCTGTGTGCCCTTGGGCAAGTGTATTCACCTCTCTGAGCCTCAGGGTCCTCTGTAAAGTGAGGTAGGGGAGATAGTCAAAGATCCCCCTTCCAGGGTGTTGTGGGGCTCAGTCGAGAGATACCCAGTAGGTTCCCGGGGTGTACAGGTTTCGAGGGTACAAAAGTTCCCGCCGGCCGGGCATCTCCCCTCCGTCCTCCGCTTCCTGTGTCCCTTCTCTGATTTTCCGCGCCACCCACAGCTGGTTTCCAGGCTGCTTGGGGACACAGCACGGAGAAGCGGCTCATGCCCAGGCGCTCGCCACGTGACAGGCTCGGGTCTAGACTCAGTGTCAGAGCAAATGCTCGGCCCTCATGGAGCCCACATTCGGGGCGAGGGGGCACTGAAGGCGAGCGTCATGGAGAAAATGGAGCATGACTGGGCGTCCCGGGAATGGGGTGCTGGGAGTCTTGGGGAGCCCTCAGGCGACACTAGGAGGAAGGAGCGTCCCCTCTCCCTGTCCCTGCTCAGCACTGTGGGCTTCTGTTCTGAGCGCCAGTCGCCCCTTAGCAATGACAGAAGCAAAGGGACACAGGTCCAGAGAGGGGAGCCCTGGGTGGAGAGGGGACAGGTCAGTCTCCCAGGATGGTCAGACCTCATGCTGATCTGGACCAAGGGGGTTGAGCGGGCTCCAGACCCCAGGGCTTCAGGTCTGAGGGTCCTGGGGTGCTGGCAGACCCCTGGGGGCCCTAACCTGTCATCTTTTGCAAATGGTCACCGAGTTCCTGCGAGGACTGGCTAGTTCCAGGCGCCGGGGCTCTGCCTCCTGGTACCCCGGCCTGGGGAGGCTGCCCGCCACGGTGGCCCTCTCCAAGGTCAGGAAAGGGCAGGTGGCACTGGGAGCCAGGGCCTTGGGTGGGCGTCAGCCCTGCCACTCACAAGCGTGTGACCTTGGGTGTGACACCTGCCCTCTCTGACCGTCCCCGCGGCTCTGGCCCTGTCCCGCGCCCCCGGCCGGCGCTCCTGCCCCCTCTCCCCGCGGTGCTATTTAAAGTGGCGGTGGTTTGGCTCTTTTTTTAAAACCATTCCCGTACTCGAGCTGAGTTCCACAAGGCCAGCTGTCACCACTAAAAATGTCTGTCGTGTGACAGCCACCAGGAGGAGGTGGGAGGAGGCAGGAGGCCCCGGATGGGACCACAGAGTGGCTGGATTAAAAAAACACACAAAAACGAAAAACAAAAACCAACCCTGCAAGGAAGAGACAAAGGATGGGAGGAGGCGGCTTCCCCGCTTTCCCTCCGGCAGCAGGAGCCTCGTGGCCCTGCCGGAGGACGGTGGCCGCGGGTGACAGGTCGCCCCGTCGCTGCAGCCCAGCCCCCAGGCCCCCGGGGCCCCGCTTGCTGAGCACTGCACCCCATGCTCAGCCCACCCACCGGGACAGGGAGGGAGGACCCGCCCCAGGGTGTCGCCTCCGTGAGGGGCTCCCTCAGGGCTCCCCGGCGGGGGAGCGGAATGAATGTGTCATGCGCCCCTCCTGGGCCAACCCCGGGAGACACCTTTTAAGGGATTAAATGTTTACAGGAAACTTGAAAGGAGCCTGTGTTCTCCCCACTTTACAGACAGGGAAACTGAGGCCTAAGGTGCACTGAGGGAGCCGGGCGCAGACAGGCTTGCAGACACTCCTGCAGTGTTATCCTGAGCAGGTGACCCTCCGGCCTCGACCTCCCCGGCTGGGCAGTGACACAACTGCCTCCCAAGGGTGTTGTGAGGATGAGATGAGGCCAGGCGCCAGGGTGCCTGGGGCATAGAACGTGCTGGAAGGTCGGAGCTGGGGCAGGATCCGGGGCGGTCAGATTCGAGCTGAGTTCCTTCCATCAGGCGTCTGTGGCCTCTCAGGGCTACTGGGGGGCGCGTGGGGGAGCCCTAGGGTGGCGGGCGTGAGGGGCTGTTACCTCTGCCGTCGTCCCCCCCCCACCCCTAGGACCAAGACGTGCGCCCTCGGACCCGGGGTGCTGTGAGCTTTCCGGCCATTAGCCTGACCCTGTAATTTCTTTGGCGGGGCTCCTGGCCCTCAAGCTGTCTGGGGTAACTTACAGCCAAGGGCGCAGGCAAGCAGGGAGCCCCATGGACAGAGACTTTTTTTTTTTAAAGAAAAAGGAAATTATATAATTATTGGAGAAACACTCCCAGGAAGACTTTCCTGTCTCTGGAATCGTTCCCTCCTCTCTTCTCAGGGCTCCCCGGCCTCCCTCCTCCCTCCTGCTCACAGAAAGAGGCCCGGGTAAGTCATTTATACTTTAGTAATAATTAGAGCAGCTGCTATGTATTGAACACCTACCCTACACCAGGAGCTCTTCTGGCTGTTTTCATCTTCAAAAGCTTTGCTTGTCCCTCTGCCAGGAACATGCTCATCTATTGAAAGGTGTTTCCGACCTCCATCCATTGCCTTCTCCACTCAGCGAACACGAGTGAGCACCGAGGGTGCGCCAGGTTCACTCCTGGCGGCAGCCTCTGCCCACCGCGGGCAGCATACGAAGGCCTGAGCCCAGACTGATAGAATCAGAGCCTCTGGGTCGGGGGGCACCTGGGAACCGGCATTTTAAACCAGAAATTACCCCTCCCCCCACCCCATGCCTTTACATGCACCCTGCAACCCACCCACTCCCCCAGCTCAAACCTTTCTCCCCGGGGTCTAAGCTCAGCCCAGACCTGGCTGGGAGGGTGAGCAGCAGGTCAGGCCCATCTCGTACAGGCCCTGGGGCCGTTCTGGGCCTGGCATTGCCCCTCGGTCCAGAAGCTGACCTGGGTAGTGGGCTCCCCCCTCCCTGAGCTGCCAACCCCATCCGCCTCCACCTGGAAATATGTTTGTTTTTTAAAACCCTCACCCAAGAATATTCTTTCCGTTGCTTTTCAGAGAGAGTGGGGGGGGGAGGGAGAGAGAGAAACATTGACGTGAGAGAGACACATTGCTTGGTTGCCTCCTGCATACCCCCCGACCGGGGGTGGGGATCGAACCTGCAACCCAGGTACATGCTCTTGACCAGGAATCAAACCCAAGACCCTTGGGTGCGCGGACCGGCGCTCTAACCACTGAGCCACACTGGCCAGGGCACGATGCTTCTTCTTGGTTCCCCTCTCTCACCTCGAATCCTCCAGGGCAGGGCCCCCCTTTACTCAACTCTGAACCCCACTCCCTGCACAGGGAACAGGGCTCTGCAGGGTGTGGGAGCCCCAGGTGCCTCCCGCTGCTGGTGGGGACAGAGAAGGCTTCGCAGAGGAGGTGACACTTGGCTCGAGCCTTGTAGGAGGAACAGGGAACTGCCTGGTGCCGTGCCCGACTGAGTGCTGAGGAGGTGCCAGGGCCGGGGGACGCTTTGGCCCCGGTGCGCAGAGGAGGAGAGGAGAGCCCTGGAGGAGGGGGGCTGGGAGGTAAACTGGGGCTCAGGGGTTGGGTTAGGAACCCTGGGGGCCAGGGGCCCAGGGCTGGCGGGCGAGAGGCCCGGAGGCCCGGAGGCCCGGAGGAGGCTGCAGGGCCGGGAGCTATTACAGGCTGGGCCCGCCTGGCTCTGACTCTGTCCCGATGGGGGCCCCTCTGCTGCCTGCGCCCAGGGCCTCCTGGGTGGCCCAGGCCGGTCCCCTGGTCCCGGTGAGCCAGCGGGTCCTCCTCGCCCCAGAATCACGTCTCCTGGGCGGGGCGGGGCAGGCCCAGGAGGCAGCCTGGGGGAGAGGGTGGCGGGAGCTGCTTGGCAGCAGACCCAAGCCCTCTTCTCTGGGGGCTCCCCCAAATCTCGACATAAATGAGGCAGAATCAAAATCAGACCGTCTTCATCAGGAGAAATTACTCATTTCAAATATTTGCAGCCGCCTGAACTGAAATTCAGCAAGAAGCCTCAGATGAATAATCTGGGGCCTTTTCAAAGATAGTTTTGCTCAGCAGCTTTCCTGATTTCAGAGCTCCTCCTGCTGCCCCCGCCCCCGCCCGGGCCCCCCCACTCTAGGCCTCCTCCCGTCACCCCCAGTCCTGGCCCATTTCCCCTCCTTTCATCTCGTCTCCTTCATTTCTTTTGCTAAATCTGCAGATACTTGATGGACACCTCCTGCCTGGCTCCGAACTTGGCCTGGGCGCAGAGCAGCGACCCGGTGCGGCCCCCGCCCGGGCGGAGAGGAGGCGAGCCGGGTCCTCGGCGCAGGACCTGCCCTGTCCGCAGGCAGGGCGTTCACCCCATTTTTTGCCCTGTGTGGCACTCCATATTTGCAAAAATTTCCTTTCCGCATTTAAAAAAAAGAAACCTTACATAACCACCTCTCTGGAGGCCCTTTGGAGGCTGGGAGAAAGTCTGGAGACTTCCGCCTCCCCCGACCCCCTGCACCCCTGCACCGGCGGCTGTGGCCTTAGGGATGGGTGCGCTCGCCACCGGAAGGGGACAGGCTGGGGTGCCCTGGAGGAGGGGTGCGAAGAGAGGGCAGGAGGGAGAGGCCATACGCCCCCCCACACCTGGAGCACATCAGCCCCCAAATAACGAAGTGAACCTGTGACCTGCGCAGGCCGGGGAAGCGCAGGGCGCTCAGGGTCACCGGGGCCTGGCAGGTTCTGGCTGGTGGCGAGAAGCCTGCTCGGAGCGTCTTAAAGGGTCGGATGTGAGCCCTGAGCACACAGCACCCCATGAGTGCTCGTTGCTGCTCTAATGCCTTCTCTTGGGGCTCACCCCGCAGTGCCCCTGTCGCCCCCAAGCTGGCCTGTTGCCAGCCCTGGGTCCTGGACAGCGGGGTCGCTCGGGCTTCCTCCCTCTGCCACGGGGGGAAGGCTGGGCAGCGCTGCCCAGAGATGCTCTTGGGGTCTCTCCAAAGTCAGTGGTCCGGCTGCAGGTTCAGCTGAAATGCCAGGTGAATTTTTGGGTCCTTTTGATCGGAAACCAGGGGTTCCCCACCCATGAAGAGAAGGCAGTGGGGAGGGGGCCGGGGCTTGCAACAAGGAGAGATGGCGTTCGGGCCGGGAGCCTGCGACGGAGATGAGGTTCATGGAGGGTCCTCGGGTGGCCACAGTGGGAGGGCCCCCGCCCCCAGCGTGGGGCTGGGACAGAGCTGGGCTCGGTCATTGCGGAATGAGTGGAGGGACCGTGCTGTCGTCTCCTGGGTCAGCTGGGCTCCACGTCTCTCTCCTGCCGAGACTGGCTCAGAGTAGGAGCCACAGCACGCGGGGTCTGCCGCCCTGTGCCGCAGGCTGGACTTTGGCCTAAGGCGCTGGGGAGCCATGGATAGATCTTCAGGGAGCACATAACATAAGGACACAATGGGATCAGGGTTGCCACATAAAACACAGTATGCCCAGTTAAATTTAAGTTTCAGATAAACAACAAACAGTTTTTTTAGTATCAATATGTCCCAAATATTGTATGGGACCTGCTTGCACTAACATTTTATTTGTTGTTTATCAGAAAGTCAGATGGAACGAGGCATCCTGTATTTTTATTTGCTAAATCGAGCAATGACCAACGGGCTGAGAAATGGTGACGCGTTCCCCTCTGGGCTGAAGTGCTGACTTCCCTGCTGCGTCCTCGGAAGGCCACCTGTTCCAGATGGGGAGCTCCAAGATGGGGGAGCCCCTCCTGGCCTGGGCCCCTGAGTGACTGCGTGGAGCAGAGCAGTGGGCATGCAGGTCAGTGAGAGAGGAGCACCTGTCGTGGGAGCTGCTGGGATCAGGGCCGTCTTCCTGCAGCCGAGTCTGGCCGCGCCTGACCCTCCCACCTCCAGGCCCCCACCTCTGCGTGTGGGAGGAGAGATGCACACAGCTCCACATCCCGGTCCCCGCAGTGGGGACCCGCGGCTGCTCAGCCATCGCTTCCTGGACCTGCCTGTGCGAGGCCCAGCTGCCCGCTCTACAGGATGCTCAGCCTTGGCAGCTGTGGCCTCCTGTCCCGTGCCACCAGGGCACTGGCAGGGGCGTCAGCTCAAGGCTGGCACGGGGCAGCCTCCCTTCTCTCTCGGGCCTTTCTGGACCTGGCAGAGCCACATGGAGTCTGGGCACAGCTGGGGTCCCTCCTGTGTGCCCCCCTCTGGAGCCAGGCCCTGCCACAAATGCCCAGCTGCCGCTGGCAGGGCAGAGGGACATCTGGCCCACACTAGCCCAGGTGCTTCGGTCGGTTCCAGAAGCCGGCATCACCCCTAGGCCGGGGGGGCCTGGCTGGCAGGACTAGTCTGCTGGGAGCTCATGGTTCGGGGCCTTCCAGCCTCATCCCTGCCCGCCCCCTCCAGCTTCTGCCACCTGGTGCTACCTCTGGCTAGGGACCTTTCCCTTAGCCACAACCGGACACCTCCCACACCCCTCATGCGGGGGGCGCAGGGGACCCCCTCCTTGCTTCTCCCACGCACTCTGCCACCACACAGGACCCTGTCCCTCGGCTCACACCCCCATGGACTTGTCCACCCGCCTGCGGAGCCTGCGACCCTCTAGGGCAGAGACTGTGCCATCCTGGGGCTCTGGCTCGGAGGGAGAGGGACATGCTGTCAACCGGGCGTGGAGTGGATGGACGGACTCCCATGCGGCCTTGTTAACTGAGCATCTGCTACATGCCGGCCGGTCACATACCCGCTGCGCTCGGGCTCCACTCGGCCACTCAAGCTACGTGGTTATCACATGCCCTTATAAGTCCACTGCTACTTTCCATCCCTGCCTGAGCCTGGGCTGCCCTGGAGGCAGGACCCCACGAGGACCTGGGTGCACACGGTCTGTTGGGAGGCTGTGTGAGGGGGTGGGCGAGTGAGACAGGAGACGCCCTGCAAGGGAGGGGTATGGGGCTGGTCACCACAGGGCGGCGGGGCCTCCTTCCTTCCCCTCCGCCTTCCCTGGAGCTCCCGGGTGCTGGTGGGTCTTTGCTGAGAGAGGTGTGTGGTCCTGCTTTCCTGAGGCTGGGCAGTCTTGGGGGTGGAAGTGGTGGTGGGGGGGTGCTAGGGGCAGGCAGGATGGGAGGAGGGCAGGTCCTATGCTGAGGTCTTTTCACACTTCCCCTCGGTTCATCCTTCCAGTCGCCCTACGAAGCACTCGCGTTATCACCCCATTTTACAGATGGAAAGTTAAGGCTCAGCAGGATCAGCTACGTGACCTTGGGCCGTGGCTGAGCTGGGACGAGAGCCAGGTCCACCTGCCCTTGACCATCACAGGGCTGACTGGACCGCGAGTCCCGCGGTGGAGGCCCCAGCACCGAGCACGGTTCCCAGGACACGGGGTTATGAGTGAAACACTGTCTCTTTGGTGTTATGGTCCCGGTGGGAAGGGGAGGCTAGGGCCCCCCCAAAGCCAGGCCTGCGTGCGAGCTGCTTAGGCAGCTGCTGCACCCCGAGTCTCCCGACGCCTTCATGCTCCTTACCCGGCCCCCCCGCTGTGGGACCCCAGCCCCACCCCAGCCCTTTCCTGCTTGTCCTGGGAACTGGCAGAGGCTGCTTAGGCTCGGTACCCAGAGGCGGTGTTTGACCAGGACCCAGCTTGGGGGCCCTCCCAGCTCTCCCCCCTCAGAAACTGGGGTTTCTCTTCTGAATGCTAGAGGGGCCCGGGGCCCGATAACGGGGCGCCTAGCCCACCTCCCTGCCTCCCCAGTCGTTTCCTGCCCAGGTAGAGAGAGTTTAGGCAAGCTCACTCCTGCTGCCCAATTTTCATTAATTGGATCTAAAAGGGTTTCTATTTTCTCCCCGAATGCTGATTGATCCAGCCGAGGTAAACAGCACCGCCAAAAGGGGGGGGGGTGCTGCTGAGGGAGATGGGATAGCTAATGTTACTTGACATTTACTCAGAGAGAAAGGGAGGGAGGGAGGGAGGTGAGTCACGCCGGAGCCTCAGCCCACAGACTGTAGAAATGAGCAGCCGCGAGGCAGGCGGGAACTCAGGGCTTCGGGAAGCCTCAGCTCCCACAGTTTCACAGGCTTTGGGGACCCCTGGGGGTTCTCCACTGGGAGGAGAGGCTTTCTGTGTCCTTACATGGCTGTGCATTTAGCTCTGGAGGTGGGACCCTTGAGGACTCAGGCAAGACTGAGGGACGGCTCTCCTGCCTGTGACGGAGAGAATTGGATGTATGTACCCAACGCAGGGTCGGCGGTGGGGGTGGCAGGGGGTCAGGCAGCAGGGGCTGGGGGCTTGGTTTCTCCAGCTACCTTTCTTTGCTTCTGTCTGCCTCAGTTTCCCGACTTGGTGCTATACCTGCTGGAGTTTGCAGGAGGCCTAGCAATGGTTCGGGACTCACAGGGGAGGGGAGGGGTGTGGCTCTCCTCCCCTTCCTGCCACCTGCCCCGAAGAGCTGACCCTAGTCCCTCTTTACCTGGGAGTCTTCCTGTCTTCTGCCCAGGAGACTCTTTGTCCCTTGGGTACCAGTGGTTTTGACTCCCTTGACCAACACATTCAAAACTGGGCCCAGCCCCTCCCAAAGCCGCTTCTCCTCCGCGGTCTCATCTCAGTGGGGCCCTCTGGCCAAGCTGCCCCTTGGGCCAGACCTGACTTTTACCGTTTACCCACATCCATCTTAAGGAGTCAACCACCAAGTCAGCTTGGGTCTGCCTCCTCAGCATCCCTCACACTTGTCCACCCCTCTCCTTCCCCATTGCCGCCATCTGGCCCAGGCCGCAGCCTTCTTGGCGTCTGGCCCCTTCACTTCAGCACCCAGCAGTGCACAGCACGCTCCAGGGGGGCGCGTTCCCCACGGCTCACGGCTCCCATTGTTGCCGCAGAGAAGTCAGCTGTTGGTCTTACGAGGTTCCCTTGAAAATGGATCCGGTGCTCTCTCTCTCTCTCTCCCTCACTCTCTCTCTTCTTTTTTTTGTTAGTCCTCACCTGAGGATATTTTTTCCATTGATTTTTTTCAGACAGAGTGGAAGGGAGGGAGAGAGAGAGAGAGAGAGAGACATTGATGTGAGAGAGACACATCAACTGGTTACCTCTCGCATGCACCCGGACTGGGGCTGGGAAGCGAACCCACAACCCAGGTATGTGCCCTTGATCGGGAATCAAACCCGTGACCTCTTGGTTCATAGGTTGTCTCTCAACCACTGAGCCACACCAGCTGGGCAAAGATCCCACCCTTGACTGTGTCTCTCAAGGTCCTGGCAAATCTGGCTCCAGCCACCCTCCTCTGCAAATTCACCCACCCCTTCCCCCTGATGCTTTCTGCTTCAGCCACACTGAGCTGTTCTTGTCCCTGAAGGCCACTCACCCTGGTGTAGGCAGGTGTCGTTTGGTTCCTACAGGCTGAGATGCTTTTCCCCACCCCTTGGCCTGGTGAGGACTTGCTTGCCCTCTAAGTCCCAGGTTAGACACCATGTCTTCCAGGAAGCCTTCCTTGACTGCCCTATCTCAACCTCTTGCTAAGTCAGGCGCCTCCTCTGGGCTCCCACAGTGCCCTGTACATCTCCCATCATGGCACTGGCCACATTGGACTGTAATTACCTGCTTCCCTGGCTGTGACTCCATCAGACTATGGGCTCAGTTAATATTTGTTGACTGAGTGGTTGGATGATGAATGGATGAATGGATGGATGGATGATGGATGATGGATGGATGGATGATGGATGAATGATGGATGATAGATAGATGGATGGATGGATAGATGGGTGGATGGGTGGATGATGGATGATGGACGCTGGATGGATAGATGGATAGATAGATGGATGGATGGATGATGGATGCATAGATGGATGGGTGGATGATGGATGGATGGGTGACTTTTCTCATGTCTGCACTGACATTGCAACTTGTTCTGGCTCTTGGGGAACCCATCCTCTACCCCCCAACTGAGCTGGCCGTGCCTGGCCAGAGGGCTGCCCCTTCTTCATCCCCCTACCCCTGCCAGCCGGTGGCACAGAGCAGCTCCAGGCTCCTTCTAGAACACCCTAGGTGTCGGATGGACCTAGTAATAGGTCAGACATGGGGTGCTGTAGGGCACTGAGGCCTTGAGGCTCTGAGAAGGCAGCTGAGAGAATAATGGAGTCATTTGCAGAGTGAGGGGCCCTGGAAAAGGAACCTGTCTGACTGGGGACACAGGAGGGCAGGGCAATGGGAAATCAAGGTACATCTGGGGCATCCAAGTGGGGACACCCAGCATCCACTAAGGTGGCTGAGAGTTAGGGGTGAGCCCCCTCCCCAACCCCCGGCCTCCGGCAACACTGGGACTTGGGGCCTGGTCCTTGGGGTCTCAGGAACACACAGACCTCATTTCCTTCCCAGGAAGGATCACACCCAGGGACTTGGTTGAACCTTGGAATTAATTTCATTCAAAGTGTAGCCCGGATGTCTGGTCATGTGGGACTTTCATAATAAAATTACTTAATCACGTGCTCACTTAAGAGGAGGGAGGCACGGCCCTGCGCTTGAGGGAGAGCCCCAAGCCCCCCGCGGCTCCGACGGCGCGCCCCGCCTGGCCTGAGTTTTGGATCAAGTCCCTTAGCGGCCCCCCCCCCCGCCTCGCCTCTCACCTGTCCTGGGGGTTAGACAGTCATGGTGAGAGGAGTGGAGCAATGGTGCAGGTGACCCTGATGTCTCAGCAGCAGCACCCGCCGAGCATTGACTGTTCCTGTCCCCGCGGCGCAGTGCTTGGGGCAGGAGGACCTGTGAGCGAGTCCTCCTCGGCGTCTAACATTTTCCGCCCTCCTGTCCTCTCCCCACCAGGACGTGAGCCCCACAGGACAGTCTGTGTCTTTGGTTCATCAGTGCCTGGGACACGCCTGGCATGTGCCGGGCTCTGCGGGAGCCGTTTGTCCTAAACCCAGGGTGGCCCACCTGCCTCTCCGTGTCGGACCCGAGTGCCGTGGACAGCTGCCGGTGGCCCGCCGCCCCCTGAAACAGCTCAGGGCCATAAAGCCCTCAGGGCAGGACCCTCGGGGGATGAACCGCCACAGTCCACGCGGGATCCTGGCCACGGGCCTGGCCACGGCGAGAGCGCAGTGATGCCTGCAGGAGTGTTAGTGGGGTTTCGGTGAGGCTGCAGGCTGACCATGTTGTCACTGTGCCTCAGTTTCCCTTCGGCAAGAAGAGAACTCAATGTGGCCCCAGTAGGCATGGGAAGGATCCTGCCGGCTCCCTCAGCCGGCAAGTCAATGCTTGGGTGTGACGACGTGTGATACGTGACGATGTGTGACGTGTGACAGAGGAGCAGTTTCCTCCTGGACCTGCAGGTCGGTGGCAACACTCCCGCCCACTGTAAAGCAGCTTTGAAGCAGATTAAATGCTTCCTCTATGCTCTCACACCTGGTCACCCTGAAGGAGGGCGGGGGGGGCCATGTCGCTGACCCTCGTCCAGAGGACAGTGACCGTCCAAGGTGGTGCAGTTGGTTGGTGGACCAGAGCCCCATTTCCACCCCACCTCCCCCGCCAAGTGGGGGGGCAGGAAAGGGGCCGAGGGAAGGGTGTGCCTGCCGCTCTAGCTGGCTGGTTGTGTTTGCCGGGGGCGGACGAGGCCTGGAGCTTCAGCAGCGTCATTAGAGCCGCGAGGTTTGTTCTAAGATGCAGCTCTCACTCCAGACGGAGACCTGGGGGCCGTCTCTGCTTCCCCTCTTTCCCTGTCCCCCCAGATTCCAACCACAGCCTGTTGGTTCCATCCACGTAGGTCCACGTCTCTCCATCCTTGTGGCCACCGTCTAGGGGCGTCATCACCCTCCCCCCTACAGTGGCCCAAGCAACTATCTAAGACGGACAAGAGAGTGTGTCTCCCCAGTGGCCTCTGTCCCCTTCCTGCTCCCCACCTGCATGGCCTGGCTGCCCCTCCTGGCCTCGGTCCCCGAGCACACCCTGGTCAGTCCGCGCCCAGCCGGCCAGCCTGTGTCCATCCCCCGCCTCGGGCTACCTGCTGGTGGCCCCCTCCCTGAAATGCTTTGCCACGTGCTCCCCCGGGCTGCCCCCTAACCTGAGGCTCCTCCAGGCCCCCCCCCTGGACTGAACTAGGTCCCTCCCGTTACTTGCTGTGATTCGCTGCATTCTGACCCCCTTCCTTCCTGCCTCGTCGTCTTCTCTTCAGCAGTTGCCTCCCCTCCTGAGGAGCCTGCCAAGGAGGCAGGGACCTGGGGACCTTTGTCACCGCTGTGCATCTGCCCCTCACACGGGCCAGGCCCTCAGCAGCTGCTCAGTGCCTATTTTTTGGAGAAAGAAACACATTTGTGCCTGAAGTAGGGATACGCGTGCTTCACGGGGTTGGCCTGAGTTTTCAGGGTGACAGTGCTGGGAAGCCCTGGGACACAGCTCCTGGCAGAGTCGGGGCTTAAAGGCAGCACTGCCTGTCCCCCACCCGAGTGCCAGGTCCCCACCGGCCGGCACAGCCAGGCGGTCAGTCTCCCGGGGGCTACGGTGAGAGATTTACAAGACTGAGGAGCAGGGTTGGAATCGCCGGGCACAGCCATTGTGTTGTTGCCTAGGAACCGCCCCCCCCTCGGAGGCAATTGACTTTGTGGGTGAAAAACAAGCGGGCGAGGGCCCAGCCCAGAGAGATGAGCCTCCACTGCGAGCCGATGGGGGGGCGGGGTCCGCTCTGCGGGCCCAGCGCTGGTCCCGGCTCGGGCAGAGTTAGGATCGCCGAGATTGCCCTGCGTCTGCAACGCACACGAGGGGTTAACACCAGGAGTGTTACCTCCTGTGCTTTGGCTCCCAGAGTCACTGGAGGTGGGGGTGGGCAGGACCTAACGGCCAGCTGTCTAGATGCTCCGGGGGTCGTGGGTTGGCTATAGACTAATGCGGGTCTTCAGAAGTACCCAGGATATAGAGAGAACTCTTGTAACTCAATGATAAAAGACAAATAATCCCCCTGAAAAGTCGGCAAAGGATTCGAATAACGTTCTTTCAAAGAAGACATACAAATTGCAACAAACATGACAAGAAGCTGGACACCACTTAGGATTAGGGAAACGCAAATTAAAATCACGAGGTCTCACCTTATCCTCACTGAGATGACTAAAATAAAAAAGATGGGCAATAAAAAGTACTAGTGAGGAGGTGGAGACATTGGAGCCCTCAGACATTGCTGGCGGGACTGTAAAATGGTGCGGTGATTTTGGCAAACAGTTTGGCGCCTCCTCACAATGTTAAACACAGAGGTACATACGACCCAGCAATTCCGCTCCTAAGTTTCTACCCGAGAGAACTGAACACATAGATTCACACAAATACCCGGACACCGATGTTCATAGTGGGGTCATTCATAAGAGCCCCAAAGGGGAAACAGTTTCAATGTCCATCAGCTGATGAATGGATACAAAGTACAAACTCATACGGAGGAACGGAGCACTGATACCTCTATGATGGGGGTGAGCCTTGAAAATATTATGCTAATTAAAGCAGCCAGTCACGAAAAGCCAGATATTTTATGATTCCCTTTAGATGAAATATCCAGCACAGGCAAATCCACAGAGACAGGGAGTAGATTGGTGGCTGCCAGGGGCTGTGGGGAGCGCAGAATGGGGGTGACTGCCGATGGGTACAGTGTCCTTTTTGGGGTGGCAAAAATGTTCCGACGTTGGATAGCGGTGTTAGCCCGACAGCTCTGTGAATTCACGACGAGCCGTTGAACCTCACACTTTGAAAGGGTGAGTTTTGTGGTATGTGAATTATATCTCAACGAAACGGTTATGTTAAAAGGAAGGGGCTCGCCCTGGCTGGTGTGGGTCAGTGGTAGAGTGTCGGCCCGAGCACCCAAGGGTCTCGTGTTCGATTCCCGTCGAAGGCACATACCTGGGTTGCAGGTTTATTTTCCGGCTCGGTCATGGAGTGTGTGGGAGGCAACCAATAGATATTTCTTTCTCTCACATCGATGTTTCTCTCTCTCGCTCTCTCTTTCCCCCTCCTTCCCTTCCACTCTCTCTAAAAAAATCAATGGAAAAAATATCCTCGGGGGAGGGTTAACAACAACAAAAAAGTAATAAAAATAAATAAAAGGGAGGGGCTCAATTTCTAGTCCACAGGAAGTGTAGGGACAGAGAAACAAGTTAAACGACACCGTGAGGAAGCAAACCGACGAATCCCGAACGGGACGCTCACCAGGACGGCTGACTCAGTTTCTTCAATAAGTCAATGGTGTGGAAACAGAGTGTTTGAAAGAGTGACAAATGCAACGTGTAGATCTTACATGGACCCCAATTCGAACAACCCGCCTGAAAACGACATTAATGGGAACGGCGAGAAGGCCGGGCTCCGGCTGGGTGTTTGGGGGACGGCGGGGTTGCTGTCCATTCTCCTGGCTCTGCCGAGGGCACTGCGATTACAGAGAGAACTTGTCCGTGTCCGAGGGGAGCAATGGCGTGTGGGAGAGGGGGTGGCCGGCCCAGGACTGGCTTTACCTTTGCTTCGATGGCGGCAACAGCAAGACAGTTCAGAGGGACAGATAAAATAGCACAGAGAAATCGCAGCGATTATTGATCTGAATGATGGGATATGGGAATTTATTACAATCTATTTGCTTTTGTGTATGTTTGGAAATATTCCTAATCTAAACCTTTTTAATGTTTAAAAAGCATCCTGCCTGTGCGGCCTCAGCAGCCCCTTCCCTGAGGCTGGGCTCGCACGTCTGTGCAGCGGGGTGGTATCCGTCCCATTTCACAGAGAAGGGGACTGAGGCTCAGAGAGGTGGAGTGAACGGCCTGGGCCTTACGGCCAGCCCTGGGGGAGTCAGCGTTAGAGTCCCGGCCTTGCCGGTGCTGAACCCTGGCTCTCGCCTGCCTGCTTCCCTGCAGTGGATGTCCTCGGCATCTGTCACCTCTGCAGTGTGTGTGTGTGTGTTTGTGTCACCTTGGGGCCTGTCTGAGGCTGACCCGAGGTGGAGTCTGTCTTCTTTCTCTAGCAGGCACAGGAGACTGTGGGCTGTCCTTTGAGGACAGCTCTCTCACAGGCCCCTCAGGCCACCCTGCCCTAGGTCACCCTCTGCCCTGACTCCCAGTGTCTGGGAGCCAGCTCGGCGGGCCCAGGCAGCTGGACAATGGGCCCTTTGGAGGCTGGGCCGGGGCCTTGGCCTCAGCTGTGGGCTGTGGCCAAGGCCACCACAGAAGGCCGCTTGTGGCCGGCCCGGCTGCAGCCAGAAATAGGCCCTGCTGGGCCCCGAGCTCCTGGGGGCTCCGCCCTGGGTTTGGCCTGGGAACGTGGGTATTTGCAGAGCGGAGGGGAGGAGACCTTCGTCAGGAAGGCAGGCCTATTTTGGGGCTTTGGGGAGGCAGGGAGGAGAATTGACCCTGGCCCTTAGCTTCCACCTTCAGCCCATCCTGCCGTGTAGAGGCCAGGAGCACAGCCCCAGAGCCCCCTGGGTTCCAATGCCGGCCCTGCGCCCGCCAGCTGTCATTTCCCTCTCCAAGCCTTGCTTTGCTCGTCTGTTTGATGGGGACAAACGGCAATAAGTCCTTCATGGGGGTGTAAGGATTCCGGACGAGGGTGCGTGGAGCTTCCACTCTGTGCTCAGGATGCGCCTGTTACTAAAGTGCTTCCCCCTCCCCTCAACCCCTGCTGGGGTGTTTCCTGCTGAACGGCAGCCCTCTGTCCTTCCCGCATGCCCGCCCCTGTATGAACCAGCTCAGCTGGTGGTGGGCGGACCTCAGCCCTTTCCCACAGGCCTTCACAGCTGCCTCTCTTTGCCCAGAGTGGGGGGGGGGCGCTGACTGGGGAGCTCTCTGAGTTTAGGGCTGTGGCTCATAAGTACAGACCCAGGTTCAAATCCAGAGTCATACGGACAGCAGGGGGCCCTGGGAGAGGGAGAGATGGGGTTGTGTGTATCTAGTTCTTCTGGAAGCTGGGGACCAGGTCTCCCCACTCCCACCCCCTGGACATCCTTGGAGCTATTTTTATATGTTGCTGGAAACCAGAATTATAGCCAGAGCCAAAGGCACTGGGAGGTTTCCTGTGTGTGCGGGTCTTGCCCAGGGGAGTATGGCCATTCCCAGCAGACCGGTGGAGGCCGTCCAGACACTGCACTGTGGGGGTGGAGGAACCGGCCCCCCGCCCCCTGCAAGCCTGGAGGTCACTGTTGACAGGTCTGTGACCAGCAGGCTCAAAAGTGAGGAACACGGACTTAGAGAGGTTTCAGTGAGGGTGTAATAGTCTGGGGGCCTTGAGGCCTGCATGAAAATCCAGAACACTCCTGAAGTTCAGTCATCCATCCATCCATCCATCCATCCATCCATCCATCCATCCATCCTTCCATCCTTCCATCCATCCATCCATCCATCCATCCATCCATCCATCCATCCTTCCATCCTTCCATCCATCCATCCATCCATCCATCCATCCATCCATCCTTCCATCCTTCCATCCATCCATCCATCCATCCATCCATCCATCCATCCATCCATCCTTCCATCCTTCCATCCATCCATCCATCCATCCATCCATCCATCCATCCATCCTTCCATCCTTCCATCCTTCCATCCATCCATCCATCCATCCATCCATCCATCCATCCATCCATCCATCCATCCATCCTTCCTTCCATCCATCCATCCATCCATCCATCCATCCATCCATCCATCCATCCATCCATCCATCCACTCATCCACCCACCCACTCATCAAACCTCCACTCACCGCTTATTTAACCAGGATCTCCTAGGTGCTGGCAGGGGACCACTCACAAAGCACACAGAGCCCTGCTTCCAAGGAGCTCGAAGATCTGACTGCTATGCTCCGGCCCCTCATCTGACCCTTATCTTCCGGCTGATCGAGTTCCTTCGGCCTCCCCCAGCCCCGCTGTGACCTCTATGGGAACCCCCCTCCACCCCACACCCCCGACCCACACCTTGGCTGTTTCCAGGTGTTTGGTCTCCTAGGCTCCCTGTCCCCTCCCTTGGTCACCGGCTTGAACACACACAGAGCGTTTCCCTCTTGTGCTCTACACAGGGATGATTTTAGTGCTGTCTTAGAGAGAATATAAAATTAGTGCCCGGTGAGCTTTTCCGGTCTGTTCGCACTTAGCAAAACACAAATAACCAGATGTCCCGGGAAATGGCGCTGCCCAACCACTTTGTCTTTCGGATTCAAAACAAACCACAAGTCAATTCTTTAAAAATATTCACTGGGCACCTACTATGTCCCAGATTAGTGTGCATTTAATGGAGTTCAAGTGTGCAATCCAAACCCTAACCAACACCAACCCTAAGTCCAACCCTAACCCCAATGCAAACCCTAATCTTGAACCCACCAGCACTAACCCTAATCTAACCTCAACCTTGTCCGAGCCCAAACCCATACCACTCTACCCCTAACCCCAAACCCAGCCCTGACCAAAACTCAACATCTAACCCCAAACCCAACCATACCCCAAACCCAGCCCTAACCCCAAACCCAAACCCAGCCCTGACCAAAACTCAACATCTAACCCCAAACCCAACCATAGCCCCAAACCCAACCCTAATTCTAACCTTTGTGTCAAAAATGAGCCCACTGAGCAATAGTGAAACTCATCTGATTCCCCATCACCCAGCCCCTTCAGACTGGAAAAAGGTAGAAGGCAGGTGGGGCCAGATTGAGCATGAGCCGAACCAAGGGGATTACTTGGAAAAACGGGGGTGTATGTTTCACTGTAAATCCCCATGAGCCTATTTTGCGTCATTTTCTAAAATCAAGATACTCAGCCAGCGCCTCCTCCTGTTGCTGGCCTCCGGGCCACGCAGACCCTCTCCTTCCAAGAATGCCCCAAACTTCAAGGCACCCACACACTGTTCTCTTTCCCTGGAACACCTGTCCTCCCCTCCTCACCAGGCTGACTCCTGCTCCATCCTCAGGCCCCTCTGAAATGCCACTTCCTCAGGGAGGCCCACCCTGCCTGCTCTCTCTCCCAGACTAATTTTTTATTTCCTTCATTCTCATGGCTCCCATGTTTTCCTCTCAGGACATTCAGGGATATTTGTGACCATGTGTTTGTTTGCATGTTTATTTCTTTAATGTCTGTCTCCCCAGGCAGACTGTGACCTCTTTCAGGGAGGGGGCTGTGTTTTGGTCGCTGCTGTAGCCCCGGTACCTGGCACAGTACCTGGCACACAGCTGACCCACGGAAAACTTTGTTACATGAGTGAACGAATGAATGAGTGCACTTTCCACTCCTTCATACAAGCGAAAGAAACCTTCCAGCTAACGGGTGCTCCTGGCCAGGGGATGTTTGTCCAGGCCCTACGCTGGGCCCGGGGGAAGCCAGGAGAGGGGAGCCGCTCCCTCCCAGCACAGCCTGCCGCCTGCTTCGGCTTCCATTGGCTTCCTCACTTCCTACGCTCCGCCACACGGAGTGGAGGTCAGCAGCGTTTTACAAGACACTTTTGCCCAGAGAGGTAAAAACGCTGCATGGGTCACCCGACTGATTGGCAGCAGCGCCCAGACCCTGTTCCCTGGTCCCCAGCTCTTGGCACTGAACCCTCCCTTCTTTCTGCCCCTGCTCCTGGAGGTGCTTAGGCTCCAGGGACTCGGGATCCTCAGACTCCATGCCCATCTTCCCATTTTGCTGACAGGCACATTGAGGCCTGCATTGAAACCGACCTTAGGCAAATAGGTCAGAATCCAACACCCTGGGAGCCTCCAACGGAGAGGGTGGGTTCTTCACACCCATAGGGGTCCTCCTCCCTGGAAGGCCAGGAAAAGGGCCTTTGTCAGAGGGTCGCTGCTGTTTAATGTCACCTACGCAGCAGGCTCGGGTGAACTGCTTATTGTCTCTCTGGAGCTTTACAGTTACTCAGCTTAGCAGATGAAGAAGCTGAGGCCCAGAAAGGTTCAGTTACTTGTACAAGGCACACAGCCAAGTGCTTCTGGTGGGATTCGAACCCAGATCTGCTAAGATCTCTGACCTCTAGAATCTCAACCTTACACTTCAAGGCAAAGAAAATCCCAGGAGTGACAAGGAAACGCTGTCGCGATGTCACCGAAGCGGCGCGGTACAGATAACGGGGCGAGAGCATCCCGGGCACCGCCCGGCAGGGCCCAGAGGGTGGGACCCGGCCCCGCCCCCAGCTCCTGACGCCGCGGCCCCGCCCCTCCGCGCTCGCCCCGCCCACCCCGCCCTCCCGCTCCGGCCGCGCTCGGCTCCGCCCCCGCAGGCAGCGCGGGCCTCCCATTGGCTGCTGTTTCCATGGTTACGCGAGGCCGGCTGAGCTGCCAGCTTCCCGACACGTGTCCCCCGGAGCCGCCGGAGTTTGACAGGGGACCATGTGCGCCGCAGCGCGGGAGCCAGACAAAGGGCCGGGAGGGGGGCGACGCCGCGGAGAGGCCGGGGCGCCCCCCCTGCCAGCGGGGCCCCCCGACCCCCGTTTGTATTTTGCGGGAGAGAAACCGTAATAAAGACGCTGTGGGAAGCGAGGCGGGAGAGGGTCCCTCCTGCGGGAAGAGCCCGGGATCCCAGCAGAGATCCCACGGCCCTGGGTTCTCCCCAGCCTGGGCCTCGGCCCCAGATTCGAATTCTCTTCCCCTGCCTTGTTCGGGAAGCGAAAGCTTATCAAGTGTGGCTGTTCTGATGCTTGGGAAAGTGAGACCCAAGGAACTGTGGGATCTCGCCATCCATCCATCCATCCATCCATCCATCCATCCTAGAACAGCTGCTGCACCCCAAATGGGAGGATGGAACGGCCATCCCCCTTCCCTGGGGCCCCTGGACTCCGTGCCCAGCCAGGGCCTGGGCTGGGCTGCTCAGGTCAGTGGAGAGATTCCCCCTGTCCCACCTGTTTATGCTCCTGTGGCCTCTCCTGGCCGGTGGCATCGCTCATTGTTTTTGTATCAGGTTGAACCAGGGAACTTGCCAGCAAAATCTGGCCCCTTTGACCTACAAAAGTTGCGATTGCGGGTCACCTCCTTTCCTGCAGATCCCCATCCTTAGGAACCAATCTGCTCCTCGGCTGGGGAGGGGAGGCTGCAGATGGCCTGTAATTTCCAGGGACTCCCCTCTCCTTTATCGCCTTGGCAATTAACCCTCCCGGGCCCAGCCGATTCTGTGTTGGGTGAGTCTGCGCACAGGCGCTAAAATGGCTCCCATGGTTTAGCCAATTCCTCCAGTTTCCAACTGCTCTCCGATGTCTTCACACCCTGGTGAATTACCCTCCTGCATCGTGTCTCAGAGCAGCACTGTTTGAGCTGATGTAGAGTAGCTGTTAAGAGCAATGAATTTGGCACCAAGCAGCACCCCCTCCCCCCCGCCCCATGTGTGCTCAATAAATGCTTGTGGAGTTATGGGAAACAGCTTGGAGTTTGAGTCAAGGCTCTGCTATTTGTTGGCTTTGAGACCTTGGGCAAGTTTCTTACTCTCTCTGAGCCTCAGTCTTCTCATCTCTAAACTGGGGCAGCCATGGACCCACCGGACCAGGTAAGCCGAGATGATGGAGGCAAAGGGCTTGCTTGGCCTGGGGCTGGGCCCATGTGAGGCTTCGCTACAGTCAGAGCTGATGGTGGCGGGCGCCCCTCAGCAGTGTCCTCTCTTCTCTTCCTGGTCTGAGCATCTCTTACCTGGCTTCCCAACCCACCTCTTCCCCTCCAAGCCCCTTCTATAATCATCCGAGGATTGATCTGTGCCCTTGTTTGTATTCCTGTCACTTTCTACTCAGAGCCCCGCAGGAGCTCCTTGTCTCATGGCCTCTTGAGTGGCATCCAGGCTCCTCCCAGGGCATCCACGGCTCTCCAGGGTGGGTCTCACCAGCCTTGTCTCCAGCCTTGCCTCTGATTACACTCCGGAACCCCAGCCAAACTTGTCGCTTGAGGTTTTCTGTCCCTTCCCGCTCAGCTTGCAGGTTTCTTGCTCTTCCCCAGCTGTCCCTTCCCCCTGGGTGCCTTCACCTCGCCAAATGAGACTATGAATGTCAACAAACTACTATCAAGTAAACGGGAGTGGCAAGTGTTGGCGAGCACGTGGAATAGTGGGAACCCTCGTGCACGCAGGTGGGGATGTAAAATGGTGCAGCTACTGTGGGAAACAGGCTGGCGGTTCCTCAAGCTGAACATCGATTGACCGTGTGCCCCAGCAGTCCCGCTTCTGGGTATCTATTCAGAAGAATTGGAAGCAGGGTCTTGAAGAGATATTTGCACACCCGTGGTCATACAAATCCTGCGCGATGCCACTTACATGAAGTGCTTAGAATAGTCCAATTCCTAGAGTTAGAAAGTAGAGTGGCGATTGTCAGGGGCTGGGAGGGGGAAGATGGGAGGCTGTTGCTTAATGGAGACGGTTGGGGAACATGAAAGGGTCCTGGAAGGGGGACGGTCGTGGTGATTGCACAGCAGTGGGAATGTGCTTAATACCAGTGAACTCTGCACTCAAAAATGGTTAAGACAGTACTTTTTCAAAAATATATATCTTTATTGATTTCAGAGAGAGGAAAGGAGGGGGGGAGAGAGAGAGAGAAACATCAATGATGAGTCATTGACCGGCTGCCTCCTGCACGCCCCCTGCTGGGGATCGAGCCGAAACCCGGGCATGCGCCCTGACTGGGAATCAAACCTCGATCTCCTGGATCCTAGGTCGACGCTCAACCGCTGAGCCACGCCGGCCAGGCAAGGCGGTACATTTTGTGTTATGTGTGTTGTATAATATTTAAAAAAATAAAAAGACTTTGAAGACTGCCTCTGCCCAAAGCCACCATCAAGGAATGTCCTTGCTGAGTGGGAGAGGGTGGTCTGCACCGAGGCCTCCAGCAGCCTCTCTTCTGCCGGTGAAGCCGGGCCCCAGGAACATTCCCAGCCCTCCCCCTGCTCCCCCCCCGACACCCCACCACAGGATCTGCAGAGCCCCTGACGAGCAGGGCCCCCTCGGCTCTCTCTGAGCTGGTCCTCCCCTCACTGGCCCTCTCCTTGCGGTTTCCTGACCTCTCCTCCAAGGACATTTCAGCTCCCAGCTCACCACCTCCATGGCCACGCCTGGATCTCGGCCTGGCCAACACTGACTGCCCTCCCGACCCGTAACCTCCATCGCTGGCCTCTCCCCCCCTTTTTTTAAAAAATTCTCAACCGAGGATATTTCCCCCTTGCTTTTCGGAGAGAGTGGAAGGAGGGGAGAGAGAGGAGAGAGAGAGAGAAACACAGATGTGAGAGACACGTGGATTGGTTGCCTCCTGCACGCGCCCCGATCAGGGCCAGGGACGGAGCCTGCAACCGAGGTACGTGCCCTTGGCCAGAATCCCACCTGGACCCTTCGGCCCACAGGCTGACACTCTAGCCGCTGAGCCACACCGGCCAGGGCTCCCTCTCACTTTATGACTCCTGCATTTCCTGCCTCCTATCTTTCCACACACAACCTCTGTGACCTTGACTCCCATAACTCTTTGTTCCCTGTGGCCTTCGACCCCTTTCCCTGGTCTTTCCCCTCCCCCCTCCTTCCCTTCCCACTTGGGTCACAGTCTAATCTCCGTTGCACACCCCCTCGGCCTCCCAGGCGCCTCCTGAGGGACAGCTCACGGCTCCTCACACTTAACTGGCCCCGCATCGTGGCAGATCTGCTGGCCTCGGGGTAACTGGGCGCTCCAGCTTTCCTCTCCTCCGGTCAGCCTGCCCCTCACCTCCACGCCCAGACCAGCACCTAACTGGGAAACACACCTGGAACCTGGCCCCTCTCCAGGCCTCCTGGGACCCCCCAGCCAGCCGCCACCCTTGATCCTGGGCAGGCTGGCTGCCTCTGCCTCCCCCTCCTCCCGCTTCAGCCCCCTCTCCTTGCTGAAGCCCAGACCATCCTTTAAAATGCAAGTCCCACGGCCTCTGGCCGCTGGGAACCCTCCTGCGGCTGCTGGCACAGGGAGAGGGCCGTCCAGGGTCCGGGCGCCCGCCAGGCCCGGCCTGCTCCCTCCTCTCCTTACTTTGCTGAGCCCCGGGGGCGGGGCTGGGGATGTGGTCATGAGAGTGACCCCGACACAGGCCACTCAGGTACAACTTTGATGAAAGAGAGAGGAAGGGCGCCTTCCCTGGGAGGCTCCGGCCCGCCCCTGGCCAGGTGTGCGGCCTCGAGGGCGGGTCCTTCTGGCGACCAACTCCCCTCAGCAAAGGGGGTGCCCCCAGGTCCACATCTCCCCACGTTGCTCTGGTCACCTCCCTGGGTCTCCCCTTCACCTCCCCAGGTGGGCGTGGCCGAGCTGGCAGAGGCCACGCCCCCTTCAAGCCCACAGAGCCAGAAACCTGCAGGTGCTGCGAGCCGGGGAGCAGGTGCCCGGCCCCTCACCTCTGCTCTGCGGGCCGGAGGTCACCTGTCCGGGCCTGTGCGGGACTCGGGCCCCTCAGCACGCGCTGCCCGCGGTTGTCACAGCCTTGCCGGGAGCGGGACAGAAACAGAGCCGCAGGGATCGGTTCCAATCCGCACACTAGATGGAATTAACGCACAGAAATGCTCAGTTTTAAGTTCCTTTACTTAAAATTTCCTTATACGAGTAACACCTGCCAGTATCTGTCTGTGCGTGACGTTCAGGAACGACAGTTGCCGTCACCTCCACAAACTTGATCTACACACCCCCGGGCATCGCGGGCTTTTCGCGCAAATGTGTGGGAATTTATGGAAACCTGAGTCTCCTCCGTGCTATTGTCCTGCATTTTAATTTTTATTATGTTTTTAATCTTCCCCTGAGGATATTTTTTCCATTGCTTTTCAGAGAGAGTGGAAAGGGGAGAGAGAGAGAAACATGGATGGGCTGCTTCCCCCACGCACCCTGACTGGGGCCGGGGATGGAGCCTGCAACCCAGGTATGTGCCCTTGGCCGGAATAGAACCCAGGGCCCTTCACTCTAACCAGACAGGCTCAAAGCTACATTTTTGTTTAAAGCATCCAGCAAAGCCCACCAGGCTCTGGGAATTCAGTGCAGCCTCAGGCCCCGCCTGCCCCCCAGGCAGCCCAGCCGGGTGGGGGGTGGGAACAGAAAGGAAACACCACCTGTCGCTGTCTCTGGGATCCTCCGATTCCAGTTTCCTCTGCTGTCTCCCACCAGCCTCCCTCGTGCCCGCGGAGAGATTAACATATGCAAATACCCTCCTCCTAGGGTGGGTTTAGCCTTGAACTCTGTGGATTAAGTTACTTGATTTAAATACATATTTGGGCCCCCTCACCACATATACATGTACAAATCCTAACCGCCCAATGAAACCCCTCGTTCCGCGTGTGCAGTGGAGCTCTAATCCCAGCTCCTGTGGGCATTTCCGCAGCTGAGGTGGTTCAGGGGGCTGCTGGGATTTTATTGGGAATGTCAAATACCTGTACTATGTGGGACGCTCCTTAATGGCCTGGCTAGTACCAGCTGGGGGGGCAGGGGGTGAGGTGTGCCGGGAGGGCGCCTCTGGAGGGACGCCGCCGTTAGCAAGCGAGGAAGGAGGGGCCTCCATCCAGGAGGCTGTCAAGCAGCCAGGCTGGGCCCTGCTGGGAGGGGAGAGTGACAGGGAGGGATGGATGCATCGGAAGCCTGGCCGAGACCCTGGGTCATGAGAAGCCCAGAAGGAGGTTTTGGGAACAAATGTGTCCAGGGATGAGACGGAGTAAACAGTTTTCCAAATCTATTGGGGGGGGGGGTGCACCTAGGGGGTATGTTCTAGATGGTGGGCCAGGCAAATGTGTCCTGGGTTTTGGGAAGGGCTGGGGATGGGCTCTGACAGCAGGACCAGAGGGCAGCCTGGGCCAACTGGGCCACAGGTAGCAGGAAGCCTGTTTCCCCCAACAAGTCCTGTGGCACTGGGACCGCAGCCTCCCTCCCAGCCTCCTATAGAGCGGGAGGGCCCCCGGGTGCAGGACCACCTGCCAGATCGCCTGCATCCGCAGGTCAAGGAACAGAGCTGGGGCCTGGCCTTGGGTGCCCGAGGGGCAGGCACGTCTCAGTGATGCTCACCCTCCCCTGAGGCTACGTGGCCTGAAGATGCCCCCTCAACCTCATGCTGTTCCTGGCACCCTCCAGGCCTCCCTTTTTCCTTCTGCCTGGATTCCTCCCCAGATATCGGGGTGGCTCCCTCCCTCCGCTCCTTGAAGTCTTAGCTCAGACTTTAATTCTTCATGACGCCTACTCAGAGCAACCTGCCCAGCCCCAGCCCTGCACACCCAGCCCCGTTCACCCCACTTACTTTCCCCATAGTGCTAGTCTCCCAACAAACTTTGTCCTTTATTTTTTTACAACGTTTACTGTTTACTGTCTCCCATCTCGGAATGCAAGCTCCTCCAGGTGAACATCTCTGGGTGCGTTTTATTCCCCGAGGTATCCTCGGGGCCTGGCACAGGCCTGGCACACAGTAGGGGCTCGGTAAATCCCTGCCTGAATCCCTCCTCACCCTGGCTCCGACCGGGAGCTGGTGTGCCGAGGCAATGACAGCCTTTGGAACCAACAAGCCACCCAAGAGCCCGCAGCATCTGACCATCCTCACTAAGCAGGTGCCAAACCAGGTCCAGGTGGGTGGGAAGGCGCCACAGGACGGGAAGACCCAGCCTGGCCGAGGGCAGGGCCAGGCTCACGCAGCCCCAGCTCCAGGGCCCAGCACCCTGTGCCTCCCACCTTGCTGTGGTGTCACAGCGACCTCCCCAGGGAGGGGACACCGGGCAGAGCTGGGAGTGAAGTTGGGGAGCAGGTCTGGAGAACCTCCCGGGCAGAGCTCCCTTGCCTCGCTGTTTGCGTCACTTTGTCCATCCATTTACTTTCCTTCTGTGTGTTTGTATTGTAAGTGCCTCTGTGCTTTGTTACTTTGTAGCTCCTGTCCTCCTTCTCCCTGTTGTTGTTGTTGTTATTATTGTTTTGATTAACGGATTGAAACATACATCCCTACATCTCTAACTTTTCAGTTAGAGTTAATATTGAACCACTTTGTATAAAATGTAGACGACTCGTGACGGCACAGGTCCCGGGGTTCCCACCCCGACACCCTTTATGCTATAATTGTCATATGTATATGTATATAGTTTTTGCTTTAGATATTTCTATATATTTTACAGAAAATAAGAGGAAAAGAGGATCTTTTCTGTTTACCCTGATATTTATCATTTCCTATGTTCTTCTTGATCATCGGAATTTCCATCTTGTACCCTTGCCCTTTTAGCATTGCTTGTAGTCCAGGTTGTCTGGTGAAAAGGTCTGTTCGTTTAAAAAAGAAAGTTAGAGCCCTGGCTGGTTTGGCTCAGTGGATAGAGTGTCAGCCTGCGGACTGAAGGGTCCCAGGTTTGATTCCAGCCAAGGGCACGTACCTCAGTTGCAGGCTCAATTCCAGGCTGGGAACATGTAGGAGGCAGCCAATCAATTCTCTCACATCAATGTTTCTCTCTCTCTCCCTCTCCCTTCCACTCTCTCTGAAAAAGCAGTGGAAAAAATATCTTCAGGTGAGGATTAAAAAAAGAAAATTAGTGAAATCTGAAAATGACTATTTTGCCTTCATTCTTTATTTTTTAAAAATATATCTTTATTGATTTCAGAGAGAGGAAAGGAGAGGTAGAGAGAGAGAGAGAAACGTCAATGAGAGTCATTGATCAGCTGCCTCCTGCACAGCCCCTACTGGGGATCGAGCCTGCAACCCGGGCATGTGCCCTGATCAGGAATCGAACCTCCTGGATCCTTGGTCGATGCTCAAACGCTGAGCCACGCTGGGTGGGCTTGCCTTCATTCTTAAAGGATATTTTGGCTGGATATAAAATTCTTGGGTTGAAATACTTTTTCCTTCCTCTTTAAAAGAAAAAAACACCAACATTTTTTATTTTGAAATAATTATAGATTCACAGACAGTTCCAAAAGTAGTCTGGAGAGATCTGGATACCCTCTGCTGGTTTCCCCCAGTGGTTGTATCTTATGTAGTTGTACAAATAGCAACACCGGGAGATCGACATTGGCACGGTCCATGTGTATAATTCTATGCTGTTTTATCCCATGTGTAGATGCCTGTAGCTACCATAAAAATCAAGACACAGAACCTTCCATCACCACAAAGATCTCCCTCCTATTGTCTCTTTATAATCACATCCAACCCCTGCCCCTAACCCCCATCCTCTGGCAACCACCCCCCTGCTCTCTGTCTCTATGCTTTTATCATTTAAATATGTTAAGTAACTGAAATTATACAGTACGTGATCTTTTCTGAATGGCTTTTCCACTCCATGTGATGCCTTTGAGATCCATTCAGGCTGTGTGTATCATAGTCTGTTCCTTTCCATTGCTGAGTACTATTCCGTGGTTTGTTTAACCATTCACCTACTGAAGGGTATTTTCATTGTTTCCAGTTTGGGGCTATTATTAAATACAGCTGCTACGAACATTCATGTACAGGTTTTAGTGTGGACATAAGTTTTCATTTCTCTGGAAGAAATGCCAAGAAACTTAGTTACTGGGTCGTATGGTAAGCGTATGTTTAGTTTTTTGAGAAACTATCAAACTATTTTGCAGAGTGTTCATACTATTTTCCATTCCCAATAGAAATCCATGAATGACCCAGCTTCTCTGAATCCTTGCCAGCACTTGATGTTGTCATTATATTTAAAAAAAATTTTTTAGCTATTCTAATAGGTGTGTACTAATGTCTCATCATGGCCTAAATTTACATATCCCTGAAGGCTAGTGATGTTGAACATCTTTATATGTGCCTATTTGCCACCTGTCTATCTTCTTAAGTGAAATATCTCTTCATGGGTTTTGCCCATTTTCTAACTGGATTGCTTGTGCTTTTTAATTTTTCAGTTTTGAGAATTCTTTATGTGATCTAGATACAAGTTCTTCGTTAGGTAGGTGGTTTGCGAATACTTTCTCTAAGTCTGTAGCTTGTCTTTTCATTCCTTTAATGGAATCTTCGACAGAGCAAATGTTTTAGGTTTTGATGAAATCCTGTTTATTGATTTTTTTTCTATTATGCATTATGCCTTTTTTGTTAAGTCTAAGAACTCTTGCCTAGCCCTAGTTACTGAAGGTTTTCTCCTACGATACTTTTCTAAAAGTTTTATAAGTTTACATTTAAGTCTGCCATCCATCCTGAGTTAATTTTTGTATAAGGTGTGAGGTTTAGTTTGAGATTCAATATATATATTTTTTGGTCTATAGATGTCCAATTGTTCCAGCACCATTTGTCGAAAAGGCTATATCCTTCCTCCATGGGGTTATTTTGCACCTTTGTGAAAAATCATTTGGATATATTTGCATAGGTCCTTTTCTGATTCTCTAATCTGTTCCGTTGATCTATGTGTCTATCCACCAATGTCACACAGTCTTTTTTGTTGTTGTGAACCCTCACCCAAAGATATTTTTCCCATTGATTTTCAGAGCAAGTGGAAGGGAGGGAGGAAGGGGGGAAGAGAGAGAAAGGAGAGGGAGAGAGAGAAACATCGATGTGAGAGAGACACATCGATTGGCTGCCTCCTGCATGCACCCTGATGGGTCCGGGGATCAACCTGCAACCCAGGTATGTTCCTTTGACCAGAAATCAAACCCGAGACCCTTCAGTGCATGGGCTAACACTCTAACCACTAAGCCACACCGGCCAGGGCCACACAGTCTTGATTTTGTAGCTGTTTAGTGTTTTAAAATCAGGTAGTGCGATTCCTCCCACTTTATTCTTTTTCAAATTTGTTTCAGGTATTCTGATTCTTTTGATTTTTCCGTATACATTTTGGAATATCACTGTCTATAACTAAAAAAATCTTGCTTGGATTTTGATAGGAATTGCCTTCAACTTAGATATCAACTTGGGGGAGAACTGACATTTTTACTATGCTGATTCTTCCAATCCATGAACATGGATTCTCTCTCCATTTATTTTATTTAGATCTTTTTTAAAAAAAATTTCTTTCATCAGTATTTTGTAGTTTTCAACACAGAAGTCCTGTACATGTTTTGTTATTTATACCTAAGTATTTTATTGTTTGAGCAATTATAAATGGTATCATCCTTAAAGTTTGTTTCCATGTGTTCATTGCTAATATATAGAGATGTCCAACTGATTTCTGCATCCTTGACCCAGATGAACCCACTTATTAGTTCTGGGAAATTTTTTTGTAGTTTTCTTAGAATTGTCTACATAGACAGTCATGTAATCTGCAAATAGAAAACATTTTATTTCTTCCTTTTTTATCTGTATGTTTTTTATTTCCCTTTTTTTACCTTATTGCTTTGGCTAGAACTTCCAGGACTAAACACAGATTGTTAAGAGTAGGCATCCTTACCTTGTTCCCAGTCTTGGGGGGGGAAACAGTCTTTCACCATTAAGTATGTTAGTTATAAATATTTTTTAATTCCCCTCTACGCCTAGTTTTCTGACAGTTTTTTCGTGACTAGGTGTTGAATTGTGCCATGTGGTTTTTCTGCACCGATTAATATGATTGTGTGATTTTTATTCTTGAGACTTACATGGTGAATCACATTGATTGACTTCTAATATTGAACCAGTCTTACAGCCCTAGAACAAGCCCCAGTTGGTCACGATGTATTATTCTTGCTATATGTTGCCAAAGTTTGTTTGCTAAGGATTTTTACATCTATACTCATTAGAGATGTTGGTATGCATTTTTATTTTTTGTGTGTATTGTCTTTACCTGGTTTTGGTATCAGGGTACTACTGCTCTCAGACAATGAATTGGAAGTGTTCTCTTCTCTTCTTATGAACTTGATTTCTTTATTAGTTATAGTGTTATTCAAATTATTTGTTTCAGATTGGGTGAGTTGTGACAGTTTTTGCTTTCCAAGGAGCTGGTCCATTTCAGCTAAGTTTTCAAATCTATATGTGTATAGCTGTTCACAATATTTCCTTATTACCCTTTTGATGTTTTCAGGGTCTGTAGAGTATTCCCTATTCCATTCCTGATATTATTTGTGTCTTCTCTCTCTTTTTTCTTTGCTAATCATGCTAAAGGCTTCTCAATTTTATTGATCATTTTGAAGAGCCAGATTTTTGTTTCTATGATTTTCTCTGTTGTTTTCATGATTTTAATTTTATTGATATTTGCTTTTGTATTTATTATTTTTCCCTCTTTGTTTGTTTTGGGTTTGTTTTGCTCTTCTTTTTTTAGTTTTAATAATTTTTTCACCAGTATGTTATTAGGTCAAAACTGGATTTAAACTTCATACTTTGTTGATGGGATATTCATAAAATTGTGTCTAAAGTCTAGTTTTTTTAAGGTGGGAGATTAGTTGAATGATCTGAGACTTTTCCTCTAATATAAGCATTTTTAGTGCCATGAATTTTCCTCACTGCACTGCTTTAGATGCATCCCATGAATTTTGAGATGTTGTGTTTTTGTTTTTATTCAGATATATGTATTCTTTCCATTTCCTTTGAGACTTCTTCTTTATTGGGCAACCAGTGCTTGACAATTCTTTGAGCTCTTCTGAAGGAGAAGCCCTTTTTTTATTGATAGGAGAGGGCCTAACCACAGTGAGAAAATCCAATTGCATTTTGAAGTAAAATCCAGATGGCGAAAGTGTAATTCCTGGTGGACTGCTTTGTGAGTAGTATAGAGTTTTATTGTATTAAAATGTGCAAATGACCACATGTAGAAAAACCCCATTTATCAGATGGAGAGACTGAGGCATGAGATGGAACAATAACTTGATCCAAGGTTTCATGGTGAGATGGTGCATCTTTCTTCCACTGGGTTGGCAGTTTGGGCCCAGGTTTCCCCTCCACATGAAAATCAGTTTCTCTCTTGCATACCATACAAAGTCCTCGAGCCTGCTCACTCACCTTCCCCTGGAGCAGTAGTGACCCAGCCTGTGTGAGCTGCAGGTGTCAGGCCGTCCAAGCTGGAAGGAGGGGTTCACCTGCGGGAGCCTAGCCTGGCCTCCCCTGTGGCTTATGATGCATCTCAGCTCCTGGCTGTTGTCCTGGCTGTGTCCTTTCCCTGAATGCCCTTTCCTTGTTTAGCTAACACATCCCAAACCCCTGCTGCTCTCAATGTCCCCTGGGAATGTCACAGGCTCTCTGGTGTTGCTGCACACGAACAGTGTCTCCTTAACTGTAATGGACACTCTTCAAGAGCAGAGCCCTGCCTCCTACTCTCTGTGAAGCCAAGCATGGGGCTGTGTGTGCAAATGCCACTAGACACTGTCACTTGAAGGTCAAACTGGGGATCAAGTTGCTGAATTGTGAGGACTATATGTTATGACACAGATTCAACTGCTATGACATAACCCAAAACAGCAGTGACCTAACATGATAACCAGTCCCCAACATACACAGCCCAGGGTTAATATGGTGGCTCCACAGTGTAAGGGACCCAGACTCCTACTAGCTCACTACTCTGTCGTCCCCAACACACAGTCTCCACCTCATGACATGAAATGGTTGCTCCTGTTCCTGCCATTGCATCTTCATTCCAGCCAGAGGGAAGGAGAGGTGAGAAAAAGGGCCCTTCTTCCATTTAGGGCAGGACAGGACATTGCCTGCATCACTTCCATCCACATGTCACTGGCCAGAGCCTGGTCACACCAGCACCTGTAGTTGCAAGGGGAGCTGGGAAATGTGCTCTTTTGTTGGGTGGCCAGGGACAGCCCCATCTTAGAAGCTGACCACCATGCCCTTCAGCTCCCTGAGAGCAAGCCCTGCATTATTCACCCTGGGTTTCCCCAGGGCCTTGCATGGCATGGAGTGGTGGGTGAAGTCTGAGCTCAGTAAGACTTACTTGGAAGAATTAATGAGTAAATACAGTAAGAATATAATAATAGCCCCAATGAGTTAGGGTCACTGTAAACAGGGTAATGCACAACATACTGGGCCTGTGGTAAGAGCTCTGCACCAACTCTTGATGTTATCACTGAAGACACTCTCTGATCACATCTGATGCACAGAGAAGGTGTGTAGATATGTGATTTATCTCATCCCATCAGCCCAGCCCCAGTGAGTTGCAGGGCCTGTGGTGGTTTGGAGGATTTGGGGGGGGGGGCGGGGGATGGCTGCTCCCAGTGCGCTAGGCACTGATGAGAAAGAATCTAACAAGGGCTTTGTGATGAAAACATGGGATGGATGGGTGGATGGATGGATGGATGGATGGATGGATGGATGGATGATCGCATTGGAGACTTTGAGAAATTGAAATTGTCTCCTTGGAGTCTTCTGAACCTGGAAGGCTCAGAGAATGGAGCACTGGCAGAGCTGCTGCAGCCAGACCTGCGGAAGGCAGGTCCAATGTGCCTGTGAAAAGCAGGTCTCCTGGCCAGGGGAAGTGCTCAGAAAGTGTGGACAGTTCCCAAGGGCCCCTGTGTCACCTGGGGGGATTGTTCATGGATCCAGATGTCTTGTTGATGCCCGCAGTTGGGGGCGAGGTGGCCTCCCTGCTTCATATGTGATCTCCTAGGTACCTTCTCAGGGGGTGGGGTGAGGGGGCTCCCTCCTCAGCCTGTGGTCCCTGCACCCCTGGGAGAGGCTAATGTTGTTTTGCACAATCTGGGCTCCATGGAAACTGCCCAGACTCAGTTAATTCCACTTCCTTTGCTTTAAGCAGACCAGGTTTATGGGAACCTTTGGGATCACAGTTCAGGTGAAAATACCGGTTGGCCTTGGTCTGCCCGCGCACTGTGCTGGCCGAGAGCCTCGCCGTCGCTGTTTCATGTAGTGAGCGAACGCTGCTCGGTGTAGCCTTGGGAAGTCCTGGGCAGATGAGAAACTAGGGGCCTGGAAATGCCTCTCCACGAGAAGCAGGGCTGTGACAAGGCCCGGTGCTGAGCCCGGATAGACTTTATACCTTGGACAAATCTCCCAGCATCCCTGAGCCTCAGTTTCCTCATCTGAAAAGTGGGGGTGGGGATGAAAGTACATCTCCGCGGGCTGGGAAGATGAGAGGGAGGCAGAGCTCAGCCTGGCTCCAGCACACAGCAGATGCCCCCAGATGACGGCTGACGGACGTCACTGGGCCCCGGGTTAACAAGCCACCCAAGATTTGCAAAGCCGAGGTGGGTGGCAGAAACACTCCCTGTCCCTCTCTGGCTGGGCCTCACCCTGCAGGAGCAGCCCTGAGGGTGTGGGCTGGTGCCGGGAGGGGACCCGTGGCTACGGGGATGGATCAGTTACCCCACAGCGTGAGGTCTCTGTGCTCTCCAAACTGTTCATCAGGAGTGTTTATTGCTTTGATAATGGGGCAGGGGGTGGGGGCAAAACAGGAGAGGGGGTGGGGCAGGGTGTTGGCATGTGTGTGAAGAAGACAGAGGATCCTCCTGACTTGGGGTTTTTAGATGATACCCAAGGGAGGGGAGGCCTCTTGGGGGAGGTTTGTTCTGAACAGTTTTGCAATGAGTGAGGTGGGGCTGGCCTCCCCTGTTTGCTGGCTTTGGGGCCTTGGGTAAGAAGTTAACCTCTGAGTGCCTCAGTCTCCCCCCCTGTGAAATGGGCTGATGGGGATAATCGCCCCTCCACCTCACTCAGAGAGGTCGTCGTCATGGGGACTGTATCCTCGCCACGCTGACACTCCCCGGCACACCAGCCCTCCTCTGTCTACGGCTGCTCGCTCCTCCAGGCTCCAGCCCCCACTCTCAGCCAGCAGCCCTCCAGCACCCCTGCAGTGCCGTCTCTCCTGGACCCAGGCTTGGCCTGGGTGTCCCTGGCTTGTGAAATCTCCATTAACCTGCCTGGCAGGCCCCACGTGAGCCCAGCCTGGTGTGGAGGCCTCGGCTGCCTGCTGGCCTCCTGGGGGAACCGGCAGAGCCTGGAGCACAGGTCTGCTGAGCGCCTGTGTTTTCCTGGCCTCGTGGCTGTGCTCTGGGCTGGCTTCCCTGGTTAGGCAGTGGCTCTAGGCTACAGGAAACCGGCCCCGTGGTTGTTTTGTTTCGATTGCACAACCCGGTGCAGGAGGCCAGCGCGGACATCTGCTGTGCCGTGTTGGCTGGCCCAGCACCCGCCCCCCATCTTGCAAAAGCTCCCCAGTTGCCTCACGGGGAATTTGCCCCTTGCGCGCCTGAGGAGTGGGCTGCCAGTCCAGAGGCCGCGGTCCTCCCTCGCCACGGGATGGGCCTATGGCCCTGGCTGAGTCGCCAACCCCTTTCCCTGAGGACGGGCACTCATTTCTCATCCTGGTGGCCAGTCCCTGAGGGTAGTAACCGAGTGTCCCCCGCTCTCCAAGGTGCCCCGGCAGTGTCCCTGCTGGGCCTGCCTGCTCTCCCCTCAGTCTGGGGATGAAGCCCTTTTCTGTTGCTCAGATCTGAGTGACTCAGTTTGAATGTGAATCCTGGCTCTGCCAAGTTCGCTGTGTGGCCCTAGGCGAGATGGCCCCTCTCTGGGCCTCAGTTTCCCCCCCTGCATGCCTCAGAGGGCCTCCCGGGCTGACACTTCAGGACCTCGTGGCTGCTTTGTTCATTGTAGGGACTGGGACTGTCATGGACCAGCTGGGGCCTTCCCTGCCCTGACTAGAGGTCTCTGGGATGTGTTTCGTGGGGGAGGGGAGATGGGAATCCATAGTTCCACCTCCTGCTACAAGCAGTGGGGCCCTAAGGATCAAGGTGCTCTGTACCAAGGCCTTGCTGAGTTGCCTTGGCACAGCTAAGCTCTTGCTTTAAGTGGGCAGTGGTCCACCCCTCTTTAAGCCATTGTCCCTCAAATTTTTGAGAATCTGGTGAAGGCTTTGGATGCTCTCCTTGGGCCAGAAACATCTCTCCACCCATGTATCTCCTCTCTCTCTGTGTCTCTCTCTCTCACTCACACACACGTTCATGCACAGTTTCAGGAGGACGGCTAGGAACAGCCTTCAGATGGCTGCCCTGGTGGCCCTCAGGGTGAGCCGCCTCTGGGTTTCCAGGACAGATAACCAGCTTTGGCACACACGCCAGTGGCAGGCCCTATACCGGGTGCTTTGTGAGCATCAGCTCATCCACTCAAGGAGAACAGCATCTGTGGTGGAGATGCCTACGTTTTTACCAAACCCTGGTTCATTAGTTTCCCCTTGGGCATGCAGCTGGACTACATTTCCCAGCCTCCCTTGCAGTTAGGCATGGTCACATGACTGTGCTCTGGCCAATGGAATGTGAGCTGAAGTGATGGGCCTCCTGTCCTAGCCTCCTTCATAAATTCCTCCCATGCCATCTTTCACTCTCTCTTTCCCCTTCCACAAGATTCCTGCAGAGGCGGAAAAGGCCCTAGAAGATGAGGGAGCCACAAGATGAAGGAGTCTGGGCCCCTGAGTGACTGGGTGGGGCGGGACCTGGTCCCGCACCCCCCAGCCCAAAGTAGACTGACTGTACCATGAGCAAGAAATACACTTTTCTTTGAGGGCTGTTTGATAAAGCCATTAGCCCATCCTAACTAAAATAATATTTTTATTAGCCGCATCCAGGGGAGCTTCTTTTTGTTTTAAAGGAACCCCGATTTACAGCCTCACCCCTCGCCCTCTGGCCCTTCCACCGCAGCTCTCCTCATTTCATTGTACCCGTAGTGTGTGGCTTTCTTGTTCCATCCTGTCCCCCACTATCCCCCACAATTAATTTGACTGTTGTCTGGGGTCCCAACCCCAGAGTTCTGGGTGAGCCATATCTGTGCTTTTCTTTCTGACAAATAGTTCCTTGAAGCCAGGGTCCGGGGCTGGCTCGCTGCTGAATTTCCTCGAGCCCGGCAGACGAGCACACAGGCTGCTTCTGGAATGCTGTGGCCTTTGATTCCACAGTGCAGGTGCCCTGAGGGTTATTCTCAGAATCCCGTTTTCCCGGGGTTCCTGGACTCCAGGGGCAGAAGCTGGCCTCTGCCCTGTGGCTCCTTCCTCAATGGGCTATATAGCAAGGCTCCGGGGCGGGGGCTAGCAGCCTGGGCTGCCTCGCTCTGGCCCTGTTTCCGAATCTCCAATTGTACCCTGGTCCTTGCTCCCGGCCCCTAATGCTGGGGGACTGAGAGGCAGGCCCAGCCCCTGATGTCCCCACTGCGGGCAGGCTTTCCACACTGTCTCTCAGAGGGAGGACTGGCCCCCCTTTTAAATAATTCCATTGGACTCCAATCTACCTTTAGCCCTTTACAAACCCTTTTGCCCTCAGTTACCTTCACATAATAAATAAAAACATTAATAATAACAGCCTTGGGTGTGCACCAGGCCCCGGGCGGAGCCATTCACATCCTACATCTTTCTGATCCCCGACGCCACCTCTTGGAGGCGGATGCCTTCATCACCCCCATTTTACAGATGGAGCTGAAGTTCGGGGAGCCCCTCCCCAGCAGCCCCCAGGACCACTCCTGAAGGCAGCGGCGGGGTCTGGCCAGGCGGGCGTGTTGTAGACAGGGCTGTGTGGACCACTGGCGGCAGTGGGGGGGAAAGCTCCTGGGAGGAGAGGAAGATGAGCTCCCTCCCCAGGGGGCTCCTAGGCCTCCAGGCAGCTCCCAGGCCACCCCCACTAGGGCCCCTCCCTCCCCTCCTTTGCTCCCGTCCAGGATCCTTGACTCTGCCCCCCCCAGCAGCCGCTCTGCGCCTGTCCTAGAGCTCAGCCCCTCTCCCTCTGCGTCCCCACCATCGGAAGCTTGGCTGTTTGGTTTTTCCCAAGCAGACCCAGCAAGCGATGCTTCTCCGAGGCTGTGTGTTCACTTTGCAAAACAGCAGAAATTTATAGCCCAAGGAATTGATCACAGTGCGCTGCCTCCCTCCATCTCGCTCGGTCTCCTAATTCCCAGCTCCCGGCTCTCCTTTCCCTTTTTTCTCAGCGCACCATCTGTGGTGTCAGAGAAAAGGAAGCCAAGAAGGGGGGGGTTCTAGTCCCAGCTCTGCCAATTACAAGTCACATGAACCTCAGTTTCCCTGCCTGCAAAACAGAGATGCTAATAATACCTGCCCGGGAGTGTGCTGGGCCCGTGAATGCTGGGGCCACCAGGAGCACCCACACGGTGTGACTTCACTCCCTGGAGCCATCCTGTCAGGCGGGTGGCTCTGGGGCCCACCTTCCAGATGGGGACGCTGGGGCCCAGAGAGCTTGGGTCACTTGCTCAGGCTCACAGAGCTGGGAAACAGCAGCCCTGGGGCTCAGACCCACATCAGCTGAGCGGTCAAGCCCAAACCATTCGGCGACACTGCCCTCCTTTCCCCTTAGGGTCCATCAGAACAGAGGGGGTCCTCGCTGGCCTCCCATCCCTAGGTTGCTTCACCCTGGGGCTAACTGCGGGGCCGGAACAGAGGCCCCTGAAAGGAGGGAAGTGTGACCATGGAGGGGAATTTCAGTCATTTCCACCCTTCAACTGTGTAGGGGAGACTCCGGGAACGAAGAGCTTGCCTGGGCCTCGGATCCCTGCCTCCCCTCCTCCCAGACACGCTGTGTGAACAGGGGCCTCTGCCTGCCAGCCTCCCGGGGCCTCCAGGGAGGACCACAGAGCCTTCTGGAATGACCCCCGAATCACACAGTAGATGAGGCGCCCCGGCTGGGAGGGGCGGCCCAGGTCCCCTGCAGGCCTGGCTGGAGACCCCCCCCCCGGACTCCCACTCCAGTGCTCGCCAGGCTGGCGGCCACGCCTGCTTCCCTCCGCTCAGCTCTGGGGGGCTGTTCCTAGGGGGCTGGAGCCTGTCTTCCCCCCCCCTGCTCTCAGCCCGGCTCCCTCTCTGGCTCCGCAGGGCTGTGTCTGTCTGTCCGGCCTCCAGCCCGCAGGTGGGGACTCGCTTCCCTCCCCGGCGGCTGCAAGGCCAGGCCGAGCTCCTGCCCGCGCGTCTGGCCTCCGGGGGGCACCCAGCCCCTCCCTCCCCGGTCGCAGCCCCGGGGCCCGGGACGCGCGGTGCCCCCCGCGCCCCCCGCGCCCCGCGCGCCCCCCGCGCCCCGCGCCCGCCCGGCGGAGCGCAGAGCCAGGCGGCTCGCAGAACAAACAGCATTTTTTTTACAACTAGAGGGGGAAGCACAGAGCTAAAAATAAAACGCCGCGATCGGTATCTGTCCGCCTGGCGGCTGATTGGCCGCTCGGAGGCGCGTGTAATTGCGGGCGCGCGGCGCGGCCGGGACGCCGCCGGCCAGGGTAGGACCGGCCCGTGGGTCCGCGGGGGGCGCGGGGCCCGGGCGCGGGGCGCGGCGGGGCGCAGGCCAGGGCCGCGCGCGCTCCTCCGGGAAGGCCGCCGGGAGCCCCCCGCCCCCGCTGGGCGTCCCATTGCCCGGAGGCGGTGGCCCCTCTCCCCGCGCAGCCGGAGGGGGGTGTCTAACGGGAAGTCGGGGTCTCCCCCTGACTGGCCTCCAGGCAAGGCCCCCCCATCCCCACACCCGCATTCCTCCCCTTCCCCTGTCTGGTGTCCTATTTTCCCGCCCACCCCTCCCTCCCTCCTTCCTTTACCCAGAGTCGCCCCCACCCTGGCTGTTGGCTGCCCCACCTTGGGAGGGCATCTTGGCACCTCGGGCTTGTCCTGGGTCCCCAGAGATAGAGGGAAAAGGCAGGCCTGGAGGGACGTTGCGGCCTCCCTAAGCCTCAGTTTCTTCATCTGTGAAATGGGGGAGATGATGCTAGGCCGGCCTGACCGCTCCGCGGACCCCAGGGGTGCATTGGACCCAGTCTTGGCATCTTGATTCTCTCTGCTGAGCCAGGAGTCAGGGAGATGTGGGCTCTGGTCCCAGCCAGGAACTGCCAGTTTCTCTCTTAGAACTGGTGCCTGGTGCCCCCCCCCCGGGAATTGGGAGCGAGATTTCCAGTCCTCCAACATCCCACCCTGGGGTTGGAGGCAGGTGACCATCAAGAGCGCTGGTTTAGGTGATGGTGCCCCATAAACGGCCTACTCGGGGAGGTGGGAGAGAACTTCTTGCAGTTCCTTGAACCCACCACTGTCTCCCTTCCAGGCCTCTGCCCAGGCTGTGGCCTCTACTTGGAACTCCTTTCCTTCCTCTCCCGCCCTCCCCTTCAGTGCCTCTTCCTCTGGGAAGCCCTCCCTGATGCCCCAGCAGGTCCTCTCCTGCCGCCCCTGGGTGTCTCATCTCATGACCAGACCCTGATCTGTGAGCCCGGTGGAGGCAGGAACCGCATGCCTGGCCCGGAGCGCCTCAGGAAGCGAGACATCCAGGTCCCCAACGTGCGGCCTGCCCTGTGGCCTGGGAGCCAGGAGGAGGTAGAGTCATGCCGCCCAGGCTTCGGGCCAGCAGCAGCCTTGGTTGCTGGGGAGCTATCTTTCCCCAGTGGGCCCCAAGGGCATGGGGAACACCTGGCCCTGCGCTCTCAGCGCTGACATTTTGAGGTGACACTCAAGGAAAGCTACCTCCTATGTGCCCCCTGTGTGCCACCATAATGCCATGGTCCTAGACTTTGCTGCACCCTCCTCAGAAAGCTTCAGAGTTTGCCTGCCCAGCCCTGGCCCTGTCCCTGGCCCTGCGCTTTGTGGGTGGCGCGTGGAGCTGCTACTGGGCGGTAGGGCCTAGAAAGTTGTCCTGGACACTCACTGAGTCCCCGCAACGGCTCGCGGAAGGCAGTGCTGCTGGTATCCACTTTTTTTTGTCATCCACATTTTGCAGATGAGGAAACTGAGGCACAGAGCAGTTAAGCAACATGGCAGAGCCTGGATCCCCTCGGTGCCCTGTCTCCTGAGGCCAGGCCCAGCAGCCCCTGCCTCTGAGAAGGGTAAAGGGAGATGTTTCTGGAGCAGCTCCTGGGAGAACTTCCAGGTGGATAAATTGGCACAGAGAGTCTGGAGGATGCTTTGTGTGTGGTGTGCGAAGGAGCTCCCCTTTGGTGTTTCTGGGAGATCAGGGAGATTTAAACTGCTTTCCACTGGTGCTGGGATGTCAGGCTGGTGTTTCTTTTGAACATGATGTGGGGGGGAGACCGGGCCCCAAGGCAGCCCAGTTTTATTCAGGTTGCAGAAATAACAACAGCAGCAGCTCAAAGAAAGCGGTTTCCAGTGGCTGAGCGTTCACCGTGCTCAGTGCTGCGCCCCGCCTGGTCTTGGATGCACACTCTGCGCCCTCAGCATCTGCCCGAGAGGGAGAATTTCATCCCCACGGTACCTCCTTTTAGCTCGTATGTGAATCTCTTGGTCTCCGCATCTGCTGTTGGTCTCCCCGTTAGGCAGCGAGCTCGGTGAAGGCCCCAGCCTGATCTCTCCCATTCATTGCTGAGTCCCTGACACCCAGCGCCAGCTCTGCAAGGCCAGACAACAGAGCTTTGCTGGACATGTTTCCGATGGAGATGCTGAGGGTCAGAGAGGTCCCACAGCTTGCCAGGAGGGAACCCCAGGTTGCTGTGGCTCCAGAGCCCACTGGATTCTAATCACCACTTCCCACAGCTGCTTAAGAGACCCTTTCTGAGACACCCCCCCCCCCCCAAAGAAAGCCAGAGCATGAAGCGGATGTGACTTTACTGTGTGATTTCGGGCCCAGTTAATTCATCTGTGCAGCTGATGACTGTTTTTTATCTCTGCGATGGGGACTCTGGTTCTGGAGGTTTAAGCAAATGTCTCCAAGAGGCTGGGGTTACAAACCGGAGACGCTGATGGTCAAGAGCTTGACTCGATCACTCAGTGACCTTGGGAACCGCATTTGACCTCTCTGAGCCTTGGCTTCCTCATCTGTAAAATGGGGACATGCAGGGGGCGTATCCACCTTGATGCCGGTGGTAGGTGGGGAGAAAGAGGCGAAGCTTTGTCTTCTGAAATATTTCATTTTCCACAAATCATATGCGATTCTTATCCCTCTACTGTAAGAAATGTTAGTTTTTTAGAAATCGAACCCCGATCAGTACCCAAGCGCCTGCCGCTTGCCTGGCATTGCATTTGGTCCTTGGAAGCCGCGACCTCGAGACCCCCCATGCGTGGGCGTGGCCTGTGCTAAAGTCTTCACCCGCTTGGGCTGTCCTCGCAGCGACCCCGAGGTGCGAGTGGCTGGGGTCACTGAGGGGAACGAGGCACAGAGGGGACACGACCCGCTTGGGGCTCCACGGTGAGACACTGAAGCGCCTGGCGTTGGACCTGGGCCCTCTGCTCCGCCTGGAGCCTGCTTCCCGCGGGGGCTCGGCTTGGCGGGGGTCGCGTGGGGCTTGGAGCCCCGAGTGCAGGGCAGGGGGGCAGCTGGCAGGGCCCAGGGAGCAGCCAGAGGCGCCCGGCCTGGAGGCGCTCCATCCCCTAGGAGAGGGGGCACAACAGCCGGGTGAAAACACCAAGGGAGCGGGCCCCGGGGCTGTGTGACGGAGCCATCCCGTAAAGATTGCGGGAAAGGACCTTGCTTTAGACAAGTGCCCTGTTTTTTGCATCCGTATCGGAGTCCTAGGCTCCTCGCTGCGGCCGATGGATGGGCGGTGCATTTTTTTTATACCTCACGATGGACTCCTTTTGGGTTGTATCTGAAACCCAGTTGGCGGGTCCTTCACTGCTGGGCTCTAGTCCATGGTCCAGGGCCCTTCTGGCCCAGCACCTCCAGCTCCCGAGACTCAGACGCGTGAGAACCATGTTGAAGAAGCAACGTGCCCCGCCCCGCCTCAACCCTGCGCCCAAAGGTGGCCTCAAGTCCTGGATGGAAGGACGGCTTCCAGTGGTCTGAACTCGGGGTCCCCACCACCACCGGATGTCTCTAGATGGGGGAAGTGTGCCCCGGCGAGGGGCTCTGAGGTGCAGTTGTGAGTTGATTTGGAGCCTGTTGCATCCATTGAACTTCAAGCCCTGACCGCTGACCTCTGAGCTCTCCTGAGCTGAACCCGCAAGGCCTCAAACCTCCTGAGGGTGTGGGGTGCAAGTAGGAGCAAGGGGGGGAGGGTTCTGCCTAGAAGGAGCAGGAGAACCGGCCCCCCGGCCCCCACTTGGACATGCACGAGGTGGGAGGGAAGCTGCCTGGAGAGAACACGCCCGGCTCACTGCAGGTTCCTGCAGGCAGCCCGGGCCGTCTGTGGCTGGTTCCTGAAAACCAGGCTGCCCCGGAAACCTGCAAACAAGAGCTTGCATGCCGTCTTCAAGGTCAGCTTTCAGGGAGAATGTGGCGGGAGCAGCATCTGGTGAAGACCTGGGATGTGGGCCAGGCACCCCTCGCGTCCTCGCCCCCCAGGGCTGCCCCTACACCCCAGCATCCCTGGGGCTGCGTGGGCGCGGGGAGGACTCGCTGCGTCTTAAAGAAAAAAATATAAAAAAGCAGGTGCCACTGCTGAAAAATAATTGAGACAAATGCCCTCCCTGCGGTAACTCAGGTTTCTGAGCGAATTCCTCTCCACCTTCCTCCCAGGAAAGTCCCTCCCGCTGTCACTGGCCCCAAGGCACATGCTTGCCCAAGAAGCAAACCGCGTCTGTTGGGTGACATGCTCTTTCCCATTTGGGGTTGAGCAAGGGCCACGGTGATGCCTGCTCAGCTGGGCCTGGAGAGTCTGAACGGGCCCGGGGGGCTGATATAATCCCACCGAGGCAAAGGGGCGCGGTGTTGTGTGCAGGCCGGGGAGGCCTGGCCCTCCCTGGAGGCGCAGTGACCTTCGGGGATTTCAAGAGGTTGTAGATGGCAAGGGCCCCCCAGGGAACCCCTGATTGGGAACCTCTGGGCTAAGCCAGTCGGAATGGGGGTGCAGCTCTTTAACGATCCACGTCCTCATCCAGAAAGTCCTCCTGCAGCTTGGGGTCCGGGGCGATCTCGGTGCCTGTGGGGTGGGCCTGGCTGTGCCATTTGCTGGCTGTGTGACCGTGGGTAGGTGGCCTCCCTTCTCTGAACCTCTGGGTGCCTTCGCTTCCGTCCTGGGTGGGGAGCGCGCTGTAAGGGCCTGGTGTCGTTACTCTTGTCCCTGCCTCTGTTCAGGTCTCGTGACTCCCCACCCTGTCCTGCCCTGATCATCCCCCTGGGTTTCCGTGATGAATGGGGGATGGAGAGGTGTGGGGTGCACCTGGAACCCCTCCAAGAAGCTGTCTGTGATGAGACAGAGCCTGGAAGGGGACTGAGGAGAGCAGGCGTGGCAGCTCATTAGGGGACAGGCTGAGGGCACCCTGAGATGGCAGTTCTGGGTACATCCAGGCATGCCCCACCTTTAATGTGCCTCGAATCCCCAGGGGGTCTTGTGCAAATACAGGGGCTCCCAGGTGGGAGATGCTGGGCCAGTGGGGACCACAGTCTGGGTAGTGAGGTTCCCACAGCAGGACCTCTGGCCCGAGGGAGGAGAGCAGGCCACTTGGTGCCGGGAAATGATGGCTCCAGGAATGTCCATGCTGGACGAGACAAGCAACGCGAGGGTAAAATTACGTTTTCAACAAAAGAAAGACCTCTGCCTCCTAGCATGTAAAAGATCCCTGTTCCCACCCCCACGTAGCCCCAGGGGCCCGAAAGAATGCGGTTTTCTGAGCACAACCTTCCCTCCCCGAAGGGGGTGGATTCGCTGTTAGAAAGTTGCTTGCGGAGTGGGTTTTTCTGTATCGAATGCTGTTTTCCAGTGGTTCATGTTTTAAGACCACGGTTGCTTTCCCACCGAGCGAGACCCAGCTCCGAGCCACTGGCACGGAGGATGAGGGGTGGGGAGTCCAGGGGCACAGCGTGGCCCCTGTGTCATGGGCTATGAGAACCAGAGCTACAGAGTTTGGGGACCAAAATCTGAATCTCAGATAGTCCCCAAGTAGACCGATGCTCACAGCCAGACACTGGCCCAGACGCCTGGCCAGTACCACTGATTATAGGGCTGATGGGACCAAAGGGGACCCGGGGCAAACCCAGCCCCTCCAATGGGAAAGGAGCCCAGGGAGCCGCTTGGTCGTGGTTGGCAGCCACCTTGTCTTGGATGAAATGCCACTGGCCACTCTGGGTATCAGGCTGGCCGCGGTTTGGTTTTATATTGGCCGCCGTCCTTAACGTGCTCAAGGATCCTGCTGCCGGGATGGTTTGGGTGTTTGTGATCCACAAGAACTGCTGAGAAGCGCGGGTTTAGGGGAGCGCTGGGTTCCCGGCCCAGAGACATCTGCTCGAACATGCCAGGGGCACTGGGAACCTCGAAGAGGAGCCCGCAGTCCACAGGTGGCCCACACGTGATGGACCGTTGCCTTCCTGAGCATATTCTGGGGTCAGTATTCCAAGGAACGCGCTTGGGGAAAATGAAAGGCCCAAGCGACCAAAAGGTCCCTGTTCCTGTGTTAGTTACCCGGTTAGTTACCCGCACAGCAAACACCCCAAACGGAGCGGCTTCCAGCAATAAGCATTCGTCACCTGGCTGTGTCTGTGGGAAGGGACCCCAGAAGCGGCACCAACGGCTGGCTCCAGCTTGTGGTCTCTTTTGAGGCGTCGGTCCCGACGTCAGCTGGGCCGCAGCCATCGGGCCGGAGGGTGGCCTTCTAAGCAGGCGCCCTCCCGGGGCTGGCGAGGCACTGCTGGCTGTTGGCAGGAGGCCGGGTGCTCCGGGCCACCCGGGTTCTCCGCAGGGCTGCTTGAGTTTCTTCACGCCTGGCGCCGGCTTCCCCCGGAGGGAGCGGTGCGGGGAGAGCAGCCGCAGCGCCTTTATGACCCAGCCTCGGGCAGCACATGTGGCCACATCCGCTTCGTCCGATTGGGCGCGCGGGGCGGCCCCATTCATTGCGGGGGTGCCCACAGGGCTGGGATCACCTGGAAGAAGGAAGCGTCTGGGGCCCATCCTGCGGGCTGGCTACCACGGCAGCCGTCGCCGCAGCTCAGGGACGGATAACTTGCCTCCCTGGCGCAGCTGGTCTCTTACCATTCAGGGCCGGTGAGGAGCTTCGAGAAGTGAACCTGCTCGCCTGTGAGGGGCGGGTGGAGGACACCGGGGGCCTGTGAGCCACGCCGAGCTTGCCAGGGGCAAGGAGAGTGACCCGGCCCCGGGGCTTGCAGGCTCGCCTGTGCCAGGCGCCTCGTGGGCATCGCAGGGCTGTGCTGCGCCTGTCCCCATCAGCAGGTTCCACCAGTATCTCCAGGTTAGGCCACTCGAGTCTTTGAAACACATAAAATGGGAAGAGAGTGTGTGTGTGTGTGTGTGGTGACAGCTATAGCAACACAAGCTGCTCTGCCTTCTGGACGCTCGGAGACAAAACCAGTGACTCGGGTGAACCCGCGTGGAGAAGACCGGAGTGAGGAGTAGACAGGGTGGACCCGCGCCAACGAGAAACCAGTAATAAATAGGTGAGATCAAATATTTATTTCATGCCCATTAACAAAATGAGGAACCAGGTGAGCCAGGGGAATCGTCCCTGGGCTGGGGCCTCCTTGCCGCCAGGCAGAGAGGCAGCGAGGCCTCGGGGCGAGAGCCTGCAGCTGGGTGCTCCAGGCGCCTGCGTCCCAGGCCGCCAGTGCCTGTCAGTAGCTGTGGGACCCGGGCAGGTGACCTCACGGTCCTTGGTGTCTGGTCTGTACGATGGAATGATAGGGGCGAAGTCCTCCAGCTGTGACGAGGGACCGTCGCTGGCCCAGGCCAAGGGCTCTAGAATGCTCTGCACTGCGAAGCCGATGGCAGTCACCGAGGTGGTGGCACCCAGGGTCAAAGAATGCCGACGGAAACTCCATGGCCTGGAGGGAGCCAGGGCCCAAGGATGGACCCAGGGCCCCGGCCAGTGTGGCTCAGTGGTTAGAGCGTCCGCCTGTGCACCGGAGGGTCATGGGTTCGATTTCCGGTCAAGGGCGCATACCTGGGTTGAAGGTCCGATCCCCGGCCCTGCTCAGGGTGCGTGTGGCCAGCCAATCGATGATGTGTCTCTGTCACATCGATGTTTCTCTCTCTCTGTCTCCCCGACTCCTCCCTTCCACTCTCTCTGAAATCAATGGAAAAAAATATCCTCACTCCTTGGTAAGGATTAAAAAAAAAAGAACGGACCCAGAGCCACAAAATAGGCATTAGCTGCTGCTGTGACCCCAGGAGGCTGGAAGGAACTCGGCCCCTCCTCCTGGGGGCCTGTGCGGGCACGGCGCTGGACCAGCCCCTTCCTGTCCTGCCTGGGCAGGATTTCATCTGAGCACGTCCTGGGCGTGTTTTCCCCTTGGAAGTCCCAACCCGCAGAGCAGGGCTTGCGGAGCTCTGACTAAATTTGCTGTCACAACAAACAGACCGGGCGCAGAGACTCTCAGGAAACAGGACAGGCTCTGGTTCCTGGTCCCACAGCCTGCGCCTGGCAGACAGAGGCGCCTCTGGGTCAGGCTGGCCGCTGTGCCTCAGTTTCCCCAGCCACCTGGGTTTGCCTGTTGCCCGCAGTCTATTCTGAGGGGCCTGGGGCTGGCCAGGCGGGCACGGGGCCCCCGTGGGTGTGCAAGGCCACCCCTTCCTCTCCAGTCTGGGCGGCTTCGTTTTCGTCTCCGGTGTGGTGTTCTGAGTAATACTTCATTGCAAAAGACAGGAAGAAAAAGAAAGGAAGGAAACGTGTCCACCGCGAGGACGAATGTCTAGAAGGTTTCCCACCGATTTATTCTGCCCCTGGCCCATTCCTCAGGCTCTCAGGGCGAGGAGGCCTTGGCCCCTTCACCAGCCGGGTTCGGTGACTGTCGGCCTCCAGACGGTTCTTGGTTTTCCAGGCTTGAACCTCTGTGTCTTTGGGCCTCTGCCTCCTGAGACCTGAGGCCTCGTGAGAGGTGGGAAGAGGAAGGGGGCTTTGGTTGGGGGTGTCCTCTGTGGGTGCCGAGATCACAGGCATGCTGGCCTCCTCTCTCCGGAGGAGAGGGCACCTCAGATGCTTGCCCCTCGGCCCCCGTGCCCGAGGCATAGGCACTGTGGCTGGTCCAGCTCGGCCACCCTGCCTTCGGCGGGAGCCTGGGCCGGCTGCTGCCGCCTCTGGGCCGCAGTCTCACTGGGAAGTAGGAGGCTGTGGGCCTGGGGCATCTCTCAGCCCCTCCCAGCCTCAGCACTCTGATTGCTGCCTTCATTCAGCTCGGGCTGTCTGCAGAGCGGTGTCCAGGGATGGGGGGGGGCGGACCCCATCCTGGAAGGAGGAACCAACCTGAGCCTGCTGCCTCTAGCTGGCCTGGGGGTGGCAGGGCTCAGAGTGCCCACCCCCTACCCCCTGCCCCAGGAGAACCTGGTGCCAGGCCCAGCTGCCAGGCTGCTATTCGAAATGTCTCCTGTTGGTGGCACTTTGGCGTGGTTCAGGTGTTCTGGCCTTAAAGTATATCGGTTTGTGCGAGAAAACACGCTGTTTGCCTCTGTGCAGGCTCTGCCTTTCACTCAGGCGATCTCAGTGCCTGGAGCGGGACTTGACCGTGTTAATCCCCCGGGGAAAGCCCGTCCTTGGCTCCTCACTGCCCAGTGGAAGCTCGGGAGCGGCCCCAAGGCCTTCTGGGGCCTGGCACAGGCCAAGCTCTCCCGCCTGGGCACTCTCCGCCCCTCGCCCCCTCTCCTCCGGGCGCACAGATGGGAATGTACCAACCTCTCTTGTCTGTCTAGAGCCTCCAGCTTGCTGCAGGCTCTGCCTGGAACACTCACCCTCCCTTCTCACGGCTCACTGAATGCCACTTCCTCCGGGAAGCCCTCCCTGCCTAAATGAGCCGCTTGAGTTCACACCAAGGCTCACCCTGTACTTCGCCTTCGTAGCGCCCCTCACTGTAAAGACCTGAAACCGCCTGTTTATCTGGTTCCCCCACCCCGACATGGGCTTAGAGAGGGCCTTCCCGTCGGGTTTTCATGCCTGCTGCCAGGCGCGGTGCCCAGAACCCAGGGGGAGCTCTGGAGTGTCTGCTGAGGACTTCTCTGGAGCCTGTGAGCCTGACCTACAGCCTGTGGATCCAGGTTGGTAACCGGCGCCAGCCAGGGCTGCAGTGATTCACCCGCCCCCGGCCACTCAGAGCCTGGGGACCCCGGTGCGGCCCCGGTCCCAGCCCCAGCGCCCCTCCGCCTGAAGGCTCTGCCTGGAGGAGGGAAGGGGTTAAGTGTTTCTGGCGGCCGCCACGTCTGCCGCAGTTCCCCCTTCCCGGCTGCAGCGGTCGAGGTTGGCCAGGAATGTTTGCAATGCGGAGCCGAGGGCGGGCGGTGCAGGGCGCGGGCCTGTGCGGGCTGGCCGGCCAGGCTCCCGGGTTGAGCAACCGCCCAGGCCCAGCCGGTTCCTGTAACTCCGGCCCCTCCTGCCTCTTCCCGCCCCGCCGGCTTCCTCCACCCGCCGCCTGCCAGGCCGTGGGGGAGGCCTGCCCTGTGGAGGGACCCGGAGGGACAGAGGCCCAGGGGGCCTGGAGGCTAGGGGTGAGAAGGAGGGGCTTCCAGCTCGGCCACCTCGGCCCAGAGAGGGCAGGGCCTTTGCCCAAGGTCACACAGCAAGTCACCAGCACACTGGGCCACACCCTGGATTCAGCCTTTTTGCTTCTGTGGCACCGGCTGCAAGTCCACACAGCCAGGAGGTCGCGTTGCCACTCAGGTGGGAAGCTCTGAATCACAGGGGACCCTCTCCCAGCTGAAGGCAAAACCCCAGCTCTGGCCTGGCTCTTCACTCCAGCCCCGGGGTCTCGGAGGGGAGGCGGCTCTCACGGGCTGGGCGCACCCCCGCCGCATCGCCTCCCAGCACTGTCCCTGCCTCGCCTGTCCTGGGTGCACGGCCACCTCCATCCCTCGCCTCCGGGAGCCCCGAGAGCATGGCCTTTCCTTCTCCCAGCTCCCTTCCAGGGAGGACCTTACCCGCGCGGATATTCGATTGCGCTCGGGCACAAACCTGGGCACAAACCCGGGCCCTTCTCACAGCCCTGGGGAGCAGTGCTCCCCGAGGCGGCAGGATCAGCTCCGCCTGCCCACAGGACGGGCAAGTGACCTCCGGGTGGGGGCGAGGCTCTCAGTCATTCAGACCCCATTTCAATCCCTGCTCCACCACCTTCAAGCTTCACGGCCCTGACACCTCTTTCTGGGCCTCAGTTTCCTCATCTGGAAAGTGGAGCTCAGAGCGAGGAGGGTGGGGCAAGCAGCACTGTCTGCTTCTGCCCGGGCTCCGGGTCGCTTGTCTTCCCTGGGACCACGGACGTCCTGTCCGCTTGGGGCTTGTCAGTGTGTCGCCCCATCTGGGCCCTGAGCTTTGCCTCTGCTGCCCTCAGAGGTGCTGCCTTGGCCACATCTGGCTGGAGTCAGCAGTGGGGGTCCTGGGACCCCCTACCCTTGGAGGGCGGGGTAGGTGACCCTGGTGAGCTGGAGGAGCCTGTGAGAATCCACATGCCATTTATAGGGAAGGAGGCTTGTAGGAGGAGTGGCTCGCCCTGCGAGAGGGACTTTTGCCTGGAAAACCACACCAGTAACGGGGGGCCTTCCCTCCCACACTCCGCTCTGCCACCGGTTATTGAGTCCTTACTGTGCGCCAGGCAGTGACTGACCTACTTTAACTAACGTGCCTAAGAGGGAAGTATCTATTTTTCCTCTCCAGGAAACAGAGAGGCTGATGCACTTGCCCAAGGTCACACAGCTTGTACAGAGCACAGTCTGACTTTGAACTCAGGCCACTGGCCATCAGAGCCTGTACTCTTGGCCAGTCTCCTCTGCACCTGGCCTGGGGTCCAGACTCTGTAGAGAGGGGCTGAGCCACCTTGGGTGAGTGGCTTAAGCCCCAGAGCCAGGAAGTGAGGGGAAATCGCCAGCACCTGCTGGAGGCGGGGGAGACACCGTACTAAGTTACCAAGGGCGAGGGGAGCTCAGAGAGGCTCAGCCTCTCCCTCTAGGGCACACAGCAGCCTGAGCCAGGACCCGCACCCAGGGTGATGGCTCCTTGCCCCCCGGCTTCCGGTCCCCCACCACTGGCTCGGCTCCAGCGGACAGATGGACAGACGACGGCGGCCCCCTCCCAGGGCCTGTGGGCTGCTTGGCTTCCCCACCGCCTCCGGAGCAGGTTTCCTTTAAGAACCCAGAAGATTGATTTCCTGGCCGGCTCTGCGCCGAGGAGCCGTCCAAATGGTTTGCATGTCTGCATTTTTTACTGCTCCGTTTAATATGTATGCAAATGCCGGCGGCTGCGCCCGCCTCGCCAGCCGCGCAGTCACACGCGGCGCCCCATTAAAGCGGCCGTCGGGGCGCGCGCCTCATTCGAGGCGACGGGCTCGGCGGCCTGATAGATGGGGTGCGGGGACGGAGACAAATGACGGGCTTTTGTAATTTCTTTCTCTCTTTTTTGGGGGGGGAGGAGGGGAGGGGGGCTCAAGACTGGAGACAGCAGAGGAAATTTAAATATATGCAAAATTGTTTGTGGGTTTGGGGGGGGCTGTAGGAGCCTGAACCAGGAGGAGAGGAGTGTTTTCCTCTGTGGGAGTCAGGCCGAGGCTGGAGGGGGCTGGAGCCCCACGGTCACCTTCTGGCGGAAAGCGCAGCTCTGGCCCCGTCAGTAGGCCGGTCCTGTGGGAAGCTGGGCGTCAGCAGCAGAGAAAGGGACCGGCTGTTGGTTTTCAGCTGGGTGTGCTGGGGGGCGGCGCTGGCCGCAGTCCCACCCCCACTTCCTTTTCTGGGGCGTCCAGGGCTTATAATTGTATAAGTGTGTTGTCACTGAACCCTCTCTGAGCCCTATGAGGTGCAGCACACCCACTGCACAGATGGGAAAACTGAGGCTCCCGGGAGAGAAGTCCCTTGGGGAGGGTTGTGAGAGGTGGGTTGGGGTAGTTAGAGTCCCAGCAGCCCTGGGACCGCTCTTGCTCTGCGGAGTTTGCTCCCACCTATGGGGCGCACCCCCACCAACCACCCGTATTCTCCCTCCTGCTTGCGCCCGGGAGGCTCCCTGCTCCCACATGCCTGGTGACACAAGCCCACGTCCGACTGAGCCTGAGGACCGAGTCCCAAATTTTCAAAATACTGTGTAAGCCTAAAATTTGAGGTGTGAGTGCTAAAGGATTTTTTTTTCCTAATTTCTCAGGATTTTAGGCAATGTGGCAGCTGAGGGGCAGCCTGGAGGGTCCTGCGAAGGGGGGACATTTCACAGGGGGCTCAGACCAGCTGGAGACCGGAGTTCCGTGTGAGAGTGCGTGTGCGTGTGCGTGTGTGTGCGTGTGCGAGATCAGCCACACGAAGACCATCCCGGGGGGATGCCCGGGGGCTCCCAGAGCCTGGTGGGGTGGAGGGTGTGTGTGCATGAGTGTGTGTGAGAGTGAAGGGTGTGTACACACGAGGGGTGTGCGTGTGCGGCTCCCTGGTGCACGCGTGGTGAATGGGGGGGTGCCTGCGTGTGCCAGGCGGGTGACGGGGCGTCGAGGATGAGGCTCTGCCACGTGCCTCGCTGAGTCGCCTTCACAGAGAATCAGACTTGGGTGGAACCTCTGGGATCCTGAGTCCCCTCCCTCCCCTCTCAGGCGATGGCAGCAGGGACCCCCCACCTCCTTGCCTCAGTGTCCCTGTCTTTGACCCCCCCTTTCTCTCATCTTTCCGCAAACCCCGCTGCTCCACCTGGGACATCCCACCCCCAGTCGCCAGGAAGGCTCTCGAACCAGCACCTCCCAGAGCCCAGGTCCCGCTGAGGCTGGACGGTGCCATGTGGCCCCCTGGCCCTGAGGCCCACTCTGCCCTCGCCCCCACCTTCCTCCCTCTCCCACCCCCACTCTTCTCTCTGGAGTTCACCAGCCCTGGAGTCCCCCCCAGGCACGCTCACCGCCCACCCCTGGCCTCCAGGAGCCCCCTCTGACCACCAGCCTCCTACCCCTCCCCTGCCCAGGTCCCCCCTTGCCCGGCCACCTCTCCCGTCCTGTCTGGCTGCTTGTTTCGTTTGTCCGCGAGCCCACGAGGACCTAGAAAGCGGGGTGCCCAGTAAATTTCTGACGTCTGTGAACATCTGGGGCCCCCACCCTCAGGCCCACGCCTTCTCCCAGGGACAGGTCCTCACTGAGGGCGGGGCTCCTTCCCCTGGCTCAACCAGACAGTCGCCCCAAGTCCTGGGACAGGCCACCCTTCTTCCAGCCTCCTCGACCTGGGTCTCCCCAGAAGGAATTACTGGGTTTGCGCAGTTGCTCTTCAGGGCCCTTTCCCTGCTGCGGGAGGGTGGGACCTGGTCTTCACTAGGGCCCCCCTCAAACCTGCCGCACGCAGTAGTCACCCGGCCAGTATCTGCCGAGATGGAGGAATGAGGGGGGCGAGGTCAATGCCTGCACAGCTTGGGGAGCGTCTCTGGGCCTCCGGCCCCGGAGTCCTCTGGGGCCTGCACCCTCACTCCCCAGCCGGTTGGGGGGCTGTCGTGTGCGGACCAGCTGAGTCAGGCCCTGACCCTGGGAAAGGGGCCACCGTGGCTCCTGCCGGTTCTGCTGACGGGGCTGAAAATGCAGCTCCCCCCGCGACCCGCCATTACTCATGGTTGGCACGTATCCCCAAGCAAGGGGTGGCCCACCGAGCGGCCCCAGGCCCTGCGTGTCTCTGAGGAAGCAGGCGCCGGAGGCTGGGCTGGAGGAGGCACAGCAGGGACTGCGAGCAGCTGCTCCGAGTGCAGTGACCACATTTTTCTGAGCTGAGAAATTAGGACACAGGATGTGGCTGAGGGTTTTCTGAGACGTGTTCATTTAATGAGTGGGAAAATCTTACAAAGGTCTGACAGTTACAGCGCATTTGGTCCTGCAGGCAGTGGATGGTCTTTGTTGAAACGAATCTGAGTTTCCAAAGCCAGGGAGATTCTGGAAATTAATGGTTCACTATAACTGATATTTTTTTTGGGGGGGGGCAGTGGGGTCAGCTCTGTCCTTGATGTTTGCGCTATAATGGGCGGCAAAACAGGCATGATCCTGACCTAAAAGAACTCACAGAAGTGGGGGTTGTCATTCCTCACATAATTCCACAGTTCGGCACTGTGGGCACCATGGGAAGTGCCCCGGGGGATGTACAGGGCTGGGGGGGGGCTCCCACATGGACAGGGGCCGGGGTGTCCTGGAGGACTTCTCTGAAGTAATGTTTGAGGTGAGACAGAGCCTTCTAGGAGCTGAAAGGACAGGGGTGGAACAGGGTGGGGGAAGCACACTGCAGGCAGGAGGAATAGCATGTGCAAAGGGCCTGCGGCACCAAAGGGGTGCTGGGTGTTTGAGGGACCGGAGGGCAGCCCAGGCGACTGGAATGTGATGAGTGAAGGGAGAAGGGGTTTGGAGATGCCGGCAGGCGCCAGGCCAGGTAGTGCCCACTAGTCCTTGAGAGTGTGGTGGACTTTCTCCTGCCGGCCATGGGGAGCCATGGGCTGTTGGAGCAGGGGTGACCTGATCCTACACCTGGATGTTGGCGATAATGAAGGTGATTATAATGTTGGTGATTATAAGACATGTAGTGAATGTTTCCTGTGTGCCAGGTACCATTTCAGCCCTTTACATATGAGAAAAGTGAGGGCTGGGGGGACAGTAACTCATCCAAGGTCGCAGAGCTGGTGAATGGCAGAGCTGGGACTCAGACGGAGCCTGTCTGGCTCCAACGTCCCTGCTCTCCTCCCGCACACAAAGCCGCCCTTGTCTGGACGCGGGAGGCCAAGGGACAGGCAGGTGACCCCCTCCTGTCTTGCGGTGGCGCTGGCTCCTCTGTGCTCTGTGTCCCAGGCCTGGGTGGGGACGCCAGGTCACAGGGTCAGCTCAGCTCCTGCCAGGCCCAGCAGGGGAAGGAAGTGAGGGCTGCAACGTCAGAGGCTGAGTTCTGGGGAAGCCGGGACCCCAGCCTGCTCACTGGGACACGGGTCACACAGCCGCCCGGGAGCACAGCCCACTGGCTTGTTTGGGGGTCAAGGACTTTGAGACGCGGCTGCAGCCACCCAGGAGTGGGCAGCACCCGGTCCCCTGCTTCCTCTCGTGGGCGGCACCTGGGGCCGCACCCCGGTGGGCTCCCCTGGGCGGTCCTGGGGAGATGCGAACCCGACCACTGTTGGGGCGGCCTCCCAAAGGGCCAGCGGGAGCAGTGCCGGGAGGACGCGGGGCGCGGGCCTGGGCGCCGCTGGGATGGAAAAGGCGCGGATGTTGTGCGGACAGCAAGGCGGCCCCTCAGAACTTAAAAATAGGGTGACCACGGCCCGGCGTCCCGCTGCCGGGGGCGGACCCCGAGGATGGGAAGCGGGCCTCGGACGGCACCCGCGTCACTGCAGCACCCTTCACAATCTCCAAAAGGCGGGGACCACCCAAGCGTCCATCAGCACACAAAAGGATGCACAAAATGTGCCCGGCCCGGTCAAGGAACCGCCACTCAGCCCGAAAGAGGAAGGAAACTCCGACTGCGCTGCAACACGGTGACCCTCGAGGGCGCCATGCTGAGTCACGGAGGGGCCGATACACAGGGGCTGCTCCTGCGAGGCCCCCCGGGGTGAGCCAAGGCTCAGAGATGGGAGACCGGGCTTGCCAAGGCCTTGGGGGCTGGGGACAGAGCCTGGAGATGGGTGGTGGTGACGGTTACTGTGATGTACTTCATGCCGTAGGACTGTACACTTTTAAGATGGTTAGTTTAAAATAATAGTTTTTGTTCTAAGGTCCCTCGGGTTGTTAACAGTAGATTTTCTTTTAAATTGCATTTATAAGAAATAAATTAAAATACCAGACGGCAGTTGCCGTTAGAGCGGGGAAGATTCGCAGATGCTGGTGCTCCTGGGTAACTGACCTCCCCTCTCTGAGCCTCAGTTTCCACCTGGGGCAGTGGGGGTAATTATGGTGCCTACCTGCTGGGGTCCCCTTGAGGGTTCCATGATGCCCCCTGAGATGGTCCTGCCAGCGGCCAGAGGCCAGTGCGAGCACTCGGTGCCCTGTGACCCTAAGTACTGGCAGATATTCCCCAGGCCTTTGGAGTTTGGGAACATGAGCAGCAAAGGCCCTAGTAATCGGAGGAAAGACCCCTTGCCCCACCGTACACGAGGGGAAACTGAGGCCTGGAGGAGTCGGGGGACTTTCCAAGGTCTCTAGGCATCTCTTAGACCAGAATGAGGTTTTCCCAAATCGGTATCGGTTAGCAAAGCTAGGTTGTGCTGCAGTAACAAATGAGCCCCTACAGCAAAGTGTCTCAGCAAAGCAAAAGTTTGCTTCGCATCCAGCAAAGTCTGCGTGAGCCCAGGTTACTTCTCCAGGGCAACTGTCCTCCACGTGAACACTCAGGGATCCAGGCTGCCTCCGTCTCCGGGTCACTGAGGCGGAGAAAAGACCATCATTTGTTCCCACCACCCACTGGCCAGCACTGGTCACAGGGTGGTGAGTCCTGGGAAGAAAGGAACGGGCCGTGGGTAAGCCCAGAAGTTTCTCCTGCTATCCTAGTGCAGTGAAGGCCAGCGACGGCTGTTTCCAGGGAACATATGCTCAGAAAAGGGTTTTAATCTGGGATTAGTCCCCATCTTACCCAATCCCTAGCTCCCCTCCCGGCGGCCAGTTACCAGGGCTATTCCTCAGGTTTACAGCGGGGTGTGTAGGGAGGCCCCACTTATAATGCAAAGGAGGGTTTCTGGTTCCTCCTTCCTCCTGGAAGCAGGCATTTGCCACAGCCCCTCGCTCGGCCTTCGGGCAGCGCCTTGCTCCGCGGCGCCCAAAGCTCTGCTGCTCTAAACAGCGGCGCACAGCGTTTCCGGCGCCTTGTCTCTTGTCTCGCGTGCGAGTGTTTCCGTGGCACAGATTCCTAAACTCCTAAAAATGGAATCGCGTGGCCAAAGGGCAGGTGCATCAAACCAGACAGCCCTCTGGCAGCAGGTGCGGCCTCTGGGGTCACGCGGAGCTTTTAAGAATAGTTGCTAATGGGGCCCAGTGAGTCCCGGGGACCAGGCGAGTTCTCCGTCCCAGGGTGTTTCCAAATGGGACACTGAGGCGGGGAAGCGGGAAGAGGGGGTGCCCTTTCCATTGTGACACTGTGGTCCCAGGTCTAATACTGGTGCTCTGCCCTGCCCATTTCACAGCCAGCAAACACCGAGGTCCAGAGAGGTTGAGTCACTTGCCCACCGCTGTCCAGCGAACAACATTTGAGCCGCGGACCCTGTCTGGGCTGAGTCCTCTTGGGCTCCAAGATCCCAGCTCCCAGCTGGACACCTCAGGGGTCCTTTCTTTCCTGGCTTCTGTCAAAGGCCCTCATGTGCCCCCAAGAGCTTCCTTCGCCTCGGAGCGCACTTGGCCCGGTTCCCCGGCGCATCTGGTTGTAGAGCAATCAACCGGCTCCTTTCTCCCTCCGTCGTTTTCATTTCTGCTTCATTTCTTTGCGAGAACATCTCGGTGTTTACAAAGTTTAGTCTTGTTGATTTTAAAATTTTCTTTCTTTTTGGGGTAACATCACTATTGTTTCTCGGGGGGAAAGCACAGCCTTAATATAAAATAAATAAATAAATTCAAACAACACTGAAAACTACAAGCAAGAAAGTAAAAAAATCACCAACACTCTGCTGTCCAGCCTCCTGACCTGGGGCCAGTCCCCGCTCTGAGCCTCAGCTCCCTCATCTGTGAAATGGGCGGTAGTCACCAGGCCCTAGACGAGAGGGGTGTGGCGAGGACCAAGGGAAAGGTCAGGCCCCCGGAGCACCGACCCTGGCACCTAGTCACTTGTGGTGGTTGATAGTAATAGTGAGGACCCTCAGCAGGCAAGGGCTGAAAGGAACCTTGGGGCTCTCACGCCAGAGGGGCTGAGGCCTGGGTGTCAGGACTCAAACCCAGGACCTGATACCCAGGCCTCTTGGCCCAGCCTGAAGGGGAAGGCCAGCTGAGTGGAGGCCGCCCCACACCTGCAGCGTCGCGCGGGGAGGAAGGGCACAGATCCTCGAAGGATCCCCGGTAGCTGGCGACTGCGGGCTGCTCTCAGGGCACCGGAGGCTCTGACTCAGCCCCGCCTGGCTTCCGGGGTGCCCACCCTGCCTGCCCTGAGCCCAGGTTCCTGCCTCCTCTCCTGCGGCTGGTTGCTCTGGGGCAGGGGGTGGTGGCACTGGTGACCCGGAGCTGGGAACAAATGCCACTTAGACAGTGACCTGTGTGCTGCACGTAGCGGTTCCCAGGGAGAGAACCCTGGTCCTTGGCCTGGGGGAGGGAGGTGTCACCCGCCCAGTTTGCAGATGAGGAAACCGAGGCAGCCCTCTGCTCAAGGCCAGGGGCAGACAGCGGGGTGGCCTCCCCCCTGGCACACTATGGCGGGCTGGGCCCTTGCCCGATTTCTTGCCTTTGGCACTTGTACCTGTTCCTCCCCGGGCCTGACAAGCTGGGGGATTGGCCAGGGGGCCCTGAAACCCTCCAGGCTCCCCAGCAGGTGTGAGAGGGTCTGGCCCTAGAGAACAGGAAGTTAGTCCCTGGCCCCATCCTACAGGGAGGGAAACTGAGGCTCGGAAGCTGAGGGGCTTGCCTAGGTCCTGTGGGGCCTCCTGGGGCCGCAGTGTCCCCGCACAGCTCCCCCTCCCCCCACCTCCAGGGTCCCCGTCTCTGGAGGAAGATTCCTCTGGTCCCCGTTGGGGGTGCCAGACAGCCAGAGACGAGCGGTGTTTTTTTAATCCCAGCCCCGCCGCCTGGACGCTTCTTCTTGTCTAAGGCGGGGAGAGATGGAGAGCGTGGGGGCCGGTCACCCCGGGCGGCGGGTGGACTCCCCGCCTCGGCCTCCGCCCAGCTCCAGCCTGCGCGGGAAAGGGGGGGAGAGGGAAAGGGGGAGGGGAGAAGGGGGGAGGGAAAGGGGGAGGGGAGAAGGGGGAGAGGGAAGGGGGGAGGGGAGAAGGGGGAGAGGGAAGGGGGGAGGGGAGAAGGGGGAGGGAAAGGGGGAGGGGAGAAGGGGGAGAGGGAAAGGGGGAGGGGAGAAGGGGGGAGGGAAAGGGGGAGGGGAGAAGGGGGAGAGGGAAGGGGGGAGGGGAGAAGGGGGAGAGGGAAAGGGGGAGGGGAGAAGGGGGAAGGGAAAGGGGGAGGGGAGAAGGGGGGAGGGAAAGGGGGAGGGGAGAAGGGGGAAGGGAAAGGGGGAGGGGAGAAGGGGGAGAGGGAAAGGGGGAGGGGAGAAGGGGGAGAGGGAAAGGGGGAGGGGAGAAGGGGGAGAGGGAAAGGGGGAGGGGAGAAGGGGGAGGGAAAGGGGGAGGGGAGAAGGGGGAGAGGGAAAGGGGGAGGGGAGAAGGGGGAGAGGGAAAGGGGGAGGGGAGAAGGGGGAGGGAAAGGGGGAGGGGAGAAGGGGGAGGGAAAGGGGGAGGGGAGAAGGGGGAGGGAAAGGGGGAGGGGAGAAGGGGGAGAGGGAAAGGGGGAGGGGAGAAGGGGGAGAGGGAAAGGGGGGAGGACGAAAGGGGGGAGAGGAGGAAAGGATGGAGGGGGAGGGGGGAGGGGAGGAGGGGGAAAAGGGGGGAGGGGGAAGGGTAAGGAAATGGAGGGGAAGGAGAGGGAGGGGAGGAGGGGTGGGTTAGTGGGAATAGAAAACCGAGGGGGTAGGAGGGGGGAGGGGCAGGAAGGAGAGGATTAGGGGGAGGTGGGGGGAGGGGCGAGGCGGGGGAGCGGCGAGGTGGGGGGGGCCGGGGGGGAGCACCTAGAGGACCCCCCTAAGCAGGTAGGAGAGAGGGAACTACACAGATGAATAATTTGCTACGAAAATGCAAAAATAATTTAGACACTCTCAATTTATAAATATTTACGCTCACAAGCCCGCCCCCCTCGGTGGCCCCCAGTTCTCCCTCTGGGGGCCGTGCTGCCCCGCCCGGGTCCCGCGCGGCGGGCTGGGGGTGCTCTCCGGCCCCCCGCCTGCTCCCCTCCACCCGCTGCAGCTCCGATGCGGCTCCCCTGCCCCTCCCCCTGCCTGCGGGGGTCCCCCGCGTCTGTCCCCCCACTCTCTTCTATCCGGGGACCCCAGCCCCCGCCTGCCGATTCCGGGCGGGAGGTCGCGGGGCCCCTAGGGGCCTACTCGGGGAGGGGGGACCCCTTTGAAGGCCGAGAGGGGGGAGAGGTCGTTTCCCTGGCAACGGGCGGGCGAAAAGCCGGCGGAGCCGCGGGGGCTGCGGATTAACCAGCTGCCTGCGGGGGGCGGGGCCGGGAGCCGCGGGAGCCCCTCCCCGGCCCCGCCCGCACCCCCCCACCCCACCCCCACCCCCACGCCGCCGCGGGATTCCCGAGGCTGGGCACCCGCGGGGGGCTGGCGGCGGGGCCCCAGCAGGCAGCCGGCCAGCCCGTGGTCCGTGGGGCGGTCGGTCCCAGACCCACAGGCGGGAGAGGCCGGGAGCCGCGGGTGGGGATGAGAGCCGAGTTCTGAGCCCACGGGCTGCTGGCGGCGCGGCCCGGGCCCGTGGGCCCTGCGCCCCGGCTCCCTGGGCGGCCCTGCCCGCGGGGCGGCCGTGCCCTCGGCCATCCCTCCATCACGGCCCGAGAGAAGTGCCCGCGGGCACGGGGAGAACTGGGGGCGGCGTGGCCGGCGGGTTAACCGCCTGGACACCGACCTCCTCGGGCGGGCTTCGTAAGCTGGGACCTGAGCCGACAGGTCATCCCGCCCTTGACACGCCTGGCTCGGTGCTGCCCCGGGACAGGCCCCGGGCCCTGGCCTTCTCTCCTCCAGCTCTGGGGAAACTGAGTCTGCTCCCTCCCTTGGCTCGGAAGGCCCCAGGGACCTGGTTCCTCTCCGCCCGACCCCTGCTCCAGCCAGGCCAGTTCCGTCCCAGGCCTGGGGCCCCTGCCCGCGCCGTCTGGAGGCTGGGACGTTCTCGCTTGTCCAGGTCAGCTGGTCATTCTTTACCATTCAGCTGGGCCCCGTCCTCCAGGCGATGCCCTGGGCCCAGTGGCCATGGTCTGTTTACTCCTCCGTGGCCCCCACTAGACTGTGCTGGAGGAGGTCGGTGTCTGCTGGTCTCTAGTCCTCCAGCCCAAGGTGTGGCCTGGAGGTGTGTTGCGGGTGCAGGTGGAAGGACGGCTCAGCCCCTCCTGCCCTGCTTTTCCCTGGGGCTCATTGGCCTGTCCCCCGTCTGTTCTCTCTGCAGCCCAGCACCGTGCTAAGAGCACCCGGACCTGGGTCCCCATCCCAGCTGTGCCGCCTCGTGGCACTGAGCCTCAGTTCTCTCATCTGCAGAATGGGGGCAACCACAGCACGACCTCCTAAAGCTGTTGTAGGGATTAAGTGACCAGTGCCACCTCCCTGGCGGTCACTGGAGTTCAGTAAATGGTAGCTGTTGTTGCTGTTACGTAGTATCCGGCCAGGCCTCTCTTTGGGGCTCCTGGCTGTGGCTCTCTGCTCCAGGCCGCCACAGCTTGAACCCGTCCCTTCTTTACTAAGGACACTCAGTGGCTCCGCTGCCTCCCCCAGGACATAAGAACTCCAGGGAAGTTTTGAAACTCGTTATTTCCGTCTTTCTGGACTTTCTGGAGAGGCTGCTCTGACTGGTGGCCAACAGAGACCTTCTAGGAGGAAGGAGCTTCCTCCCAGCGGGCCCTCACTCCCCGGGCCCCCCGCCCCCAGCGAGGTGACCCTGGGCAGGGCAGTGCTCTCCTCTCAGCTGCAAAGTGGCGCTAGTAGCAGTCGCTGTGGTGCTGGTCCCCTCCCGGGGGTGTGGGGGACCCGGGGACACAGTGTAGAGGCGCTGGGGCTGTGCTGAAGGTGGGAGCCTCCTGCCCGGCAGTCAGCCCGCGGCCCTCCTCGCGGGCTCTGGGGCGAGGCCGGAATCTGCCCCGACCCTCCTCTCCCTCCTGGAACCCCGCCTTTCCCGGCTGAATGTTCCCCTGATTGTGTTGTAGTAAAATGAAGAGAACATTTGTTCTTTAAAGAAAAAAAAAGCATTTTTCTCTGTTTACAAAAGTAATGCATGTTAGTGGTGGATAATTTTGAAATTAAGAGAAACCAAAGAGAAAATTACAAGCGCTCGGTAATTCATCACCGGTCGCAGGCACCGGGAGCACCTGCGTCAGCCTCCGCTTGGAGGTGAATGTGGAGCCTCAGGAGGGGGCCCCGGCGCGGGCAGAACCCCGACTTCCTCAGCCCCCAAAGCCTCTGCCCGCTGGGTGCTCAGAGAGTGCTCTCCAAGCAGTGGATGTGGGAAGTGGGGGTCTCAGCCCCTGACCCCCAGCACCTGCATTTCCCAGGATCCTGGGGGGTTCCGGGGCATGCAGTTTGGGAATCCGGCCTAGAGCCCCGCCGAGTGGACACGCTCACGCTCAGGAAGCCAGCCCCCTAATACTGAACACGGGTGGTCCCCAGGTGCTGATGTCATAAACGATGCCACATTAGCGTCCCGACTAGCCAAGGCCCGCACGGCATGTCATGGACATTTTCCTGGAGCCACTTTCAGGAGCCTCCCTCCACCCTGCTTCCTCCGCACTCACTCCTCTTCTCTCCTGAACATCCTGGTGCGGTAGGGGCCCTCTCCATCCCTGTTCTGCTGATGAATAGACTGAGGCTGGGGACAGGGTGACTGCACCGTCCAGGGCCCACCGACAGTGGCCAAGCTAGGACTCAGCCCAGCTTTGCCAGGCCCCTTCCTCTGCACCCATCCTACTGGCCCTGGCAGCAGGTGAGCTTTCCCGTCAGAGTGTCGGCTCTTTACCCCCGAGGCCAGTCTGGTGCCCAGCAAGGCTGGGTGCAAGGGGGCTCTCAGCCTACGCTGTCCCTGCCCATGGGACCAGGTCTCCCGGGTGACAGATGAGTGATGGTGTTGTCTGCTTGGCTGGGCAGGATGGGGCAGCCTCACCCCAGTGCGCCACGGGGAGGGGGTAGGACATGGCGGAGGGGTGAGAGGGGTTTCCAGATGGGGGGCAGTGGGGCTCAGGCCCAGAAGACAGGGGTGGCTGGGAAGGACGTGGGCAGGGGACCCTCCAGCTTCCCGTGTCCGGTGCCTGTGGCGGTAAACACAGCCACGAGAGCGTGAGTCCTTTTGGGGGAAGCCCTTGGCAGGGAAGAGAATTCGGTGATGGCAGCAGATTCTATTAAAAGCGATTCTCATTACTGTACCGTTAATTATTAATAGGATCGGGCAAATCAAGGATGGGAAAACCCAGCTGGGCCTGACTCAAATCTTGCCTCCAAAGCAAATGGCTTTTGGTTCCCGTCCAGGAGACCCAGCCATGAACGTGCTTGTTGGAAAAGTAATGACAACCCGGAGGCAGCGCGGTGGGACAGGCGCCGCTTATATCCGCCTTTGAAAAGATAAAGAAAAGGCAGCAAGCCAAGGAAGGGGACCCAGAGGTGGCAAACGCGGGGCCTCTGGCCATTCTCCCGGCCTTAGCTCTTAGGCCTGGATGACCTGGGTGTCCTTTCTCTTGGGGCACTGCGGTCCCCTGGGACAGACACTGCAGACCTCGTCATCCTCTGAGCGCCGCCCAGCCCCTGGCGCCGGTCAGCCCCCAAAGAGACCCAGGGAGGTACTTTCTCCATGTGGCAGCAGAAGGCTTTGGGCAGAGGAGTCCCCAAAGAGAGAGACTTCACCCCTCTTTCCTACTCCCACGCGCCTTATCTTCACTGAACTCCTATCCACCCGTCAAAGCCCAGCTCAGATGGCCTCTCCTCCAGGCAGCCCAACCCAGTCTCAGCTGTGTTAACAACCAAGGATACAGACAGTCCCTGCCCTGCCAACAGAAGTTTAGCGAGGTTATTAATCAAACAGCCATCACAAACCGTGAGGACAAGTGGACACCGTGCTCTAGAGCAGGGAGGTGGAAACCAGGCACCACGGGGCAGGAGTCGATATGATCTAACACCCTCTCCCCTAGAGCTGCCTGGTGCCTAGAGCAAAGCAGGTGTTTAATAGACACGTCTGATTTTATAGACTGCTGATTCGGGGGCCCAAGAATCAAGTCTCTGAGATGGAGAGACCCAGGGGAGATCGGCTTTGCAGAGCAGAGGGAGGATGGGGTTGGGGCCTGGGCCTTTCCCTCCTCCCCCTCCTTGCAAAACTGCTGGCTTAATGGCTGACTCAGCTCTACGTCCCCTCTGCAGGCGGGCAGTGAAGCATTGCTTATTTAGGGAAGGAATAAATGTGAGTAAACAAGTGAGCCTGGGCCTAAAAGCAAACCCACTAAAACCCCACGGATTTCTATGTAAAATGACATCTAACCAGCCCCCCCCGCCCCCGCATGCAGCCGTTCCTGTTTTCCCACGAGATGCCCACGCAGGCAGAGGGCAGGGCGAAACCTCGCTCATTCCGGGAAACAGCGGCCAGCCTCCCGCTGGAATCTGGGAGGGGCCCGCTGCTGACAACGGTGGGGGCCGGTGCTGGGCGAGAGGAAGGGAAGAAGGCACCGCAGGGGCAGAATTAGAACCCGCTGGAGGCAGCGGAAAGCAGAAATTGTAACGCAGAAAATAAAGTTAGTGATGGAGAGGCCAGACCTTGAAACGCTTTCTAAAAAGCGTGACAGAAACCCAGATGAGAACAAACCGTGCGTGATGGGGAAGCCGAGGCAGAGACGCGGGGTGGGCTTGCGGAGAAAAGGCCGGGGTGAGAGATGACGCGGAGCACAGTGACGGAAAGCCCCCCTGTGCCTGAAAACGAAGCAAAAAGACCCGGCGGCCCCTTCTCCCGGAGCCTGCTCTGGAAAACTCTGGGTGGTGCAGACAGTGCTGATGCTGCAGGGCCTCCGGGAAGGAAAGCGACTCGCTTGTCAAAGAGCAAACCCAGGCTGGCTTCGGTTGTGTCCTACTGGGTGCTGAGTGATAAGGGACACGTGTTTGCAAAGTCTGGGGGAAATACTGGGGTTTTTATTACCGAACCATCCTCTGGGAGTCTGCGCACAATAACCACCCCCCCTGGCTTAAAAAAGTCTGGGCATTAGCGCAAAGCGAGCTAAAAAAACAGCAGGGGTAAGGAATTACTAGAAATGTTGTTTCCAGACTGAATGCAAATGTGAAAAAGTATTCTTAAACGACAGGTTGCCGAATGGAGAAATAATGACCTAACCATCTTGAAGTCACATCAACACGGTCAAACGGTGGCTGGGACCCGCAGGGCAGGAGGGGCCAGGAGGCCTGTGTCCCGGTCCGTTCAGGTGCCCGGCGGCCACACGGAAGCCTTTCTCAGGGTGAAGGACACTTCTGGTGCCATTAGAAACGAAGCCTCTGCCAACCAAAGTCTGGAGGAGACTAAGCGAAAATCCAGAGTCCGTAAGACCGAAGGCGGCGGCCACGAGGATAAACCCGCCCAGCCAGCCCGGCTTTCTCGCCAGCGCGGGAGAGATCCGAGGGCCCGCGCCCCTAACGGGTGTGAGCGCCACCGGGGAGCTGCCCTCCTGAGATGCCGAGCGCTCGGCTGCAGAAAGCGAGGCCCAGCCGCCGGCCCAACCACGTGGCGCTTGCAAGAAGCACTCGCAGCCAAGGGATGCCAAGAGTTTGGCGATAAAAGATTGTGCAGAGTTGTAAAGGGCGAGTTCGAGTCACATGCAAGGGAAGGTAATGATATTTATGTCAGATAAAGAATCACAGTCGAAAATCAGGAGACGGGACAGAAGCTCCTTTGTATTGATAAAGACGAAGTCAGAATAAAGGCCTGGCTGCCGCGATCTTTTATGTCCCGGACAGCACTCGACCCGCCCGGGGGAGGCAGCTGAGACTCGCACAGAGGGGCAAACACGGGGGGCCACCCACGGAAACTCACCCCACTCCTGCCTTTGACATGTTTAAATAGCACCCCCCCACGTTTGTGTAGGATCTGAATAATACAATTAATAAGGTTGATTTAATAACTGAACTTTGTACCCAACAAATAAAAGGCACTCGTCTCTTTGCCAGAGCCCATCAAACATTTATGAAAATTGATCACCTACGAGGCCGTAAAGAAAAGTCCGATACGCTCCTCCAAGCGGGCGCGAGGCAAGTCCCGCTCTCCGACCGCAGCGCAATTAAGCTGGAAATTATGAACAAACGTTTAAACGAAAAAGCCAACCGTTTCAAAATTAAAAACCACTTTGGTAAATAACTCCAAATAAAACGCACATGACAAAGTATTTAAAAAAAGAACCACACATGCAAACGTATGGGAAGGTGGTTAAAATGTTACCAGGAGGGAAATTCCTAGTGGGATGTTGTGAATTTCTTAAGTAAGAAAGGTTGCAAGTCAATAAAGATGAAAAAAACAGAATTTAATAGAGAAAACAATGTGAATAAAAGATAAATCTACGACTTGGGTTTTTTTTAGAAAGTCTAATAAATTAGGTAAACTTCTAGCAGATCCAAAGGTAATAAGCACAGAGAAATGAATGCACAAGAATAGGAACACATTTTTTAAAAAATTAAATTAAGTAAAGCCTTATCATAGCAAATTCAAAAATATGAATAAGCAGATAAACACATATAAGCAAAACCAACTCAACAAGTAGGAGAAAACCAAAAAACCTATTGCTACAGAGTGTGTTGAAAAAGCCGGAGGGAGCGGCTGGTGGCGGAGTGTGGGCCCCTGACACGTTCGCTGGCAAATACTCAAGAGTTTCAGACGCTCCGCTGCTGGACGCAGCAACGACAGGCCTTCACCGGCTGCCCGAGAGATGTAGCGTAACCTCAAAACCAAGAGTTGGCAGATAGCGCAAAACTACGCACCACTCCTGCTCGGGAACATGATAAAAATCCTAAATAAAGCACCAGCTAATTATCCTGGTGGAGAACTCTTCAGGTCACACGAGCTCAGGAAAGGGGGCGATTCCTTATAAGGATCCAAAGACTTGGTGGAATTAAAGGGGGATGTGCCCAGCCAGCTTCTGGTGGAGATAGAAGTCCTCAGGGCCCACGGGTGCATGGCCTCACCTTTAGACTCCAGCCTCCTCCGCAACTCATCAGATAGCCCAGGCCCGCCCCAGTGGCTTTCCATTTTAGGGCCCCGAGCCTAAAATGAGCAATGGAAGGATGCCTCCTTCACGTGGTTATGGTGATATCTGCCATACTTGCCGATCTTTCCAGACCTCCTTCAGGCTGGGATTGCACTTTCCAGGGGAGCTAGGCAGGGCCACGTGAAGGAATGTGTGTCATTTCTAGGGGCAATCACTTCCTTGCCAGTGTGAGACTCTTCAGTTCCATTTCCCTCATCTCTGCAAGCATGGGGGCATTTGGCGATGGGGAGGTACAATGCTGGGCCAATCGCAGCTGTAATTGAGAGTTGCTGGATCCATAGCCGACTTCGTAAGAACAAGAAATAAACCTCTCTCAAGCCATGAGATGGTGACTTTCTTTGTTACTGCAGCATAATCTAGCTTATCCTGACTAATTCGATAACAAAGCATATTTATCTCAAGCTGGGAGCCAACATCATATGTAACAGTAACACACTGGAAGCATCCTCAGCAACGTCCAGAATAAGGCAAGGAGGCCTCTATAATTTTACACGGTCCTGAGAGTTCTAGATGATGCAATAAGACAAGAAACATAAAGGACGGCCACGGAAAAGGAGACATTACCCTTATTTGCCGATAATATAATTGTCTACTTAAACCCCAAGGGAAGCAAAGGAAAACTTATTAAATAATAGGAGCGTTCTGCAAAAGTGGTCAGTTACAAAACACACACACACAAGTCAATGGTGTCCTTCCCTCCCTCTTGTTCTTGTTTCTGTTGGACTGATTATGGGTTCTTTATATCCTTTGGCCCCTCTATTGGTTTGAAAGTTACACATACCATTTCTGCCTGTTAGAGGCTATTCTTAACATTTTACCATGCGTAATCAACTTAACACAATCAAAATCAATATTCTCCCCCTTCCTCCTAGAAAGTTTAAGATCTTAGAGTGATTGAACTTCAATCGTACCTTCCAGTGACCATGGGTGATTGCTAGTATCTTAGTTTACTCTTGTTTTGAGCCTACATTTGTCATCATTGTTATTGATTTTACGGTCAACCCTCGCTTTGATTTTACCCATTTTTAATACCTTTGCTCATCACATCCTTGATAGGCTTACGTTTCTTCTTTCTTAGGCAATCCTTTGTTAGTTCTTACAGCAAAGCTCTGTGAGTGGCACAGCTTCTTAGTTTTTGTCTCGAATGTCTTCATTTTGCTCTCCTCTTGAAAGACAGTTTAGCTGAAAGACACCTTAGGTCTCCACATATTTTCTTTCATTATCTTGAAGATATTAATGATTGCACTGTCTTTTTCCCTTTATTGTTACGGTTGTTATTGTGTGTCCTCATGGTTAAAGTCATGTTCTGGAGTCCCAGGCGGCCTGGGCCTGCGTCCTGGCCCTGCCATTCATCACCGTGTGATTTTGTGCACAGTTCGCTACTGCTCTTTGGGCTGGGCTCAGCTGTGCAGTTCTTCTGCTGGTCTCGCCCAGGCTCACTCAAGCGATTGCTCTTGTCTGGGCCTGACTGGGGTGGAAGGTTCAGGATGGCCTCACTCAGAAGCCTGGCAGTCGGTGCCGGCTGTCAGGTGGTTCACCTTGGTTCTCTCCCACCAGAAGAAGTCTAAGTCGACGTCAGCTGGGCTTCCTGACATGATGGCGGAGGTGATCGAAGCAAACGTTTTCTTACTGCTACAAGGCTTCTTACTGCCTGGCTCAGGCAGTCACACGACACTGTCTCTGCTGCCTGCCACTGGTCAAAGCAGGTCTCAAGGCCAGTCCCCGTTCAAGAAGGAGGAAGCGGACTCAGCTGCTGCCTCGTGGAACGAGTGTTCTCTTGAAGGGAGGACCAGCGAAGGGCGTGGTCATAGGGAAGTGGATTCTTCCAGGGCCATTCCTGTACCAAAAGTTACTTAAGTCACACGAAGTCATAAAGACTGCTTGAGCTTTCTTGTGCTTGGATTTTTCTATCTTTAAAATGTAGACGATAGTAAGAGTATTGTTTTGAAGAGGTAAAGAGCGAACGTGTGAAGTGCTAGGGACACTACGCTTTTGTTAGGCGTGTTAGGTAACCTGTTCTCACCTTCTGGTCGCTTTAAGTCATTTGTTTTCTTTGTCTTTAGTATATACATCTTGGTGTAGATTCACTTTTATCTTTTTTTTTTTTTTTTTAAATATGTCTTTATTGATTTCAGAAAGAGGAAGGGAGAGGGAGAGAAATGTCAGTGATGAAAGAGTCATTGATTGGCTGCCTCCTGCATGCTCCCTGCTGGGGATCAAGCCCACAACCCGGGCATGTGCCCTGACCGGGAATCGAACGGAGATCTCCTGGATCCTGGGTTGATGCTCAACTGCTGAGCCACGCCTGGCCGGGCTGTTATTTATCTTTTTTAGGATTGATATTCTTGGGAGTTGTGTCTTTTACTTCTGGAATATTCTCAGACATGATCATGTTGAATATGATCTTACCTCCATTCTCTTCATGATCTATCCCCTTCCAGGTCTTCTCTAAGACACTTGTTGGACTATCTCACTCTATTTTCTTTCTGTTTTCATTCTTTCTATCTCTTTGTCTTTGTAGGCTGCATTCTGGGTAATTTCCTCAGTTCTGTCTTTCAGTTCATGAACAGTTCTTCAGCTGTGTCTAATCTGCTATTCAACTCACCCACTGAAATTTTAATTTCAATGACTGTAATTTTTTCATTTTTAGAAGATCTTCCCTTTCCTGCAAATCTGCCTTTTCTCTTTTAATGATGTCTTTCTATTTTCTTATGGTTTCTTTTAATAATTTAAAGCACACTTGTTTTACAGTCTCTTCTGGGCTGTGCTATTAGCGTGGTTTCTCGGTGGTTGAATCTTCTTGTGGTGAAGCATTTCATCCTGTGGTGTCTGTTTTCAGCTGTGAGTGCCTCTTCCCTGAGGACCTGGACTTCTTGTTGAGTCTTCTGTTGTGTTAGAGCTTCTGGGTCTGGTTCCTCCTCCCAACCTCCAGCACCTGGGAATTTCCCATCCATTTTTTTAAGGATAATTCTTTTTGCTGTCCTTAAATTTTGTTGGTATTTTTCAGCAGGAATAGTGGAAGGAGAGTCACCATTAGCTCAGTCTGCTAGGTTTCTGGTGTCAAACGAAATATATTACAAAGGAATCATTTAAAAATCGGTAGGGAAAATATGGACTATTTATTCAATGCTATTAAGACAACTGTTCAATAATTGGGAAAGAGGCAATTAGCCTTAACATACACCATAACTAAAATAAACTGCAGACAGAACAAAAGCTTAAATATAAAAGCGAGACTGTAAAAGTGTTGGGTTTAAATAACATGAAGGGGAAAAGCCTGTTTAATTATTCAACTGACTGTAAAACCCTCTCAGGGCTCTGACTACAAAAAAGTTTAAAAGGTATGTACGCTGAAGAAATATGAAAAAAACAACAACAACACTAAAAAGCAAGTGACCAATTAAAAAGATATTTACAAGATATAATAAAGGGTCGGCAGCCTTCCTCGACAAAGAGCTTTCTCACATCCGGAAGACAATACCTAATAGGAAACTGGGCAAAAGACACGAATCAGTAAGAAAATAAGAAATACAAATGACCGAAAAGCATATGAAATAAGAAATTACAAGTGATTGACCAAGGAGCATGTGAAAACAGGTTCCTCTCCACTAACAGCAAAATATTGTTCATTAAAACAAGATAACCTTTTTACCATATCGAACTCGCCAGACATTTTAAAAAAGTGAGACTATCCTGGGCAGCGAGGGAAAAGGAATTCTACACAACCCTCCCCTTTGTTTCCTTGGTAGGAGCATGTGTGGGGTTGAAGGGCAGCCCCAGAAGACACGGCCCCGTATCCCAGTCTCCGGAACCCATGAGTGCGAGCGGATTTGGAAAAAGGGTCTTTGCCGATATAATTAAATTAAGGGTCTTGAGATGAGTTCGTTCTGGGTTATAGACAGAATCCTTGTAAGAGACACCGGGGGAGGAGACAGACAGAGGCGGCAATGTGACCACAGAGGCAGACGCTGCAGTGACTGGGCGGCCACAGGGGCTGGGAAACGCAGGAGGGACCCTCCCCGAGAGTCCCCAGGGGGAGTGTGGCTCTGCGACACCTTGGCTTCCGATTTCTAGCCTCCGGAACTGTGAGAGGGAATAAATGTCTGGTGTTTCGAGCCACCGGGTTTGTAGTGATGTGTTAGGAAGTCACACGGTGTCATCGGAACATTTCTGGAGGGCGGTTTGGCAATGTTTAGAAATAATGCTCACTTCCTACCGTGCATAACTTTCCTCCCAGAAATTACTCAGAATTAATAGCTGAGGACGTGTCGAGGCGTTCTTGGCAGGGATGCGCACCGAAGCCTTTTACTTTACGGGAAACTGGAGAAGCAGCCCCAGTGCTCCATCCTCGAGGGTCGGCTAGGTAGGGATGGTTTAGCTGTCTAAGGACAAAGATAAAAGTGACAACGCCCCCAGGAGATGGGACGCCTCTTCTCTCAGGTCATTCTCACCCCAGCCCCGGTGCACAGAGGACAGGGAGGTCAGAGGGTGTGGGCCACCTGCCCCAGGCCACACAGCCAAGGGCTGCGAGTCTGACCCCAAGCCCCGGGCCCTGCACAAGCCCACCACCCAGCTCGGGTGCAACTATGCCCGTCCCAGTTAGGGCAGAAGGCTGTGGGTGCGGGGTGTTTGGCGAATAAAGCAGCTGAGCGTATCCTAATTTTGCAAAAAATAAAAAGTGCACCCGACGTGCAAAGAAAAAAAGCCGGAAGGACTGATTGTGTAAATGGACAGGGGGTGACCTCTGGGGATGGAGTCGGCGATTTTCATTTTCCACAACCAACACGCATGGCCTTTGGGGTCAGAACCAAATGCGGGAGAGCAAAACCGCACCGCCCGCCCAGGTGCCCACCACGCCCGTCTGCCCGGAGGCGGCCCCGGTCCCCCCCCACCGCCCGCACCGCCCCTGCGCGCTCAGCCCCGCATCGATTTTTCCATCCCGCAGAGCAGCGCCCGCGGTAGGGAAAGAGCATCTTTGGATCAATGAGCAGAGCCCTGCAGCCAGGGTCAGGGGGAGTCCAGCGCTCTGCTCGGCGGCCCAGGAGTCCAGGGGGAGCGGGAGGCGGGCGAGGGGGGGCTGGCTGGGCTGCCCTAGGCGGCCTGGGTGGTCTGCGGTGGGGGGCGCAAGAGGGTGCAGAGTGGGGGTGTTTTGCCACATGCTGGGCACAAGGCTCATCACCACCACCCCCTTTCGCCTAGAGGAGCGGGGAGTGGGCCGGGCCCTCTCTGTGAAGCAGTCTCCCAGGGTGAGCTCACCTCAACTCTGCGAGGAAGGTGCTGCTACCCACCCATTGCCCAGACAGGGAAACTGAGGGCCGTGTGTAAACAAAGAGGGAGAGGGAAAGGGGGGGAGGGGAGAAGGGAATAAGGGGATGGGGGAGGGGAGGGGAGACATAGGACATTGGGGTGGCCACGCCCAGGCTCTCCCTTCCTTCCCCAACTGCAGGCCAGAATCCTGTTTAAGGTACACAGAGAGGAGACCCCACCCTTGGGAGCTCACAATGGGAGAGGGAGCAGATGTGTGGGCACCCCTGAGCCTGAGACTGCGCTGTCTGGGGCGGCAGAACCCCCACCCCATGCCCTTCAGGCCTGTCTGGGCCTCTCCCACCCATCGCAGCCTCCTCCCTCCTGGCCTGACTTGTCATTTGATCAAACCCCGGTCCCCTCGCTCATGGAAACATCTCCCCTGGGAAGGCCAGTCGCTCTCCAGACCCCCCTCCCCCCAGGTCCCTGGGCTTCTCCTCCAGGTCCCCGTGACAAATGTCCTTACAGACTTCAATCCACTGCTTACTGTCTCCTCCCCTCTTAGACTGTGAGCTCCCAGAAAGTGAGGCTGGGACGGTGGGTCCTCCTGGCTGCGTGTGCCCACCCCCTGGCCAGGCGTGGGAAGCGGCTCAGCATATGCTTGTTGCATGAATGAATGAACCATGGTAACTGCCAAAGAGAGAAGTGTGCAGATGGTCTGTTCTGAGGTGCTGGGAGCATGTGCTGCCTTTGTGTCCATGTGCGCGTGCTCTGAGGTGTGCTTACGTGCGCGTGCACGTATGTACACACGGGCGTGGTCATTCGTGCACATGAATGCAAGTATGTGTGTGCATGGTCTTGTGCATGTGCGCACAGTGCATGCAGCACTTGCACGTGTGTGTCATGCATGCACGTGTGCAGAGATGCGTGTACATCGGCGCCTTTGTTGTTAGGCAGGGCCTGGGTTCTGTGTTTGTTTCAGCCTCGAGGGTCCCTGGGGCCCCCCTGGAGGAGGGGTGTCGAGTGGCAGGACGCCGTGTGGGAACCAGATTCCCTGCCTGAGCTCTTCCCACCCCAGCCGCAGGGCTGGAAAACAATCTCCACCCGCCAGAAACCTGACTCTGCCGCCGAGCTAGAAAAGCGGGTTCTGGGAGGGAGGGGGAGGGGCCCGAGGCCTGGCAGCTGCGCTCCGCCAGCGGCCCCGGGCCTCCCCGTGTGTCACCCGGAGGTTCGGCCTCTGGGACCCGGGGCCTTGCTAAGGCCGCGTGAGCAGCAGCCACTGGCCTGGCGTCCCCGGGCGCCCCCCGGCGAGGGAGAGGGCGCCGATGTTCTCCAGCGCCCAGGGCCTTGGCTAGGTCACCGCCCAGGCGCCAGGCCTGGGATTCGGTGCCCGCGCCTGCAGGGCGCCCGCCGAGTGTCCTGAGCGGTGCCTGCCCCACGGAGAGGCGACGGCGGGCAGGAGCCAGGGGAGCGGGCGCCTTGTCACCGCAGGGCCCGGCCGCGCGCGAGCCCGGTGCCGGCCCGGGTGGCGGCGCTTCCTCCGGGGGACCGCCAAGCACGTGCCCAGCGGCGGGTGCCGAGCCGCGTGCGCTCCGGGCGTGCCCAGCTCGCCCGCACCGGCGCCAATCCCCAGCTGTCTGCGCAGGGCTCCTCCTTTCACCAGAGGTGCTCGCTCACTTCGGGCTGCCTTTCGGCTCCTCCGGCTCCGCAGGCGCGCGCCCGTGTGCGTGTGCGTGCGTGCGTGCGTGCGTATATGTGCCTGTGTGCGCGTGTGTGTGCGTGCGTGCGTGCGTATATGTGCCTGTGTGCGCGCGTGTGTGCGTGCGTATATGTGCCTGTGTGTGCGCGTGTGTGCGTGCGTATATGTGCCTGTGTGTGTGCGTGCCTGCGTATATGTGCCTGTGTGCGCGCGCGTATATGCGCATGTGTGCGCGCACGCGCGTATATGTGCATGTGTGCGCGCGCGCATATATGTGCATGTGTGTGCGCGCGCGTGCGTATATGTGCATGTGTGTGCACGCGTATATGTGCATGTGTGTGTGCGTGCCTGCGTATATGTGCCTGTGTGCGTGTGTATGCGAGTGTGTGCGTGTGCGCGCGCGCGTATATGCGCATGTGTGCGCGCACGCGCGTATATGTGCATGTGTGTGTGCGCGCATATATGTGCATGTGTGTGCGCGCGCGTGCGTATATGTGCATGTGTGTGCACGCGTATATGTGCATGTGTATGTGCGCGCGCGTATATGTGCCTGTGTGCGTGTGTATGCGAGTGTGTGCGTGTGTGCACGTACATGTGCATGTGTGTGTGCGTGTGTGCGCGTGTGTATGCACGTCCCCGCATTCAGGGAGGGCGCTCGGCCTGTCGGCAGCCTGGCGTCAGGCGCGATATGGCCCAGTCGCCCTGCGCCCAGGAGGCGCATGAGAAGCGTCCGGTCCCCCCCAAGCCCTGCGGCTCCTTGGGGCCCAGGTCCACCCCAGCCTGCGTTGTCCCGAGAGGTGGGTCCCGATGGCGCAGCCAGCCGGGGAAAAGGCCCTTTCTCATCGCTGGGTCGGGAGACAGGCATTCACCCCCCTTCTCCCCTACCGCCTTCTCTCCCTTTCCGGGTCTTAAAGACAAAAAAAAACCAGAGACAAAAAAAAAACAGAAACAAAACTCGTCCCTGAAGCTGCTGCTACTTCTCCAGACTAAAGAGGACCCTCCTGCCTCCTCCCCTCCGAACGGGAAACCGAGGCAGGGATGGATGGAGCCTCGCTCCCCTGAGCGGGAAGTCACGTCCTGTGGAGGCCGGAGCCTTTGCTTGAAAAAGTAGGACTTGGGTGGGCTGGCACAGCGGCTCCGCTTGCCCTCTGGCCCCCGCCTGCTGGCCTCGGTGCAGTTACGTTAATGCTCCCTGTTCCCAGTCAGCCTCAGGGCCTTGGCACTGACTTTGAGCTCCAATGGGCAGCACCTCCATTTCTCACTGGCTATGTGACCTGAGGCAAATTACTTAACCTCTCTGAACCTTCACTTCCTTGCCTGTAAAATGGGCTCATAAAAGGATTTTGAGGGTTGAAGGTGATGACCAACACAGAGCACAGGACTGGGCATAGGGCGCAGGGCAGGACTAGTGGTGGGCACAGGGCAATCTGGGGATTGGGCAGAAGCTTCCCTTGCTGGGGTCCCTCCCCCTACTCCTTCAAGGAGCCTCTTCACCCGCTGTATCTCCAGTTCCTGCTGAAATAGTCTGTAGTCCTCATTGGCTGACCTTCACCCAAAGCAGCTCCCTGGTCCAGTCCCTGCTGTGAGGACCAGCGGGAGGCAATGGGAAAGGGGCCAGGTCTGGATGCAGGAGAACTGGGTTTGAATTCCTGCAAATTCTAACTCACTGTGTGATTGTGAGCAAGTTGCTTGGTCTCTCTGTGCCTGAGCTTCTTTCTCTGAAAAATGGAGGCAGAGGCTGCCTGGCCTACATCTCAGGGCCCGGGGGGAGGAAGCCGACTGTGGGTGGGATGTCACTCTAAGCAGCGAAGAGCCTCGGATGAGAGCAGGTTGCTGCTGTAACTTACACCCATCCTGGGACAGGCACTCTGGCTTGAGGAATCAATTTGTCATCTGGATCTGAGAGGTCCCTGCTACCTGTGCTAATGGGAGGTGGCTGGAAGGCCGCTTCCAAGAGACGTGTGGCCCGATAGGTTCTGCCACTCACAGCCAGCCTTAGTCATCAGCGCCAACAGTGGGGTACTTGAGGCACTGTGACAGCTCCCACGGGAGTCCACTGTGGGAGCGAGCGTCCTGTATTTGCTGATGAATGTGACCTTCCTCAGCCTGCCCCCTGCCCCCGCCCCCTGCCGTCTCTCCCTCCTGAGCACCAGCCCCGAACGCCCCGTGTGGGAGCTCCGCAGAGACTGCATGTGCTCCAGGTCAGAACTGCCATCTTTCCCTCCAATCCACTCCTCCTTTCCTGTGACACTGCCACCCACCCAGCTCTTCAAGCCATAAGCTCACAGCCAACCGGTTTGCTCAAGACGGAAACATTAGCACCAAGTTTGTTGCTAATGATGTAAAACTGCAAATAATATAAAACATGTATATTGAGAATGAAAGCTCCCTCATTATTTGCCCCCCAGAAATAGCTACTGTCCACACTGGGTGAACTCCTCTATTTGTTTGAATGCTTTCAGTTACAACAGACAGAAAATCCAATCAAAATCGGAATTGTGGGCTCACATACTAGAATGACGCAGAAGTGCTTGTGGGTTTCAGGCATGGTTTGCTCCAGGGGTTCCTCATGCCCCTGGGGGCTCTGGCTTGACTTCTCTGCGGTTCTTTCTTCTCTGCCCTCTTCCTGGTGTCGCCTGGGTCTAGTTAGGGTAGTGGCAATGGCTGCTGGGGTCGCAGATATTACCCTCACACTGCGCCATCAGAAAAGACAAGCTCATTCTTGGAAGAGGAAGAGAGGAATCCTGTTTCTCAGAGGTGTTCTGACCTAGCTTGGAGGGAAGTCAGTGAAGACTTCCTGGAGGAGGTGGGGCCTGAACAGATCTTGAAGAAAGGCTTGTAAGAAGAAGTACAGCTTTTTTAAAATTTTTAAATATGCAAAAGCAAAGTACCCTTTTACCTGTATTGAAGCTCCCACTTTGCAGACAGTTTACGCACCAGACCAGCCTATGGGGTCGTGAGAAGGGTTAAGGCCCAGCCATCAGATGCATGCAGTAAACTCAACTTGTTAGTCATATTATTGTTATCAAGCCTTTGTTATTATTGCCCCTTTGGCAGACCCCTTAGCACAAGGCCAGGCATCCACAGGCGCTGGGAAGTAATAGCCGGGATCCACAGAGCCGCGTGGGTGGCCCACTTGAAACCCACTTGCCCAGAGCAGCGACACCGCCACCGTGAACGAGCAGAGAAGGTGAGCTGTGGGCCAGGCCCGGCAGGACGAAGCTCCGCCAGCGCTGTCCCTCCAGCGAGGCCCTTCTGCCTGCACCTGCTCACACCCCGCCTGAGGGAGGCTTCCAGGCTGGGGCCATAGCCCCCCCACTCCTTCCATCTGAGCCTGGCTGTGTGTCTGGCTGACCAGCCATCCTTCTTTCTCCCTGGCAGGTGTGCCATTAAGCGCCGGCCCGAAAGCCTGGCCTGCAGCCTCAGCACTAAGTGCACTCACAGCCATTAGCAAGAGGCCCCGCCTGGCTGTCGGGCTAATGCACAGCCCACCCCTGCCCCACTCCCGGGGTCTGCTCGTCAAAGCCCCGTCCCTGGGGGGAAAGGTGAGGCTGAGAAGGGGTCCCAGGGCCCACATGGACATTCATGTAGGTTGTTCACTGTGCAAAGGTGCCGCTCAGGGGCCAAGTGGAGCTGCGGTTCAGCCAGCCCTCCACTGGCCAGGCTGAGGGCCCTGGCACAGGCTGATTCACGGGAGCTGGTGCCCTTTGCTGACCCTCTAAGGAGGTCAAGGGGGGAGCTTCATGGGTTGCAGGAAGAGGCTGAGAACTTGAGGCCCTAACAGTCTTTTTTGCTAAATTGCATTTTTATTGACTTCTTTTTGGAGTCCAGTTTTATGAATTTTATCATGGGTATAAGTCTATGTAACCACCACCACAAGCAGGGTACAAAATAGTTCTATCAGCCCCCAAAAAACCCTTGTCGAGTCTCCCTGTAGTTACTTCTTCCCCTCAGCCGCTGATCTGTTCCCCATGGCTCTAGTTCTGTCATTTAGAAAATGGAAACATACAGTAGGCGATCATTTGAGAACTGCCTTTTTCACTCGACATAATGCATATCCATAGTGCGCTCCTTTTTATTGCTGGGTAGTAGTCCGTGGTATGGATGGACCCGTTTGTTTATCTGTTCACCTGCTGAAGGGCATGAGGGATGACTCCGGTTTGGGGCTCTTAGCGATAAAGCTGCAGTGAACATTCATGCCTCTGTGTCTATAAACACACGTAGCTTTGCATGGACCTAAGTTTTCATTTTTCTGGGATAAATATGTGGGAGGCGAATGGCTGAATCATATGGCAAGGGTAGGATTAACTTTTTAAGAACCTGCCAAACTGTCTTCCAAGAACAGCTGTACCCTTTCCCATTCTCATCTGCAGTGATGAGAGATCCAGTTGCTCTGCATACCTGTCAGCACTTGGTGGTGTCAGTATTTTTTTTAGCCATCCTCTTGGGCATGGCGTGGTAGTGCACTGTGGTTTTGATTTTCATGTCTTTGATGACTATAACATTGAGTCTCTTTTCATGCTCTTATTTGTCATTCGTCTGTCTCCTCTCATGAAGTGTCTATACAATTTTTTGCCCATTTTTAAATTGTTTTTTTTAAACTGTTGAGTTTTGATATTTTGTTATATATTCTGGATACAAGTCCTTTGTCGGATTTGAAAATATTTTCTTGCAATCTGTGGCTGGTCTTTTCGTTCCCTTAACAGTTTTGTTTACAGCGCAAAAGTTCTTAATTTTGTGAAGTAAAAATTATCAGTTTTTTCTTTTATGGATCAAGCTTAATTATCATGTCTAAGAATTCTTTGCCTAATGCCACGTCTGAAAGATTTTCTCCTGTTTTCTAAAAGTTTTATGTTGGAGATCTTACATTTAGGTCTATGATCTATTGTGAGTTGTTTTGTTTTTTATATACGATGTGAGGTAAGGGCTCCTCTCTACTTCCCACGTTTGCATGACCTGTTTCAGCCTTCAGCCCAAGCCATGCTTCCCCAGTGGCTCCCACGAGCTCACCTTCTTCCTGCTGATAGTGAACATAGTCTAGTTCCGTGGGGTCTGAACAGCTGCCGCTCGGCAGCATAGCTTTCTAGAGATGCGCGGACCTTCTAGAGCCTTCTAGATGCCCCCAGAGATGCATCGAGAGCAATCTCAGGCCCACATAGATTCTGAGCACTCGGGGCAGGGGCTGAGCCTTACTGCCGGCTCTTCTTGGCACAGACAAGACTGACTTCCCATCCGCGGCTTGGGGTCCAGTAGGCCCGCCTCTGCCACTTTCTGGCTGTGCGACTCTCTGCCCGGCACGTTGTAAATACTCAGTCGCTGGGAAGAGTCACTGCTGTCTTCATGGCTGTTATTTTCATTCTTAAGATGATTTCGGGAGCGCTGGAGGCGGGTGTGGGACGTGAGAGGGCCGGCTGGTCGAGAGTGGAAGCAAACTCCTGTGTAGCAGGAGGCCTCCCTCCTTCCCACCCCACCCCACCCCACCCATGCCAGGGCCATGCCCACCTTGCCCTGCTGGCACCTCACCTGTAGCTCACTCTAGCAGGGCTAAGGCTCCTTGGGGGCAGAGGGGGAGGGAGGAAAGAGGGACCTGCCTTTCATCCTGCCCGCCCCCCACAGCCCGGAGCTGACCCTGGGTGTGACGGTGAAGGGAGGCCAGGGTCAGGTAGGGGGCGCAGGCTCCGGCCTAAGGAAGCCTGTCCAGGCCTCCTGCAGCCGATTAGATCTCACGACCCCACAGAAGCCAGCTGGATCCTTGCTAACCCCCACATCCCCTCCGCACCAGGCCCTGTCCACTCCAGGCTCTGAACTGCACACACGGCCTCCCTGGCAACTGTCCCTGCCCCTGGCCCCGGCCCCGGCCCCAGCCTCCGACGTCTCCAGCTGAACGCTGCACCGGCCGGGCTCGCCGCTCCTCCTGCCTTCCTCTGTTGCCCTGTGGCTGGAGACATCTTTCTAGAACACAGATCCGATTGTGTTCCCACCTCCCTCAGAGGCTCCCCTCCCCTCAGTGGGGGCTGATCCAGCTTTTCATGCACAGTTATCACTGGGAACCTGTTACAATGTAGCCACATCAAACGTGCGATTTCCTGGGTCGAGTGTCACCCCGGAACCTGCATTTCACAAGTCCCCTGTCAGGGCCAGGGCCGGAGGCCCAGGCCCGGCCCCACTCGCATTCTCACGTTCTGGCCCCACACTTCGAGGACACGGGGCCTCAATGTGAGCGGGGCTCCCGGAGTGAAGGCAGGCTCGTGGAGGGAGGCGGGCGATTTCAGTGAGCAGTTTCCTAGCCAGATGGTAACTTGCAGATGTTTAGACATTTGCTACACATGGGCTTCCATTTGGACACTTACCCCAGGCCTTGCAAATGCCCGGGGCGGGCTTGCTTAGACCTCAGCTCTAGATTCCCGCTTCTGCAGGATAAGCTTCAGGGAGCCTAACTCAGCGAGCAACACCCCCAGGGCCCGGCTCCCTCTTGGGCTCCTGCTGGCCCCATCCCTTCTCCTCATTACCCTCCAGTGTCCAGCTATCATCCTTGGATGCACCAAGTAGGTTCTTGCCTCTGTGCCTTTGTACAGGTTCCCTCTGCCTGGAATGCTCTTCTCTCACTGTCCCTACGGGAAACTCCTATTCATCCCTCAAAACCCAATTTAAATTCCATGATTCCTGAAGTCCTCTGGTTGCATGTACCCTGCCTTGTTATAATTATTTTGTTCAGTTGCTTTCCTGGAGGCTGTTTATCATCTTTACCATGATGGCTTTAGAATCAGGAGACTTGGCTTTGCCTCCGGCCCGTACGTTTACCAGGGGTCTGAACTTGTTGTCCCCCACCTCTCCGAGACCTTTCCATTATCGATAAAATGGAGATTAAAAAGGCACCCTCTGCTCTGGGTGGCCTTGATGTTAAATGAGATCACGCACGAGAAGGCTTAGCACCGCGCATGACAAGGTGCAGCTTGGTTATTCTGACATCTTTCCTGTTGGTGGGCAAGCCCGGTGAGACCAGGGAGCGCATCTCATCTTTGGGCACCTGGGGTCCAGGACAGGACCTCTCTCAGGGTGGACCCCAGGAGGAGGGGCTTGTGGGTTGCCCCGGGCTCTGCTGCTCTGCCCTGTCCCTGGAAACTGTCCCCCCTCCAAGTGCTGCTGCTGACTGCTCAAGGGAAGGATCTCCATCTGCAGTGAGCAACGCCAGAGGGGCCCACTAGGTGAGGGAGGCGGCGCAGGGCTGCAGATGCTCGGCCCGGCCCAGGAGGACAGTCTGCGCGCTCCGGTGTGTGCTGGAGGGCGTCTGCTCCCGTCCCACCTCCCAGGGGCTTGCCCGGTGGGGGAGGAGGGCAGGGTGCCCGGGAAGCAGGAGGACTGGCCCCAGCTGCAGAGCTGGAGCGAGAATCTCTTGATCTCTTGGCTGCACCGAGAGGCGGAGGCAGCCAGGGCCCTGGAGATGGTCTCCATGACAACCGCTGCCACTCACTTCCCATCTCGGATGTAAATTAGTTACAATTTTATTAGTGTGCAGAATTTCAAGAGGCCAGATTCTGCCTAGGAAGGGAAACGGATAGTGGGGGGACCTGGAGGGGGGGAGCGTTTCCAAATGCTTCATACCCCGCAAGGCCCCGGACTCCCCGGTGGTCCATGGAGAGTGAGTTGGATCGCACGCCCGTATTTGCTGGCCTGTCGGCTGGGCGGGTGGTGAGTCAGCCGTCTCTGGAGAGGGGTGGACACTCAGGCCCGGGGCACCTGCAGTGTGCCCATGCTCTTGCTGCCTGCCCGGCCCGGCCGCCTCCTCTTGGCAGCCTGTCTGCCTCCCCGGGGGTCATGAACTGGCTCAAGGGGGCCCCGTTAGCGGTGGCCAGGCCCTTGCTAGCCCTTCTCTGCTCACCTGACTCCTAAGCTGGGTCACAGTCCACTGAGCCCTCCCTGGGCCTTAGGCTGGCAGGGGCGGGCAGAGCCAGGAGTCCGGTGTCTGAGCCAACACGGGCTCCTGGGCGCCAGGAGTCAGCGTGTAGGGCTGCTGCGAGTGTGGCGAGGTGACGCCCAAGTCACGGATTTCTGACTGAGCCACTCGAGCATGCTCCCCACCCCAAGGAGGGACAAAAGGACAGATTTGTCTTTTTCCTAAGGCTGTTGTTCAAATTAGTTGTGTCCCCCAAGGCACATCCCACTGTGTGTGCCCCGAGGTGGTCCTGCACCCTCTACTACAGATGGCAAGGCCAGGTGACATGGTGGCCAGCAGCACGCCCTGGGCTCCTGGTCTGCGGCTGGTGCAGGGGGGCCCTGAGGAGACGGAGGAACCCGCCAGGGGCAGAGGCACTGGGGCGGCAGGGCAGCCCGGGTGCAGGGGAGGGGCGTGCAGAGGGGACCAGGGAAAGCGGCCCCTGGGTGTAAGTGACCACCTGGCTGAGGGACAGCGCAGATCAAGGCTGGGAGGCCTGACAAAGCCTGAGTGAAGGCCTGGGGCACCGGAGGGGAGAGGACAATGGGAGTGGATGGGTGGGCAGGGGGCAGATGGGAGTGGGAATGAAGCTGGATGGGAGGTGCGTGGACGCGGACAGGAGGCTGGGTGGGAGACCCTTGGGGAGATGAGCCACGAGATGAAGGATGGCTGGAAGGACGTTTCCCACGGCGGGGAGGCCCGTGTGCCCAGTGACAGGTGCTGGTCTCAAATCCCAGGGATTCCATTTAATAGCGTGTCACCTGGACAAGCTTCTAGTCTCCCTGAGCCTCGGTTCTCCTGCGCGGGGGTGACAGGGATCTGCGCTCTCGAGTACAGCACTTCAGCAGGCCTCACACAGTAGGTGCTCAGTAAAGGTTCACTCTGTTATTTCATCCTGGTCCTCACCTCGACCTTGGGGGCGCAGGGCGAGTGAAGAGACGCTGCGGCTGCGCTCGGGGGTGCAGAGCTCGCTGGGCAAGGCCTCAATAGGGGTCCGGGGCCTCCGGGGATGGACAGAGAAGGGCCCCCAGCAGCCTGAGGCGGGAGAGACCAGGAGGGGGGAAGAGGAGGGTGAGGGGGCAGGGTTGGGGCCTGGGATCTGTGTCCCTGGGGCTCATGACAGGGCCATGGGATGCTCAGGCTCAGGGCCACCAAAGGTGGAAAAGGAAGGCAGGGGCGGGGTGAGGGAGATGATGCTGGTTCCTGCAGGGGAGACGGGGTGCTTTTAGGATGGGAGAGGGGCTACTCCCACAGTCTCCCCTTGCTTGGTCTCCAGGCCCCCATCTTTCTGGACCTCAGTTTCCCCAGGTGTCCCACGGGCTGGAAGATTCCCAAAGGTGGTTCTAGATGGGGGTTCTGTTAGTCTGAGCCCCATCCAGGTGGACGGGCCACCGGCACAGGCCGCCTTTCCTGCCCTGGGCCTGCCCTCCCTCGGTCCAGCCCGGGGTGTGAGAGTGGAAGCATCCGGCGTCCACAGGACAGCGTCCTGCCAACTCAGACAGGACTGTCCACCTGCGGTGAGCCTGTGGCCCCGAGGCTGGTGAGACCGGCAAGGAGGCCCTGGCTGACCATGGCCAGGGAGACGCGCCGACAGACACATCGCCAATCCTGCAGCGAGAACGAGGCGCCTCTCCAATGGGCACCGCTTGTTTTGAGGTCCTCCCGGTGGTGACAGGGGTGACGATGCCCTGAGCTCCGTCTTTGCTCAGCTTCCGCCCCGGGACCGGGGTTGGTTCCCTGTGAGGCAGGACCTCCGTGTGGCTCCCCTCGCGGGGAGACAGGAGCCCATGGAGCCAGCGAGGTGGCAGCGCCGGGTGGCTGGCCTGTCCCCTCCACCCCATACTGCAACTTGCCATGTCCTGTGGCCCGAGGGCCGAGGATTCTTGCAGCAAGAGCAGGGACGGGACCGCCCTCCCTGTTCCAGTCCCGTGTCTTACTAATTATGCCACACACCGGAAAAGTTAATTAAGTCGACACTTGGTGTGTAATTTCAACTAGTTTGGAAGTTGGGGGAACACAAACAAACAGCCCCAGGGCCCTGTCAGTGCCGGTCATCTTGGGCCTATCCCACCGGGCCCTGGGTGCCGGGGCCCAGGATGCTTGTCCGGCCCTGATCGGCTGTGGGGGAAATTCCTCCTTCCCTTCAGCCCCAGAGAGAGGGGAGGAGCCACGAGCCTCAACCCGCCCCCCACAGGACACAACCCCCCCACAGGATACCCCCCCACAGGACCCCCCCCCACAGGACACACACACAAACTCCACAAGGGACACCCCCCCACACAGGACACACATACACCCCACAAAACACAGCAGGATTCAGGGGCTGCAGTAAGTGGTCAGCAAGGCAGTAAAATACAAATACAAGGAAATGGAAGGAATACCTGGTCTTAAATATGACTTAAGTCCAGCTTCCAGCTCTCCTGTTACTCATTTCTGGGACTCTCCCTGACCCTCCTCCCTGTCCCTCTTGGGGTCACAGTCCTGCTCTGTGTGTGAGGGGATCCCAGCCTCAGGTGGCCGTGTCCCACTGGGGCCCAGAGGGGTCCGAGGGGGAGGCAAAGCCAGGGGGGGCAGCGGCAGAGGGGGACCTGGAAGGTACAGGAGGAGCGCGTCCTCGCGGGAGGTTCTGAGCCGAGTCTCCATCTGGAAGGGGGCCTGGAGAACAGCAGAGGCGCAGGGAGAGGCTCCCAGCAGCAGCCAGCATTTACCCAACGGCCTCCCCCCTCCACCAGAAACGCGTGCACCGCGGCCGACGGGAGCCGGGCCCGGGGACAGGACGCCGCACAGGGATGGCTGAGCCCTGCTCAGGGGACCTAGGGACAGTCCAGCCAGGCCGACGCTGCGGGAACAAGATCACTGCTGAGGGCGCACGTGCCCCGGCCTGGGCCGTGTTACTCCCTGGAACAGCCCTATGAGGCCGGTACCTGGTACGGTTGCCACCCCCCCCCCCTTGGAGCATGGGGAAACTGAGGCACAGGCCGTGAAGTTGCTGCTGGCAGCTCCCAGCCGGATGGAAACCACTGCCCGACCCTGGGTCATAACTGCTGTGGAGACGCCAGGCAGTAGAGTGACGGGGTGGCGCTGGGCAGCCTCACTGGGGAGGGGGCTTGGGGCTGGCGACTGTGTTTGCTCTGGGCCGCCGGGCTTGGTACGTGGGCATCTCACCAAGACCTCACTGGAGCCGTGTTAGAGGTTAGGAGGCTGAGGCCCACAGAGGTGAGGGACAGGTCTGAGTCTCACAGCCAGGGAGAGGGCTCCGGCTCAGACCTCAGGCTGACCTGCCCCCCAAGTGCCCCCCCACGCTGGTCCTGCCCCTCAAGGCCACGGTTCCCAGCTCAGAATGAAGGGGCTGGGGGATGAAAGAGAGGCCTTTCTTCCCAGGGGGTAGACAGTGTTTCCAAACGTCACTGGGCCTGCCAGGCCTGGCCCACACGCTGACCCATCTGCCCCTGCCACAGGGACAGCCTGCAAGGTGGTGGTGTGTGGGGACTGTGAGGCTCCCAGGCTGGAACTCCTGGGCCTGGGTCCCTCCGCCTCCCTGCTCCCCCGTGGCCCACCCAGCCCTGGCTCACCTGGCCCAGGAGCCACAGGAGGGCCTGCCTTTTACCTGACCAGCCACCTGCCTTAAGGTCAGTTGGGCCTGGGTTTGAACGCTGTTCTCCTTGGACTAGTGGTCTCACTATCTCACCCTCTTGGGGACAGGCCTCTGGGTTTCAGTGGTTCTAGGTTCCCTGTCATCTCCTGGGACAGGCCTTCCTGAACACCTCCCCCCCCACGATCCTGCTGACTCCCCCCCACTCTCTCTCTCCCTCTCTCTGTCCCCCTCTCTCTCAGGTTCTCAGGCCTGAGGATGGCTCTGTTCAGGCTGCCCAGGGCAGGTGAGAGCAGATGCTGGCAGAACGGGCGCATCTATCTGAAGGGAACACAGTCCCTCCCTCTCCAGGACTGAGCATTAAACTCACCAAGGCTTCAGGGCTGAACTGGGCTGGCTGGGGCCCTGGCGACATCACCAGCAGGTCTTCCCCTAGGTGCCAGACCCAGTCTGCGCCCATTCATCCAGGAGCCTGACCAAAGACAGGGTGCTACCTGGAACAGGCCCGCCTGCTCATCCCAGACACCCCAGCCAAACTGTCCAACGGCCAGGGCCAGGGCGCAGGGCAGAGATCTGGCTTCTGGGTTTTGTCCCTTGCAGGTCTGTTACCCAGAGCCCCAGGGACATTCCTCCACCCCCTCCCCACCACCCTTCCTCTTCCAGCTCCCTCCCTCCCCGTCCCCCCTTCCTCACCTTCCCCACCCCTGCCCTCCCCCTCCCCTGCCCTCCCCCCCCCTGCCCCCACTCTTGCCCTCCCCTCTCCCCGCCCCTCGCGCCCCCCACTCCTGCCTGCAGAGCTCTGCTCCCCTACATTCCCTTTCCCAGGGTCTCTCTCCAGTCCCTCCCTCCCCAGCTCCCGCGTGCGGGGCGGGGCCCGGGGCCAGTGATTTGCAGCTCCCCGGGCGCCGGCTCTGCGCAGCTGCACATCTGGGTCATTAGATGCCCTGGAAACCGGGCCGCCCGCGCCCGGCCCGCAGCCCCGCGCCCCCCGCCCCCCGCAGGCGCGGTATTTTTAGCTCGCGGAGCGTTAGTGTGCGGGGCGCTCCGGGGCCGCGGGGACGAGGCTGTATCTGTGGTGACAGCCCCGAGGGCAGCGGGCGGACTTTCTCCCTCGAGTTCGGAGCTCGCTCCCCCCGCGGGTCCGAGGCTCAGCTGGGTGGGGGAGGGGCTCAGCCGGCCGGGAGCCCGGGGGTGTCGGGCCGCCCGGCTTTCCACCCCCCCACCCCCCCAGCTCCCGCCGCCTCGGGCCTTTGTCTCTGGAAGACCCGCACTCGGAGCACCTGCCCCAGCGCCGGCCCGCAGCCTCTGCCCCAGCGCCCCCGCCTGCCTCTCCCGCACTTTCCCCTTCCCGGCGGCTCCCCGGGCTCCTGCCTCTCTCCTCCCGCCTCCCTTCCCGGTCTCTCTCCCCCGGCCTCTCCTCCCGCCTCCCTTCCCGGTCTCTCTCCCGGCCTCTCTCCCCCGGCCTCTCTCTCCCGGCCTCTCTCTCCCGGTCTCTCTCTCTCCCGGCCTCTCTCTCCCGGTCTCTCTCTCCCCCGGCCTCTCTCCCCCGGCCTCTCTCCCCCGGCCTCTCTCCCCCGGCCTCTCTCTCCCGGCCTCTCTCCCCCGGCCTCTCTCCCCCGGCCTCTCTCCCCCGGCCTCTCTCCCCCGGCCTCTCTCCCCCGGCCTCTCTCCCCCGGCCTCTCTCTCCCGGCCTCTCTCTCCCGGTCTCTCTCTCCCCCGGCCTCTCTCCCCCGGCCTCTCTCCCCCGGCCTCTCTCTCCCGGCCTCTCTCTCCCGGTCTCTCTCTCCCGGTCTCTCTCTCCTGGTCTCTCTCTCCTGCCTCCTTTCCTGGTCTCTTTCCTGCTTCCCTTTCCCTGCCCCCCCCCTCCTCTCCCACCCTCCTCTCTGCCTCTAGGAAACGGAAAGGGTCCCATGTCAGAATGGTCCCAGCCTCCTTGCCTCACCTCCCCCTGGACCACAGGATGGGGGATGGGGAGGGATGCTGGGCTTGGGGCTTCCTGGAGCCCCTGTCTCCAAGGTTAGCCTTGGGGAGCACTGGATGCCCGTGCCTTTCCAGGATTCCAGGGTCCAGCCTGGCCCCTGTGGGACCCCTGTGGCCCCGGCAGGAGCCCCCAGGACAGCCCTGCTGCTCCTGGGGTGCCCCGTGGGCCCAGGGTAGAGCCTTCCCACCCAGATGCTCTGTGCCCCTCGGAGGGTTCTCAATGCTCCTCCTTTCCCCTTTGGTTTGGCCCAAACCTGACCTGACCTTTGTAAATGACCCTTTAAAATCAGCTACCCACTGTCCCCAGCGCTTCACCATTGACAGGTTTCTCTGTCACAGCAACTGTGCCCTGCAGACATTTTCTCTCCCTCACCACAGAGGAGGCACCCAGCTCAGAGGGGCCCAGAGCCCGGGCCCAGAGCCCGCCAGCCTTAGCGGCAGCCAGGCCTGTGGGTCTGACCTCTGCAGGCCCTGAGCACCTGCTCCCACACTCAGGTCCTCTGGGGGCCCAGAGAGGCACGGTCTCTGCCCAAGGTCACACAGCCCAGGGGTATGGGGTATGGGGACAGGAGGGGTTTGGGGCTTAAAGGCAGAGAGCTTGAGCCCCCATCACACCCTTCTTGGCTGGTATCCTCAAGCCAGTCTTCTCCCCAGGTCAACTAGGGGTGAGGTGGGGCCTGGGGGAGCCCCCTTTTGTCTCCCGCTGACTCGGGATGTCCCTGAGGTTACGTGGATAAGACACTGGCTTAGCCCAGCTCGCCCATCAAAGGCCCCGTCCCCAGCGCCCAGCCCCCACTCTCAGGGCCCCCGGCTGGGCTCTGGGCTCCCCTCCCCCTTCCTCTGTTCTCTCCATGTCCAGCTCCTCCCTGCTCTGCTTTCATGAGTCTGCTGCGGGCTGGCCCCTCGCTGGTGTCCCTGTCCCTGTCCCTTCTGCTGCCTCCCGCCCTGAGCATCTCTCGGCAGCTATAGTTCAAGCTTTCCGCTCCTCTGTGCGTTTCCCAGGCTGCCTCTCTCTGTCACCCCAGCTCTGCTCTGTGTGTAACTCCTGCCTCCCTCCCTCCCTCTCCCATCCCACTGTTTCTGCCCAGTACACACACACACACACACACACACACACACGTGCGCACACACACACACGCACACGCAAAGACACAGAGAGACACACAGACGGAGGTACAAAGTCACACACAGAGACCCTGCCCATGGGCCCTCTGCAGCAGGGATGGGTGAGGGCTGGCCCCTGGAGGAGGCAGTGGCTCTCCTTTGGTCCCCAGCCCTGGAGGCACCTCCTGGTGGACCCTGAGCTACAGCCTGGGTAGCTGGGGTCCTGGGCTGAGTAGACTTCGGCAGCCTAGAAGCTGCATTTTCTGAGGCTTGGGGCAAGGGATACCCCGGAGTGCCCTCCCAGCGGTGACCACTCTGTAGGGACCCAGTGGTGGAGGGCGGCCCGAGAGCAGAAGGGCTGGGTCTAGGCTGGGAGCAGAGACGGTGACCAGAAGGGATGCGAGGAGAGAGTAGCTGGCTGCCCCTTCCCCCGGAGGTCCTGGGGGAGCCTGACCCCCACGCCCTGCTCTATAGTCGCCATGTGGACACAAGGCCTGCACACCAGTTGTCAGGTCCTTGTTCCCCAGTCTCCGCTCCAGTTCTCCTAGGTGCATGGGCACCTGGGCCCTGGAGCCCAACGGTCCTGGGTTTGAGTCTCACCCCTTTTCGTTACTTTGCAACTTTGGGGGTGGCAGATGTCTCTGGGGCCTCGGTCTCTGTGCCTGTAGCATGAGGATGACAAGAGTGCCTGCCCCCAGGACCGCTGTGAGGACCCGGTGGGCCCTCTGTGTGAGGTACCTGGCCTGCCCCGGCCTGGGCACCTGTCATCCTGCCAACACCGCCCCGAGCTGGAGGCCCGGCTCTACCACCCAAGCAAGTCATCGGACCCGTGGAGCCTCTGCTTCCTACTCCATAAAATGGGGCTGATGACAGTTCAACCCTCATGCGTGTGAGGCTGCCCTGAGGTCCCAGGAAACGCTTAGCTCAGGGAGTGTCGAGGGTTTAAATGGGGGTGGCTGTGGGTAGCTGTTCTGTTTCATCTACTGCGCATGTTTTTAAAAAAATATTCAGCCCTACCCTCAGCCCTCCAGCCCGCGTGAAGCCTGGGGTGCAGGGGCCCTGTCCCCCTCAGCCCTTTGTGTGCCTCGGCAGGAGATGGGGGGCAGCAGAGCTGAGCCGTGGCTGGGGCTCTCTGCCCCCCCCCCCCAGCTCTGACACAGGCCCTGGGCATTGGGAGGCTGCTCTGCCTGGAGGCTTGGCTTTGCCCCAGCCTGGCAGCGGACCAAGGGAGGGAGGGCGGGACTCAGGGAGGGCAGCTCAGGGAGGGTGGCAAAGGTTCTGGAGCCTTGGAGCTCTACTCCCTCCTCACCAGGCACCTGCCCACTTTCCTCCTCCCCATCGCACCTGGGCCTCCCTCTCCCTGACTTCACATTCCTTTGTCACCTTCAGCTCCTGCGTGGAGGGGACTTGGTCTTACTCCCTCTGCCGAGTAGGGTGCAGGAGGATTGACCGATCCCTGATGAATGCGCGAGGTGAGGAATGACTCATGGGCTGCTGGGCTCAGTCGGGCTCTTTCTGGGTGATCAGACCCTGGTGCCGGAAGGTGGATGCTGCTGTGCCCGGGTGGCCCCGAAGGTCAAAGGTCATAGGCAGCCCAGCCTGGGCTCGAACAGCCTGGAGCCAGCCCTGGGTTCGAGTGCTGACCTACTACATATAGAGGAAAGGGGAGGGAGGAGAGGGAGGTCCCACCTTACTTGGGGTCCCAGCCGCACTCCCATCAGCCTTGGCAGTCCTGTCCTTCTCGGAGCCCCCTGGCCACTTGCCTGGTGAGGTGAGGGCCCTCGCTCCCCGCTCTGGTTTGCTCACCCACTTCGCTTGCCTCTCACCCTGCTTGCCTCGTGTCTGTGGCTGGTTTCTGTGGGCGCTCGGCCCCCTGGCCATGCCCGGCGCCCTCTCCCTTCCCCACTGCCCTACCAACAGATCCCACGCATGTCCCTTCCCTCTGGTGGGGACGCCACCCTGCTCCGGGCTTGGCTGCTTCTGAGGCGTTTCCCTCCTCCGAGGCAGCCCAGCGCTCTACAGTATGTGCCCCTCCCTGAGTGGGCACGGTGCCCTCCCCTCGAACTTAGCAGTTTGTGGGCACCTTGTCATCGTGTTTCTCTGCTCATCACCGGCCTGTCTCCTCCTTGGAAAGGCAGGTGCATGTGGGGTGGGCCGGCTGGCTTGTTCATACTACCTGCCCGGTGCCTGCCCGGTGCCCGCCCTCTGCCTGCCCGGTGCCCGCCCTCTGCCTGCCCTCTGCCTGCCCTCTGCCTGCCCTGTGCCTGCCGGGTGCCTGCCCCCTGTAGGGCCTGATAGAATCTAGGCTTTACCTGTGCTCAGAGCAGGGCTTGCTGTGTAATGCACCTGCCAGTGAATGAATGAGTGAGTGAATGAATGAATGAACAATTAAACAAGAGGGTGAGCTTTGGAATTAGACTACCTGGGTTTGTACCTTCACCAGCTCCCACCCTCGCCTCTGTGCCTCAGTTTCCTCATTTGTAAAATGGGGGTAATAGTAGGGTCTCCCTCATAGGTTGTCCTGGCATAGGTGTGTAACCACCCCTGGGTGGATTAAATGACGGCATCTGAGAGCTCCAAGTGCATGGTGTGTGAGTACCCAGTAGGCTTTTTGGACGTAACGTGCCCAGATGCCAGCTCTTGGTCCCCGCCCCACCCCCACTCCTCTTGTAGTCTCCAGCTCAGGAAACGGCCCCTCCCACCGCTCCTGACACCGCAGTCATCCTTGCCGGTTTTCTTTCCTCCACGCCCACATCCGATCCTTTGGCAAATCCTGATGCCTCTGCTTAAAATACACCCTAAATCCAGCCATTTTTATCTCCCCCACTACTGGTGTCCCCGACCGGGCCACCACCATCTCATGCTTGGGCTCCATCAGCCCTTCTCCCTGTTCTCCCAGCTTCCCTCTGGCCTCTGTAGTCTGTGCTCCACTCAGGAACCAGAGGCCCTTAAACACACAAACTGGCCCTTGACTGGCTCTTCCCTGACCCCCTTTATTGGCTTCAGTCATACCCAGGAAAAATCTGAGACTTCCACAGATCTGCCCTCGATGCCTTCCCCTCAGGGCGCCTCAGGGCCTTTGCACCTGCCGCTCCTACTGCCCTGAACCTCTCCTCCCAGCTCTGCGCAGGGCTCACTCCCTCACTTCACCCAAGTCTCGGTCCAGTCTCCAGTGCAGCCCCTCCTCTAAAGTTTGTCTTGCTCCCTAGATCCTGGAATCGGCTGTTTCTTTGTTCTTTGTCTCTCTTCCCTCGAATGTGAGCTGCATGAATGCAGGACCTTGGTCTTACTGTCCCGTCTCCTGGCACATAGGACAGCACCTGGCAGAGCAGATGCCCAGTGACTGTCACACCTGGACCAATGAATGAATGTGCTGCTATTATTTTCAGTCTTGGTCCGTGAGAGCTGGAAAAAGACAGGTGACGGAGGGAGTTAACGTGATCACGTCTAAGAAGGGATCCAGTGGCTTGGCCCTGCCTGCCTTCTGCCAGACACCCGCGGGCTTTCTGGGGCCTGGCTCAGTCTGCTCGTGCTTTGGGCTCCCGAAGGACAGAGGCCAGGCTGGCCACTGTCCTACCCAGCTTGTTGCACGCATGTCTTCCTTGAGGCCCTGGGGTCTGGCCGAGAAAGATCCCATCCAGAAACAGGTGGCCACCCCCGCCTCACCTTATCTCCACTGTGCCCAGATGAACAGAGAAGGGAGGGACGCTGTTCTTGGAGGGCAGGCAAGTGTGGAGGGCGGGGCCAGGCTCTGAGGGCCCCGTGGATGAGCACCCCACGGGCCCTGCCCTCAGGGAGGCTTCTGGCAGCTGGGAAGGGCCAGGAGATAAGCACTGATCTAGCCGCCTACAAAAAGAGCAGTGTCTCCACCTGAGGAGAGGTGCAGGAGCCGGAGGCGGAGCTGGCAGGAGCGCTGTCACCGGGTACCTGGCCCTCCCTCCTCTGCCCAGTCACCCTGACGCTCTTCCCAGGCCCGAGGCTGGCCGGGCTCCTACTTCAGCGCGTGGGGATCCCAGACTCAGCTCCTCGGAGCAGAGCAGGTCCTTGGCACCAGGTCCAACTCGAAGCCAAGAGGATGAAGGGTTCGCTTGAGGCTTCACAACCAGCAAATGACAGAGCTTCCAGAGGGTGTCTGGCTCTTCTTGTGACACTAGCTTGGTGATGATGCCCTGGGACCGTCTTTCTCATTCCTTCGCTCCTGCAGCTGGACGCTCCAGCCCAGCTCCTCACGGCGGGCAAGGCTCCTGGCCCTCGGGGCCTTGTGAGCTGACCGCCGATCCCTAAGGAGCTCCCTCCTGCACAGTCTCTGTCAGCACCATCACCCTGTCACCACCATCTCCAGTCACCACTGTTATGGGGCGAACTGTGTCCCCCTCAAAAAATATGTTGAAGTCCTAATCCCCAGCACCTGAGAATGTGACCTTATTTGGAAATAGAGTCTTTACAAAGGTAATCAAGTTTAGATGAGGTCTTTAGGGTGGCCCTGATCCAACAGGACAGGTGTCCTTATAAGAAGGGGAAATGTAGACACAGAGATAGGCACACACAGAGCAAAGACCACGCGGAGATGGAGCAGTGAGTGATGCTTGTAAGACAAGGGCCGCCTGTGCCACGAGGAGCCGCGACGGAGCCTGAATCGGTTCCTTCACCTGTGCCTTCAGAGGGGACACGGCCCTGCTGGCCCCTCATTTTGGATTTCTGGTCTCAGGAACAGCTAGACAGTGCAGTTCCTTTGTTATATTTTTATTTAAAAAATATATCTTTATTGATTTCAGAGAGAGGAAGGGAGAGAGAGAAAGAAACATCAATGATGAGAGAGTCATTGATCGGCTGCCTCTTGCAAGCCCCCGACTGGGGATGGAGCCCGCAACCCGGGCCTGTGCCCTGACCGGGAATCGAACCGAGATCTCCTGGATCCTAGGTCGACGTTCAACCGCTGAGCCATGCCGGCCGGGCCAGCTCCTTTGTTTTAAACCACCCAGTTTGTGGTGCTCTGTTTGGGAGCCCAGGAAACTCACGCAGACACTGTCAGCATCACCATCGCTACCTTTATCGTGGCCACCGTCACCACCGCCTCACTGCCCGTCACCACCATCACCACCATGGTCCCAGCAGCAAACCCCGCCTCGCGCTGTATTCGTTTCTCGGGGCTGCGTAACAAATAACCACACACCTGGTGGCCTAAAACACAATTCTTCTTTCAGAGTCTGGAGTCCAGAAGGTGGAAGTAAAGGTGTCGGCAGGGCCGTGTTCCCTCCAGACCCTGGGAAGCATCCTCCCTGCCTCTTCCAGCTTCCGGGGGCTCCGGGCGTTCCTTGGCTTGTGGCCGCGTCCCTCCGGTCGCTACCTCGGTCTGCACACGGCCTTCTCTTCTGTTTGCTGTGAGGACGCCTGTGATGGCGCCGAGCCTCAACCTGGGCAGTCATGGATGACCTCGTGGCAATATCCTTAACGTGATCACATCGACGAAGACCCTTTTCCCAAATAAGGTCCCGTTCATAGGTTCCGGGGATTAGGACACGAACATATCTTTTTTGTGGGGAGGGGGAGGGGCGGCACCATTCAAGCCACCGCAACCAGCATCACCACCAGCATCTCCAGCATTGCCAACATTAGTTAAATCCTCGTATGTACCAGGCATTGGTCCAGTGCTTTTCCTGCACTGTCTTCCCTGTTCCTTAAGACGAACTTAGGGCAGGTACTATTACCCCCGCTCAACACAAGAGGACTGAGGCTCAGAGAGAATTTGCTCGTCCAAGTTCTCACCCGAAGTGAGGATCTGAACCCAGGCAGTCTGACTTCAATGCCTCCTGCCTTGCCAGTTACCCTCACCCCCCGGTTCCTGAACTTCTGCTCAGAGAGATAACGCCATAGAAGAATCAGAGTGGGCAATGAGCCCCTGAATGGGAGGCATGGTGCCTGGGTCCTGCTCTAGGGTCTGCCACTAACCAGGAGCTCATCTCAGTCAGGTGTCTTCCCCTCTCTGGGCCTCAGTTTTCCCACCTGTGAAATGGGGAAGCAGGTGTAGTTGGTCTAGATAATCTCCAAGGTCCTCCCAGCTCTGGAGTTCTCCGATGCTGGGTGTCGCCAGTCATCTCAGTCTTCTTCAAACGCTGCCCAGGGGTACAACTCTCACATCAATTCGACTCTTTAAACCTGCTGCCAGGGAGGAGTTTTGCTTGGAAGGCCAGCCGATGGGGTAAGTGCTAGAGGCAGAGGAGTGGAGGGCACTGCTGGTTCCCTACTTTGCCCTGTGTCTTCCCGTGTCACAGAGCTTGCAGCAAAAGGCTGGTGACTGTGTGTGTGTGTGGGGGGGGGTGTACTCTCTTTCTTTGGAGCCCAAGACTTTTGGTTCTCGCATTCCGGGAAGGTTCTGCAGCTGAGAGCTGGTGGGTGCTGGGAACAGAGGGGAAGATAACTTTGTCTCGCTGTGATGCCCGAGACCCAAAGGCCTTAGCCAGAGACTGGCCCATCCACTGGCCTCCAGAAAAGTCTGGAGAGATGAATCTTGGGCTGAGAAGCCCTTGTGGATCATCTGAGCCAGAGACTGGGCGAGGCCATGGTGACCAAATCCCCCTTAGAAGGGCTGGGAGGGTGGGAAACACAAAACAGGCTGGGGGTGGGGGTGGGGCGCTCTGCAAGTTGTTTCCAAAACCCCGTCTGTTCATTAGGAGTGTTTGTTTCTAAGTGTAAACATTTTTTAAAATCCTTTCTACAGTGTGAACTCCAGAGGCCTTTTCCCTCTGGCTCCCAGGTCCCAGGCAGCAGTTGTTTGCATTCAGCTAATAACGTTCAGGAGTGGGGAGCTGGGTTAGGACGGCGTCGCGGACTCGAATTAGCAGGGTGCGATTAGCATCCCAGCACGGGCTTGGCTGGGGGCGTTCTCCAGGCGCATCTGAGCCCCTGGACGCACCTCCCACAACCCGCCCCCCCAGCTGGGGGATGGCGGGGGGGCGAGCAGGACCCAGGCCAGCCAGCGCTGAGACCTGCCCGGTTCATCTCCCCGGCGCCCACCTCCAGCTGAGCCGCACTGTCTTCCAAGGCTCCTGGTCCAGCCCTGGCTCCAGCTCGCCAGCTTTCCTCGGGCAGGGGTTCGAGCTGAAGGACCCTGGCCGGGTGGCCCTGGGGCACTGCCCACCCCCTCGGGGTACAGGAGCCTAAGTGGCAGGTTTGCTGTAGGCCCAGCCTCAGGGGGCAGGAGGGACCGGAGCCCTTCCCCGCGCCCGGGCGCGCGTGGCTCAGGCGGGGTGCCCCGTTCTGGTCTCTCTGGTTTAGTTTCGCGCTCCCACCGGCAGCGGCTCGTCCCTCCACGGCCCCCGGGACACCGGCCCGCGCGGGCAGCGCCTCCCCGGGCGTGAAGTCTGTGCCTGTTCCGTGCTGTTGCCCCTCCTTCCACGCGAGTCGCCGCGCTCTGCAGTCTCCCCCCGGGGTCTGCTGGGCGGGCTGCGGGGGGGGGGGGCAGCAGGACCCCAGGTGCCGGGGGCGCGGGCGACCCCTCGCCGCTCCCTCTGCCCGTCCTTGGAGCCCCGCGACTTCCCCGGGCCCCCCCGAAAGGTGAGCCCCCCGGAGGCCACCGGCGCGCCCGGCAAACAATAACAGTAAATAACGCTCCGGTCAACGTCATACACACGGGAACGGTTACAATGTTTCTTAATAAGCCTCCCCATCAATCCCCTCCCCCTCCCCCCGGGCGGAGGTCCCCGCAGCGCGGCGCGGGAGGGGGGGCGGGGCCCCGGGCGCGCGGGCTGGGGCCGGGGTCCACGCGGGGAGGACGCGGGGGGAAGGGGGCGCGGGCGGCGGGGTCACGCGCGCCAGCCCGGCCGGGAAGCAGCCGCGCGGAGGAACACGGTTGCCATGGCGACGTGGCCGCGAGGAACAGGAAGCGGCAGAAATAGCAGCCGCCGCGGCCCGCGCCTCCCGGCCCCTCCCCCTCCCCTCCCCCCGCGAGCCCGTTGCCACGGAGACCGGCCCGAGCGAGGCTGCGCGGGCGGCCCCGGCCTCCCGCGTCCCGACCCGCGCATGCGCCCCGCGTCTGCCCCGCGTGGGCGGCGTGGGGGTATCCGCCGCAGTCTCCGCGCCGCCGGGACCCCGAAGCTGCCGGACCGCCCGCTTGGGTGGGGGGGGGAGAAAAAGTGCAAAACTGTTGGTCGATTGCCTGTGGGAAGCGGCCCCGCCTCGGTCCCCCGCGGATTCGCCGGTTTCCCGGCGCTGGAAGCGGGAGCCGAGGGGCAGGGCCGCGTCCCGGACGCCGGGGCACGTGGGCGGCCGCCCTGCGCTCCCCGAGGCCCAGCCTGGGAGCCTCGGCCCGGGCCGGGCGGGGCGCCGACCTTGGTGACCTTGGTGACCGTGGCCGCCTGCGCCCGCACTGAGCCTGACCTCCCAGCGCGTGGGGCGCTTCGCCCCGGTGATGCCCAGGGGTCCCCCTCCTGCGTTTACGGACCCCTGTCTCCTTCCCAGAGTCAGGCCTGCCCCGGGCACAGAGAAGTGGAATCCGGCCCAGCCCCAGGCGCCCTCTCCACTCCCTGCTCACCAGGCACCTGGGGCACAGCCCCCGCCCCCCAAAGCGGAGGGAAGATGTTTAATAAGCAAAAGTCGCTCCTCACAACTTGTTCATGTGGGAGCCTGGCTGCAGCCTTGCGTGTCTGCGGCGCACAGGCGTGTGAGCGCGTGTGCATGCTTGTGTGCGTGCGTGTGTGCGTGCGTGTGTGCATGCCTGTGTGTGCATGCGTGTGTGCATGCCTGTGTGCATGCCTGTGTGCGCCTGTGTTTGTGTTGTTGGGAGACACCATCATCTCTGAAGCTCTTTGTGGAGGATTTCTTTCCAGATTTCGCTTGGTCTGTTTTAAATAAGGGTCAGAGGTCTGGGCTTCTGTGGGGAAGGAGGACGGGTCACCTCAGATGGACAGGCCAGGAAGTCCCAGGAGGGCAGGTCAGGGGGCCTGGGGGGCTGGGGCGGAGGCCCTGAGCCAGAGCCTCCCCATCTGGCACTGCTGGCGGCAGGCAGGGGGAGGGGGTGTCCTCGGACACCAGGCTCACCAGGCTGCTCCCTGGCTATGGGCCCCACAGAGGGCCCAGGCGCAGGCCTCGGGGCCCCCTCTCCCCTGGGCAGGACAGCTGCCATTTCCGGCTTCTGCCCTGACCGCAGCGGCCGGAGAGAAGGCGAGCATAGCAGCCCAGTCTCTGGGGTTTGCTAGCATGGAAACGCTTTTGTTTTTTGTAGGCACTTAGACTTCCAGCCCAGGCTGGCCAGATGGGAATGCAGGGAGCTCGTGTGCGGGGAAGGGGGAGCGCTGCTTCCAAGCTAACCCCCAGCCACCGCCCAGCCTCTCCCCCAGCCTGGCCTTGTGCAGCCTGAAGGGTCTGGCCACTCAGCCTCCACAAAGCCAAGGAGAGAGGGAGGGGCTTGGGTGCTGCTCCTCCCTCCTCCCTCCCCTCGTGACCGGTGGAAGAGGGGCCCCAGCTCTCAAGGGGAAGCTTGTCTGCTGTCTAGAAGACTTGGGGTCCACCGTGGCCAACTTGGCAACTTATTTACCCCTTTTCTTGGGGAGGCGGGAGCTGGGAACAGTTGTTACAGTCAACACAAGCCCCACCTCTGTCCCGAGGGCCGTAGCATGTGCTGAGAACCAGGGCTTTGGAACCAGACGGTCTGGTGGGGAGCCCCGCTTGGCCCACCAAAGCTTGGGGTCTAGACAGTAAGGACAGTGCAGTGCCCACCTCTCAGATTGTGATGGTCCGTGAAATGCTACATAAAAGCTCGGAGCGAGGCGCCTGGCACAGAGTAGGTGCTCAAAATACAGTGGCCATTATTGGAGCCAGATTGGGTTTGCCGCTCTCCCTGGTGTGACCCAGGATTGCTGCCTTGGGGCCCTGAGACTCTAAGTCTGTCTGTGTCCCAAGGCAGGGCCACCATCTTTGGCACAGACTCGGCTGCCAACCTTCTGTACAACCTGAGGCCAGTCGCTTGCCTTCTTTGGGCCTCAGTCTTCCCATCTGGCAGTTGGGGCATTAATGACAACCACCACCAATGGTGAACTGACGGCACCAGGCACCACACTGAGGTCAGTGGGTTTCCTTGTCTAATTTAGCCTTCAAAACACCCTGAGGGGTGAGTGTGAGGATGACCCCAACTTCACAGATGGGAGGCCCCGGCCTGACAGAGGTGGAGTCCTTGCTGGGGATCACAAGGCTGCCAGGTGGCTCAGAATGCAGAGGTGGTCAGAAGCTGGAGCATCAGCCCCTGAGAGCGTCGGTCATGCTGGTTGCATTACTGTCACCCCACTCTTCCTGCTCATCCTCTGACCTGTATTGTGACTCGGACCACAGCCCCTCCCTCTGCATTTGCACCCTGGGATGCAATCATTCTGGACTCTTCTGAGACTGGGGGGACCTCAGGGGTACGTTGGGAGCTCGAGCAGAGCTAAGTAAGCCCCACACAGTCCCTGCCGGTCAACCTGGCAGCTCACGACAGCTCTCCCAGCCGCCTTGAGCCTCCCTGCTGCTCATACGGAAGGGTTGGGGTCCCTGATACACCCAGGTGGACGCGTGGCATCCAGATGGCGCAGTTAATCGTGCTGGAAGCCGTAAATCTCCGTTACTGTCCCAGCTTCCCCTCTGCTCTGCGGTGCCATCCCCTCCAGGCGCTGGTGGGAGAGGCCCCACCAGCCCCACCCACCCCGGCTTTGTTCCCTCTCAGTGGCCAGGCAGAAATGGCCTGGTTGTGGCGTCCAGTGCCTGCATTTGAATCATGACCCGTCACTTCCTGGCCCTGTGGCTTTGGCCAAGCATTTAACCTGTTGGCCTCAGTTTCCTCATCTGGAAATTCTGGATGGTCAGAGCACCTGCCTGTCCCACAAGGATCAGGTGGCTGGTGTGCCTGAGGGCCCCGCCCTGCCTGGCTCCCTGAGGGTCCTCGGGTGGCACTGGTTACAGCAGGTGCTCTCTCTGTGCTGGGTGACAAATGCGTTAGCTCAGAATCCTCACAGCAGCCCATTATTCCATTATTTACAGGCAAGGAAACTGAGAATGAAAATAGAGAAGTGAGCTGCCCAAGGCCACACAGCCAATTAGCAGAGGAACTGAGATTAAACAGGCAGACCAGTGGCTCTAAAACCCTCCCTGTCACCCTAGGCTCCGGCCCTCCTCACTGGTGCCCCTCTGGGCTGTTAGCTCGGCCTGGATCTGCTTCTCAACCCAGGCCTGACAGACACTGAGTTAATAGGTCCTTAATAAAGCCGCAGAGGCGCAGAGGGGTTTGTACCTTCCGGTGGGGGGGGGGGGGCAGGGGCCAGGGGCCAGGCGCAGCAGATGTGCCCTAATGACATGCTGGGGGAGGGGCGGCAGGGAGGGGCCATGCGGTGAACTGTCTGCTCACCTGTCAGGATGCCTCCTGGTGTAGGGGCCAGTCACTCACCACTCACTCCATATACTCTTCCCTCCATCCATCTGCCCACCAACCTACCTTCCTTCCTTCCTCCCTCCCATCCATCCACCTACCGACCTCCCTTCCTCCCTCCCTCCCTCCCATCCATCCATCCATCCATCCATCCATCCATCCATCCATATCTTTTAATAAACGCCCATCTAGATCCAAACCTTGCATTAGGTGCTGAGGGTCCCTCCCTCCAAGGGCCTCATGCTCCTAAGGGACACTAACTGAACACCTCGCTGCCAGGATGCCAGGAGAGTGATGTGGAGAAAGCCCCGGGGCTGGGCTCTGCAGACCCCCTCAAGCTCTCTGCTGACCTTGGGCAGGTGCTCAGCGTCCTTGTGCATCCGGCGTTCTGTGCTCACACGGCAAGTGGCAGCTGTCCCTGTGTGGCGCTCACGCTGACCTCCCCGCTTAGTCTCCTGCGTCGGTGTGACTCGGGCATGAGAGAGGGCTGAGGCATGTTTGTTTTCTCACCCTCGGTGCCCAGCACCGTGCCCGCCACACAGTGAGCACTCCTTAGAGTGGGTCGAAGGATTGGAGCCATCTGTCCCCAAGCAGTGAGTTCACTCCTGCTCCTGCTCCTACGCCCCTTCCTTACGGAGGGAAACAGGAGGCCTCAGCTCTTGTCTGAGGATTCACACCGCAGGAGCTTCTGTGAAATGCCGGGGCCTTCAGGTTAGAGCTCAGGGTGAGGGGAGGCTTGAGGGACCCCCACAGCCTGCCATCCCAGCCCCTCCCTGCCTGGGCAGACCCCTGACCTGGGCACATGACTGGTCTCGGGGACGGGGGAGGAATGGGGAGGAGGGGCTGGGTGGGCAGTGTGCCCAGGTTCTGCAAGAGCTGCTGGGGTCAGAGAGGACGCTCCACCCGCTGTCCTGTGAGCTGGCTACAGTGCAGGGTGGCCAGGAGGGTGCTCTGTGACCGCTTGGCTGGGCCCTTGTCCCCACTGCTCTCACTGTGTCCCTGTCTGGCCACTAAGCCACTTCCTGCCATTCACTTGGAGGCAGCCAGGTCTCCCAGTCCTGTTGCTGCCATCTGGCTGGATGCTCTGCTCCCAGCCCCCAGGCCCACACCCTGGGCCCCTGCAGGATGCTCAAGCTGGATGAGTCCAGGGGAGTAGTGAGTTCAGCCCTCCCACTTTGCACATGAGAAAGCTGAGGCCCAGAGAGGGAAAGAGGCATGTCCGAGGTTACACAGCGAACCCAGTGTTCTTTAGCTCGCTGTAGCTCGCTGCCCAGCCAGGGGAGAAGACCCACAGACCTTGGCTTTGACCTTGAGGGCGCGGAAAGCACTTGGACTTTAAAGGCAGGAGATTGCCGTGGCTAAGCTGGGGGCAGGCTGTGTGAGCTCAAGCATGTCACCTAACCTCTCTGAACCTCATGGGCTACTGAGGATTCGGTGAGATGACAACTGTGCAGGGTGTGGCTGGACTCAGAGCGCAGGCGCTTTCCTAGGACTGGGGAGCAGAAGCTTCACCTGAGCAAGTGCAACAGATGGAGTTTGTTTTTCTGCGGACATGGTGATTCCCTGCCCTCTTCTACGTTATGAAAAAAATCCTCAGTGTTGTCAAAGGACTGCTGCAGGTTTCACTGGGTAAAGTCAGGGGGACCAGGGCGGCATTCTGCTTTGCCCCTTGAAGCTGTGACAGGTGCTAAGAGGGTAAACAAAACAGCTGGTCCCTAGCCCGGGCCCCCGAAGTACATTCCAGTGGGAGAGACGGGAGCAGACATCAACCGAGGGACCAAATAAATGAGCGAGATCATCACGGAGGGCTCAGCGTGAAGGAGGCATGGAGGCCGGGAGGTGGGGGGCTGAGACCCGCTCCCGAGGGTGCTGGGGGTGAGAAGACTCCTCAAAGCAGGGAGTTGGGTGACTGAAGGGCACTCTAGGTGACATCTGTGTGGCCGGGACAGAGCGGAAGAGGAAGGCCCAGGAATGGGGCCGGTGGAGGACCCAGGTGGGAGATAGTGGCTTGGGCCAGGCTGGTGGCCTTGGGACTGAGAAGAGGCGGGCGTGAGAGCTGGCTGGGCGACGCGGGCCAGGTTGGAGGCTCCAGCCGTGGAGGTCGGCAGGTGGGGAGACCAGGACAAAGCCCGGTTTCTGGACTGGGCCTTGGGGAGATGATGATGCCATTTGCCAGTGTGGACAGTCCAGGGACACCGATGAGCTCAGACAGGTACCTGAGATCATCTTAGCGGGAAGGTCCTGACACTGGTGACCAGTGCCCAAGACCCAAGGGAGTGGCCGGGGACACTGTTAGGACAGGGGACGTGGCCTGCAGCTGTGGGTGGGAGCTGCCCCAGCATCCTCCCAAATCGCCTTCCCCAAGGAAGGATTTGGGTCACCCGTCCCTTCCAGTGTTCCGGACTCATCCCAGAGCATCTGCGGTACAGAATGTTCTGGAATCCTGCAGACTTTTCCTCTGGGCTTAGAAAGTCCTTCAAAGTCCCTGTCTTTGCTCACACATTCCTTGTGTTGGGGCCCATGGGCCCAAGGGGAGGCAGTTTCTAGGGAAGGAAGAGGGTCCCCGGGTGACTCAGGTTTGTCCCCACTCAGCTGTAAAACAGTCATTGCGGACTCGCCTGCACCCTGGGCCTCAGGAGCCCCCCCACCCCTGGTCTAACTGGAAGGGATGCTTGGGGGTGCAGACTGTGGGGTCTTGAGCCGTGGTCCTCCGGGGTATAGAGCTGAGGGGTCCCCGGTTATTCTCCTTGGGGGGGTGGGCCTCTGTATTTTGTGCCCACCACTGGGGGCTGGGCAGGGACTCAGCTGGGCTGTGTCGCTGGGGTTGAGACTGATGGAGGAAGGGGTGTGTGTGTGTGTGTGTGTGAGCGGGAGCCAGCGAGCCTGCCTGAAACCTAATTGTCCGCTGTCTAATCCGTCAGCCGGAGGACAGCTTGCCAGCCCCGCCCGGGCGGGCTGATAAATGCCGCCGAGCCCCCCTGCGCAGAGCCGCCTTAATTGGTATCGGGACGTGCTTGGACTCCGTCCCGCCGCCCTGCCTGCCTCCCCTGCCGCAGCCTCCAGCCCCCAGCCTCCCGGCCCCAGCGGGGCTCATCTGCCGCGCCGCAGCCCGGGAGGAGGCTGTGGGTCCGCTAACAATGGCTCCGCTTGTGTGGCGCCTACTGTGTGTCCAGCCTACGCCCACAAAGCCCCCTGCCTGCCCTCCTCGCTCTCCCGCGGCCCTCTCCGCACACCGAGCCCCCGCCGGCCTGCTCCCCGCAAGCTGGGAGCCGGGGATTCTCAGGGAACGAGGCAGACTCAGCAGACGGGACTCCGCGCCCCCAGGGAGCTCCCTGATAAGGGCAGGAGGGGGCTTGTCCCCAGACAACTGACCCGGCGGGCTTCAGGGTGGTCGTTGACCCCTTGCCCGCTGTAGGAAGTTCAGAGGGGTTTGGAGACCTGCTTAAGGTCACACAGCTAGAAAAGGGGGGACAGAGAGCAGGGTTGCCCTCAAAACAAACATACGATTGGTTCTCGATGTCTTGGGTGTCTGAGTCATTCGGGGTGCACGTTAGAAACGCAGGTGCCCCCCCCTCGGATTTTGAATCTCCATGGATGTCAAGCTGTCCAGTGAGCAGGCCATTCAGGACACCGATGACCGTCGGTTCCCCACGCTCGTGGGAAAAGGGAGGGGCAAAGCTGAGTGGGACAGGGTGACATTCATTCATTCATTCATTCAACCAGGCGTACTGAGCGACCGCCTCGTGCCAGGCCTCGTGCTGGATGCTGGCAGGACTGGCCACGGGATTTGCGGGGTCCCATGCAACAGGAAAAATAGGGGCCCCTTGTCCAAAATGTGTTAGAACTTCAAGATGGCGAAACAGAGCATTAAACCAAGCAGGGGCCCGAGAGGCAGCGCCGGCCGCTGGCCCCTGTCGCCGGCCCTCTGCTGGGGACACCGGGCGGGAGGAGCAGGCGGCAGGCCCAGCCCGGCCTGCTCTGGCCCCTGGCCCTTGGCGGGAATTCTGGGGTTAATGAAAGGTCTGAAACCCGGAGTCCAGACCGCGGTAAGATGGTGGCCGATTCATTCGGAGGCCAAGTCAGACCTCAGACGATGGGAAGCTATTTATGGTGTTATCCGCCCCCCTGGACGCGGACCCGTGGGCGTTTCATTGCAGAGATGCTAACGTGCGGGACCGGGGCGGCCTTGCGGGGGGTGCACCGGGCACATACTCTGCGCGCCGTGTTAGAGGAACAGCTCTGATCCTGGGTGCCTTTGGCGGGGCTTAAGGAGGAGTGACTTGGAATTGCACAGGAGCCGTGTCTACACTGGACAGGCGTAGTCGGTGTGTGGCAGGAACGGGCCTCCTGTTCCCTGGGTGGCAGAGAGAGGGGCTCGCTGATCCGACCCTGGACAAGGCTGGTGGTTGTCACTCTCGTCGCCTACCCAGATATTTTATTTCATATTAAATGGGTCGGGGGAGATGCGAGGTCAAGCAGCGGCGCAGTTTTCTTAAAAAGAGAATAAAACAGCTTTATTGATTATATGTATAATATATGCCCATTGTGATAAAAGTTAATACAAAAGGGGAAATAGCAATAGCCTGACGTCTACCCCGCCGTAGCAGCTTTGTTGACATTTCTGTGACTACCCTTCCTTCCAGATATTTCTAGGTATAGCTTTTATTATTATTTTTCCGAGACAGGCTTCGCCACCCAGTGTTTTGCCGCCGGCTTTTCCCGGTCCCTGAACAGCGTGTTGTGCCCTCTCCCCACACTAAGTCATCGTTTTGGGGGGGACAGGGAAATCCATTGTAAACATGCCCCTTCCCCCTCGAGCAGTCCCCTACTGCGCTGCCGATCCCAGGTTTTCGTGAAAGCTCACGTCCCCACGCTGGCGTCCTGTGCGTGCGTACACGGGCCTGTTTCCTCAGGCCAGACGTGGAACCCGGGTCCCCACGGGGTGGGGACATCTTGCAGGTGGTAGATGCTGCCCGGTTGCCCACACCATAGTCCCTGCCCAGGCCTGTCTCTCCCAGAGTGCCAGCCCCTGGTCAGGAGGAAGAGGGGCCCACCCAGGCCAGGCAGGGGGTCCCGCCAGAGCAGCCCCAAGCTCTGCGGCTGAAGGGGAGCCAGGGAGCCAGCGGGGGAACCGTCAGGGCCCTGTCGCCCCTGTTGTGTGGTTTTCTCTCCTGTGGCCTCCACTAGCTCACAGTTCACCCCCCAGCCTCCATGGAGGCCCCTTGGCTGCCCCCCCAGACTCATCACCCCCTAATCACTTGAGCTCTCTCCTGATTTGCATGTCCTTAGGGCGCCTGATTAACACCCCTTCCCAGGATCCTCCCTGCTCCAGCCACAAGGGCTCTGATTGCCAAGTGGCCTCAACTTCTTTAAAAATAAGATAAATTCTCTCTCATGCAAGTGGAACCATGCTTCCCTGAATGGTGAGACGTGTGTGTGTGTGTGTGTGTGTGTGTGTCTCTCCCAGGAGCCGTGTGGGCATGGAAACCTTGGAAACTTCTGGAAGGAATTAGGCCATTTCTCTAACTGGCAAACCAGAGCTAGGATCTGAGCTCAGCGCTGTGCGATGCCAGGCAGAGCGGCCGCTGACCCCTCCACTGTCTGTCACAGCCGGCTGGGCTGGAGCTGGGGCCCGCGGGGAGGAGGGCGAGGCTGTGACACCCAGCCCTGCGCCCGCGTGGTTGGTGCAGCCTCGCCCCAGGAAGAGAGCCAGAGCTGCGGCCCGGCTGTGTTTCCATACCTGGGGGCTGGGGCGGGGCGAGCCGGTCTCGCTGGAGCAGCCCCAGCACCTTCTGGGCGCGATGCGTGGCCGTGGGCACGGCCCACAGATGTGCCCGTGGATTTCCCTCTCGGGGTCTATCCTCGCGTGCATTCCCGTCTGCATCACTAGAGTGAGGCAAACCTCAGCCGGAGCTCGGGGAAACGCCCTGGGGGTCTGTGAGGGACAGGCCGGTCCGGCGGTGGGCACGGGTGGAGGCCTGGCAGACCCGGTGCCTCTGCCCACCTCCCTCCCGCCTGCGCCTCATTAGGGCCGGGCTGGGAGCCGCGGTTTAACATGCGGGGAGTGTAGCGCTGCCTTTCATCTTCCTGGCTGAGCAGTTTCTCAGACCTGCCTCCGCCTCGCTCTCTCCCGGGTCCTCCCCCCACGGGGAATGGGGGTGGGCAGGGTTTCCGGGCCTTTTGCAGGGCCCTGGGGGAGCGGGGCTGGACTGGACTCTCCCAGGAGTCCCTCCGTCCCCTGGCCGCCTTGGGGGTTTGCTGGGCTGAGCGTGGCTGTCCCCGCCCGGGACCCGCCAGGCCACCTGGCCTTGGAGCAGCTATGCACACGGCCCACTGGCCCGGGCCCAGAACAGGCCCCGCTGGCCTCCAGAACACAGGGGCCGCTGGGGCGCACCTTCCTGGCTGGGGAGCTGACGAGCTGCTCCCCCTCCTCTGGGGATGCCTCACCTCCTTGGGGTGCGGAGGGGGCGGCAGGAGGCACAGAGCAGGCTGGGAACTGCTCCCAATACCAGGCCCTTGGGGTCCAAAGAGCAGGTGCCTGGAACGGCAGCCCCTGGGCCAGCCACAGCCCTCACAGGGGCCGCCCCCCTCTGCTTCTCCTCCCAGCTGCACCCGTGTGTATGCGTGAGCTGAGGGATTCTTGGGCACATTCCCTAAGCTTTTGGGTTTAAGAGACCAATACAATTTTTTAAAAAAACACACCTTGGAGGGCTGACAGGGTGATGCCAGTTTTTAATCTTGCTAGGAAAGGCAATTAAACAAAACAAAAACACACACTAAAAATCCCATCATTAACTATCACTTCATTCGATGAAATAAATTACACTTTAAAACACGAACGGTGTGAAGGGCATGATCTTTGAACGAAGGAGCATTTAAACACTGACTCTTACACTGTAAGACCTGGGAGAGGTTTGCCGGCACCAAGCACCTGGCTCTTGGTTGTGTCTCATGGTCATAAGAGGGCTGCTCCACCTCTGGCCGTCACACCCACATTCCAGGCAGGAAGAAGAGGGGCAGGGGGAAGTCTATTTTCCTTGAAATCTCCGCCTTTTAATTCAAGAAGGGGAGCCTTGCCCAGGATCTCCTGCCTTCATCTCATTGGCTGGACCTGGGTCACATGCCTCCTGTAGCTGCAAGGGAAGCTCACCTCAGGCTCAGGCTCAGGCTCAGGCTCAGGCTCAGGCTCAGGCTCAGGCTCCTTCATCCATCCAGACGGGCCCCACCTTCCGGGAGACCAGTGCTGTCCCTGCCTGTTTTCAGAAGTGGAACCTCAGGCAGAGCTGCCTGCCGGGTGGAATACGGGGCAGCCAGTTCAATGGGAACCTCAGGTAAGCGGTGAATACATTTTCACTGTAAGTACTTGCATGGGACATTCTTAAACTACAGTGTCACTCACTGCTTATTCAAGATGTACATTTAGCTTGGTGTCTGTATTTTATTTGTTAAATCTGCCGACCTGACCCCGAGAGTCTCAGTCTCTGTACCCAGGCGGTGTAAGGGAGGGACAGACTGCGGGCGGGTCTAACGCCACCCTGCTGTGTGGCTTTGGGACTGCAGCCTCTCTGGGTTCCAGAATCCCCGTCTCTGCACGGAGGCCAACCCTCCTTGAAGCTCCCACCCTCAGCTGGGCCAGGGCGCCGTGGAGCACACAGAGCAGCGGCGCTTCAATCCATGGGGGGGGGACCGCCCGGCTGGTCCTTGGCACTGCTTGGCTTTGGAGCCGTATCGACCAGGCAGTGAACCAATGGACTAGCCCTGCTCTCAAGTTAAACTGCACGATTTTGAGGATTCTACAGGGCAAAATGGCTGAATATCAGCACTTTCCTACAGCTCGGCCTAATAACTTTGCACATAAAGAAGAAATGAGATTCCACGACGTCTCTGCCTTGAGGGGCAGAATGAGGACATGCGGGTTTAAATCCTGACTCTGCCTTTTCCCAGCGAGGAGGCCTTCGGCGAGTCACTTCCCCCCCTGAGCCTCAGCTTGTCCCCATCTGTAAAATGGGCCTGTTTGCAGTGAGGGCTCCGCAAGGCATGTTTGTGGTGTAGAGCACTGGGCTCTGCAAGCAGGGTCAGCGTCTTCACGTCCCTGCTGCGCTTCGTAAGCCCCACCCTGCCTGCCTCCTGGTGGAGGCGTCTCCTCGGAGGCACAGGCTTCAGGGGTACGGAGGGGAGTGAGGGTGGGGGTGCTCCACCTCCACAGAGCCGGCCTGGAGACCAGCAGCTTCCCTCTCCCATGCTGCCTGGCATTGCCACAAGCCCAGTGCCCATGTGTCATGCCAGGGCCCTCCATGGGTGCCTTCCCAAAGGCTGCCCGGTAAGGCTGTGCCCACCTTTCCTGTTGCTGGGAGCTGGTGACATAGCCAGCGGGCACCCCAAGGGGGGCTTTGCTTCACACCTCACGCCATTTGTCAGCTCCCCAGGAGCGACCAGCCTGGGGAGTGGAGCCCCCTCTAGCCGGCACCTGAGCACACCTGTTGTCACCGTCCATCGGCAGCGTCTAGACCACAGCGTGAACCCAACAGCCAGGCAGCTGGGGAGTCACTCGGGGTGTTGTCTGTGAGCAGAGGTGGCCTTTGCAGAACTAGGGGAGGGGCGTCTGTCCCACCCCCGACCTCCAGGGCTGCCAGACTGGAGTCCTGACTGTCCCTCTTCGCAGCTGTGATGCCCGTGAGTCACAGCTTTCAGGCCATAAAAGGGGAGCAGCCTCCTCTCTGAAGATCCAAGGCGCTGGCCCCCAACTCTGCCTGGCGCCCTGAGAAAGTGCAACCCAGAGGTGCCGGCAGAATCTGGGCGGGAAGAAGACTGAGGCCGCCACCCCGCGATGGGGGTGGGGGCAGTTAGCCGTGAAGGAGGGGGGCCCTGGTGATGGGAAGCAGCCCCTGCAGACTGTGAGCCCTGGGAGGCCCCTCTCCTCCTGCCCCCTCCCCTCCCCTCCGCATTCCCTCCTGTTCTCTCTCTTCCTCTCACCCTCCCAACTTTGGTTGGAGAACAGGCAGAGGTCCAGCTGGACTGAGCGAGTGTGTGTGTGCACATGTGTGTGTGTGTGCATCGTGCCATGTGCATGTGTGCATGTGTGTGTGCACCGTGCCATGTGCATGTGTGTGTGCATCGTGCCATGTGCATGTGTGTGCACACATGTGCATGTGTGTGTGCATCGTGCCATGTGCACGTGTGTGCGCATCGTGCCATGTGCATGTGTGTTCGGGGGTGTGCATGCATGTACATTTGTGTGCACCGTGCATACGTGTGCCTTTATGCATATGTGCATGTGTGCTTTGTGTCCACGTGTGTGCGTGGGGGCAGGCGCGGGGAGGGGGCCTGCGGGGGCTCGGGAGGGGATTTAAAGCTGCTTTCCCGGCTGCCGCAGTGTGAGCGAGCCTGATAAACAGCCCAGGAACCAGAGCAGAAGTGCTGCGGGCGGCGGGAGGCTGCTATCAGAGCTCCTGGCAGGCTCGCAAAAAGCTGTCCCCGGCCCGCGCCGCTCTATCAGCCCACCGAGGGAGGGCGGGGGCGGGGGGAGGGAGGGAGGGAGGCAGGGAGGGAGGGAGGGAGGGAAAAAGTATTTGCTTCAGCCCTTAATCACGGAATTTGAAATCCCAGCGAGTCGGTGCCATTTATTTTCAGAGGCTGTCAAGGCTGGTTTCAGCATTTAAAAGAAAGGAGAGTGGAAGCCATTTGCATTTCTCCCTCTCGAGCCTGCCTGCCGGGCCCTCCGCTCTCTCCTCCCCCCTCGCGCTCCGCTCACCGCGCAGAGTTGGGGCTGGGTGTCGGGGCAGGAATGCCAGAGTAAGATTTTTCAAGGAGCTTTGGGCATCGGCTGGGGTGGGGACTGCTCCAGCCAGGAGCTAGGGTGTCTGCGTGATTCTGGAGGGCGTGGGGCCCAAGTCTGGTTCAACAGGGCTCCGGGTGGCTGGGTGGCCGAGGGATGGAGGTGGGGGCCCCACTTGGCCAGGGCCGCTGGATTGAGGGTTCCGAGTTTGTCTGCGGGACTTTCCTCTGTCACTCCAAAAGGGGCCCTGGCTCCCAAATTTTCCCCAGACCCAGGGATCCCCACCAGTCCTTCCCGGCTTCTGCATTGGGTTTTGGACCTGCAGGGGCAGCTAGGATACCCCCGGGAGAGCCCCCTGTCTGCACAGATAGAGAAAGAAGCCTGGCAGCTGAGAATGACAGGGTGAGGTCACACCCTGGCAGAATCAGAACAGGGGAGTTGGCTGTATACGTACCGGGCATGTGCTTGATGCAGGCACTGAGGACGAGGGGCTCTGGACAGCGCTGGACAGTGGGCCAGGGGCTGGGTGCGGGTGACTGACGTCAGAGGGGCCGCTGCATTGGGAGCAGGCAGGTGGCTGTGGGAAACTCCATCCCCTCGCGTAGGGAGAGGCTGCTTGGGGCCCTGCTTGGACCGTGGCTAGTTTGGGAAATGGCCTGAGGAAACCAGGGTCCCAAGGTCCCTGCCCTCATCCCCACAGGGGAAGCCCCTCACCTGGCCACCTGGGGGCCCAGGGGTACTGAAACCTTGAGGACAGGACCCTGTCGAGCTGCCCAGTCCTCCCTGCCTCCCTTCCCTGAAGAGGTGGGTGTGGACTGTGTTCCAAAGGTGAAGGGGCATCAGTGGCAAGCTCGGTCCTCTCGCCCTTCTGCACCCTCCGTGGCCCCTGGTTGCTGCCTCCTTCCCTCCAAATTGCCTCCAAGAGCCAGCGGGGGACCCCAAGCCTCAGGCCCACAGATGGAGCCTAAGTCAGCAGGGGTGAGGCTCGTGTTCTGGCCTCACTGCCACCTTCCCAGCCGGGTTTGGGTCCTGGGTCCATCACCACTGGCTGTGCAAAGTCGCTTTAACTTCTCTGGGCCTCGGTTTCCCCATCTGTAAAACAAGGATAATAAGACCACACAAGTCCCTCCTTCACTCCCTCAAAGAAACAAACAAACAAACAGACCGGAAAGTGCTCAGGTCCCCAGAGGCACTTAGGGCAGGAGGGGCTTCTGCCCAGCGAGTGGGTGGTCGGCACAGACACACCACCCGGCTCCTGGGACAGAGCAGACTCCGTCTCTCCCTTCCTCCGAGGGGAGTTGTATTTATTTACGTACCTCCCTGCCCTCCCATAGCCATGCACAGCTCCGGCGGAATCCTAGACTCACGGGCTGAGGCGGAGCTGAGCTGAAAGATGGGGTATGGGCTCCCCAAGGAACAGAGTCTTCCGACACCGTGGCAGGGTTTGCAGCTGGCTCACGAGTCCCCACCCCACCAAGAGCGTTGCGTCCCTGTGGCCTCGCCCCTGAGCAAGCTCTTCCTCAAGCATTTTCTCCCCACGGCTGCTGAGAAGAGATGTACCAGGAGTGAGACCTGATATGCGGGTAGACCCTTAGGGTTTTTCAAAGTATGTTCATAAGCCTTGTTTATAATACGAGACAAGTTTCTTCCCCTCTCAGAGCCTCAGTTTTCTTATATCAATGGGGCTGGGAAGAGGAATGGAGCTAGTGATGTGAGGTTGCTGGCGCCAAGCCGCACGCGTAGTAAATCTTAGCCAGTGTTAACAGCTGTGGCCTGGGGTCAGGGACGCACAACACCTCCCGATGGGCAGAGCATACTGGCACGTCCCCTGACGTCAGCTCGGCCATCTGACTAAGGAAATGCGGGCAGAAGTGACCACATACCAGTGCCCTGCAGAAAGTTCAGAGCCATCCAGTTCTCTGGCTCTTTTCTCTCTGGTGGCCGCATTCTAGATGGAGACTTGCCGCTTCGGCCTGGACCCCCAGATGAAGACGGCGTGTGAAGCAGAGTGGCAAGCAAACATGAAACCTGAACGAAAATAACCCGGGCTGTGATAATCTCCTGATTTCTAGGGAATGCGTGTTATGCAGCATAACCGAGCAAAACCTGACCAATACAGAAATTAGTACCTAGCAGTAGTGGCTACACTGACACATATGAGGCGTTGGCTCTAGAAGCAGGTACCAGGAGACAAGGGAACCGTTACTGAAGGCGGAAGAGATGGTGACCTACGTCATCTAGGGGGAAACAGCTGGGAAGCTTCTTGCCCACGGCAGCTGGCGAAGCTGGTTCTACACTGCGCGCCCGGCTTTCGCCGAAGAGCATGGGAGGTAGAAATGCCCAGCATGTCTTAGTTACTACTCGCTGCATGTTTGGAGTTGAATCACGCCCCCCCCCCCATTCATATGTTGCAGCCCTAACCTCCAGGACCTCAACATGTGACTGTATTTGGAAATGGGGTCCTTGAAGAGGTAATTAAGGTAAAACAAGGTCATCAGGGTGGGCCCTAATCCCATGAGGCTGGGGCCTTGTCAGAAGAGGCAATTGACACGCACACAGGTACGGAGGGGAGGCGGGGTGAAGACACAGGAAGGAGACAGCCATCTACCCGCCATGGGGGGGGGACAGTCTTTCCTGCAGAAGGGGCCAGCCTGCTGACACCTGGATTTCGAACCTCCGCGTCTCCAGAACTTTGAAACAACACATTTCTGCCCAGCCGGGTGTGGCTCAGCGGTTGAGCGTCGACCTGGGATCCAGGCGATCAGGGTTCAATTCCCCGTCAGGGCTTGATCAATGACTCTCTCATCATTGATGTTTCTATCTCTCTCTCCCTCTCCTTTCCTCTCTCTGAACTCAATAAAGATATATTTAAAAAGAAAAAAGAAACACCACATTTCGGTTGTACTTCGTTACAACAGGCCTAGCAAACCCACACACCGCATTTCACAAAACACTGCGGCAAATGAGCGCCAAGGGGACTTAGCCCACCCGCAGCAGGGATGAGAGGGGAGGGGAAACCCAGGCATCTGGGGTTCACAGGGCAGGAAAATGTAAATACTGCTCATCTCTATCCAAAGAGGGAGGAACGGGTGAGGCTCAGAGCCCAGTGCCCGAGGGCCAGGAGCCGTGGGCGTGCCGCAGGTCATCAAGAGGCCACCTGGCCGGCCTGCCAGAAGCTAAGTGGCACCAGCACCCCGTCCCCAGTGGAGCCAGGTGTCTCGCCGATGACCTAGAGGGAGAGCCCGGGGCCGTTTGGGGAACAGCCTGCTCTTTGCATGACACTGGGCAAAACAGACACAGTCCCTGACCCTCTGGCGGTCGGTTGATTCTGCAAAACCTGAGTTACAAATGACATTTTAGTAACACTTCTGACATACTGGCGTATTGGAACACGTGGCGTGATCTCGGAGCAGATATGAATTTCAAATTTAACCGGGTCTGTGTCCCCAGAAACGTACGATTGAGACGTCTAATTGTGAATTTTAAACTTTCTCTAGAGACTCTTCAAAATGGGTGACTCGCACACCGTCAATAAGGAATATCCTAGCCCTGGCCAGTTTGGCTCAGTCGGCCGGAGGACTGCAGGGTCCCGGGTTCGATTCCAGCCCAGGGCATGTACCTGGGCTGCAGGCTCGATCCCCGGACGCTGTTGAGGCGCATGTGGGAGGCAACCAATCGATGTGTCTCTCACATGGATGTTTCTGTCTCTCTCCCCCCCCCCCCACTCTCTAAAAAAAAAAAATCAATGAAAAAAATTTCCTCAGGTGAAGGTTAATAAACAAAAAACTAAAAAGAACATCCTAGGCTTAAGAAAAAAACAATGCGACTAAGAAAGGCTCTTGGCGGCAGAGTCGGCTCAGACGCGGCCTCGGTCCGGGGCGTGTCGTGTCGGGGTGTGGCCGTCACCCGCTTTGTCAAGCCTCCTGCGCGAGCTCGGGGCGCCCGGCGCGACGTCTAGGGAGGTGCGTCTGCAAGGCTTTCGAGGAACAGCCACAGCAAGCTGCTCAGCCCCCAAGGGGGGCCCTCGGGTTGGGTCCTCGTCGATGCGGCCACGGAGCTCGTGGGGCAGGAGGCGCAGAGAAGGGTTTGGCCGCTGAGTGCAGGTCAGGACGAGCGCCTGGGAAGCAGGAGAGGGCGACAGGAAGGCCCCGCAGATGGGCGTTGAAGGGCTTAGGGCTCGGGCACATGCCAACATCCGGAGCTTGTACTGAGGGGCCTGGGCGGCAGGACAGGGCTGTGACTCAGACTCCCCTGAGGTCCGTTGGGAGACTAGTAAATTCAGAGAAAACTCACCTAAATTTCTCCTGAGTGCTGGTGATCAAGTCACTCGGGTAGCGTGAGCCGTGGGGAACGCGGACCCCGGGCTTTTATTTGGGGTCCCCCTGCGCTGCCCAGGTTTCTGTACCTCCCTCCGCACCCCGAAGAATTTAAGGCACCACTACACGGTTCCCCGCCGAGGGTCCCGGGGACGCGTTTGGAATTAACGGGTAATAAATCAGCAAACGATCGGACGGAGAGTCGTGGTCACCCGTCGGACGTGCACGAGGCCCGGGGAGAGGCTCGCGCCCGGGAGCGGGAGGGGGGGGTCCGCCCGAAGGTCCAGAGTGATGGGACGAAAAGCAGCTTCGTCTTCTCCATGGGGCTTGTCTGTGTTTGCCGACAATAAGCGTGTTTTGCTCTCGTATTAAAAAGGAGGTTATGTGGGAGGAAGCAAACAGCCCCTGCTCTAAGGGCGCCTCCAGCTCAGTCGGAGGGGACACGGCTGGCTCGAGAGGCTGGACGTCGGCAAAGGGAGGGTGCTCGATAAATGCTCGGGTTAAATCTTGGCCCGCCCCGGGGGGGGGGACCCCTTCTGAGGACGGCTGCTTTTCTCTACCTCTTCATTGCTCGCTCCTGTAGGTGCCACCGTCCCTCTCTGCAGGGTCCCCGCGGACAAGGCCAGGCGCCTGGACCCAGTCTCTCCACCTAGCGCCGGGTCTGCATCAGCCACGGTTGGCCCACCCCACGTGGGTGGCGGTTTAGTTTCTACCTGGGCGTTGACATCTCCTTCCAGCTCTGAATACTCGGCCTGTTCAGTTTCCAGGGGAACCGGTGCAGCCCGGGGACCTCAGAGGACCGAGTTCAATGAGGCGGCCGTGGCCGTGGCCGTGGCCGTGGCCGAGCAGGGCAGGCAGCGTGGCCCGTCCCTCCCTCTCCTCTCGTCTCCCATCACCGGGCCGGTCCCGCGGGCAGCGCCGGTCCTGGGGCCGCGGCTCCGGCTCCCCCTCCCCTCCCAGCTCCGTCTCTCCTCTTTCCGGCTGCCTCAGCTCCCGCTCAAGGTCACGGAACAAACAGATAAACCCTGTCCCCGGAGCCTGCCACAGAGAGGACGCCTCCAGCTAGCATCCAGCTCTGCGTCAGGGCCAGGGCGCTCTCTTCCCTGCGAATGTGAAGACAGAAAGAACATTCCCGTAGCCATAAAATCAATAAAAATGTTTTGTAGGCAGAGAAGACGCCAAGCAGTTGGCTTTGGTTTGAGGCACAAATAACAAATGGAAATGGTCAGAGCGGGGAGGGAGGGTCGGGGGTAAACTCGGGTGTTCTTGTAGCTCTTAGCGAGACTTTCTTCCACCCGAGGGCCGGCCAGGCGCCGGCCGTGGCGTTGAGAGCGTGGGCTTGGTCCCTGGCTCAGACAGCACGTGGGGTCCCCGTGGAGTCAAGGGCAGGGACGAGCGGGAGAGGAAGACTCAGGACGTTTTCGGCGTTTGGTCCGGTGGCCGGAGCCAGGCCCGTGGCCTTGGAGACCCGGCCTGGGCGGCAACCACCTGATGGGCCTCCTGTCCAAGGGGGAGGAACCGGAGCCCAGCGACGTTAGCGTCGGCCACTCGGGAAGGGTCTTACAGACAATGGCAGGGGTTGGGGACCTTCTCCAAGGGCAGTAGGGAGCCACGGAGGCTTCCGTAGGGGACTCGAGGGGAGTGGTGGAGCGTGCGGCCTGGGCGTGGCTCGGGCGGGAGCGGCCTGGACGGGGAGGGCCTCGCGGAGGCCGCCGCTCTGGCCCACGCTGGGACGGGCTCAAGGGGGCTCACGGGTCCCCGTGTGGGACTGAACCTGGCGGGGGCACCAGGGAGAGAGCAGGGGGTAAGGACGACACCCTGGTTTCCGGGCAAGGTGATGGGGCGTACGAAAGGGGCCCCCCCAAGAGGAGGAAAGGAGGGATTTGGGGGGAGGGTGCGTATTTTTTTAACAATCACACAAGGAAGCATTTGTTTGAGGTTCAACCTGAAATCATACAAATGAAATTGGCATGAACACAAACCCACATTGAACCGTAACAGACAGCGAAAGACAAGTGAAAAACAAAGGCAACTATCGGGCAGCCGTGTACGGTGGGACCCAGGCGCGTCCTGCACGCGAGAAGGTCTTTTACAAAATTATCGTCTTAGAGCAACCGAGACCCGTGTCCAGTGTCGTCCCGCCGGCGGGGTGGCTTCAGCAGTCTCCTCCTGGCCTCTCCGGCGTGTCCTTTAGTTCGGCTGATAACGGTCTTGGTGACGGCCACCCGGTCCGGACGCCTCGCCCTGGCCGCTATGGTCCGCGCATCTCGGTCCCTATCCATAGTTCCCATGGTTGTGCCCGGTCCAGTCGTAGCTGCCATGGCGACGGAGTCCTGACCCCACCACAGGCACCACTGTAAAGCCCACATCCTCGGTCATAATAGTTATTCAACCCTTGGTCCCAGCTTTGGCCCGACCTCGCCAGGCCCCTGGCACCGCCCGGCGGGCACCTCTGCTCCCTCCCGCTGCGGCGGTCGCTGCTTCTACACCTCTCAGGGCTGGGTGGCTTTGATCTCACGCTTCCAGAACCAGTCTGATGACATCTGCTTTCCCACAAGTCCTTCACTGGCCCCTCATCCGCACCTGTGATAGAACAAAAACCCCTTTTTTCATTTGGTTTTGTATCCGTGGGACGTTCATTATTTTCAGCCTCTCCAAAGGCTCCAAATGTTCTTTAATTTGTTCTCCAGAAGTGTCTGGGCTGAATCCACCGCGAAACCCTTCCCGGGGGGGGGGGGTCCTTCCCTTTGAAAGCTTCGGCCCTTTGGGTCTATCAGTTCGCCTCCCGGGTCGTGTTCCTTCGGTCCCAGAACCTTTCCGACGCGAGCAGCGTCTCTGGGAGGCACACACCCAGACCCTCTGGGCCTTCCGGGGCCGGGTCTGCCGGCACTGCGCGGCCCGCGACGCCCCCAAATCCAGGCGAGCACTCAGGCAGGTCTTTGTCGCTAGCACCGCGGCTCAGGTCTCCGCCGAGCACTTTCGGTCACCTTGCCCGCCCGGCTGCGCTGCTCCCGGGTCCCCCTGCGGTGCCCTCCCCCTCCGTCGCTCTGCCCGGCCTTGCCCTCCACGGTGGCCCAGTTGTCAGTCCCAGTGGCGGCTGCAGCGGCCAAGGATACATATTTTTTATCACTTGAATATTTTGGGGGCTCTGGCCAAGTACCATGGGCAGGACACCAAGAAGGACGAGGCCCGGGCCTGACCCAGAGAAGCCGCCCTGAGGGCGGGGCTGTGGGGACCTAACTACGGGGACACCGGGAATTGGGGGGGGGGGGGGGCTGAGGACCGGGATGGGGCTAATTGGGAGGGGTCGTGGCAGGACCAAGACTTGGCCTTCCGTTTCCTACACTTCTCTCCCGCCATCCCGCGTGCCCGGCTCCATGCCAGGCAAGTTGTCCCAGCTTCGTGCCCCGACCCCGCTGCCCACTCCAGCCTCAGTGGGTCTCTCCCTGGCTCTCTGCTGAGCTCCTCCCCCTCGAGCTACAACCAGCATGTGACCTGTCCTTGCCGAGAGGCCTTTGTCTCTTGCCCCCCCCCTCCCCCGTGTCTTTGGGGACTGGTCTCCCTGACACATTTTAGTGGGTCCCTGGATCCCTCCTACCCATTCTCCATGTCTCTGCTTAGATGGTCTTCCTCCCGGAAGCCTTTCTTGGGCCCTAAAAGTGGGCTGGCGGCCCTCTCCTTGCTGAAAAAATGGTCTTTGGATAAATGCGGCAGGAATGGATGAACGGGTGAGGTGTGTTGAGATTGCGGGAGGTGAATGGATGGAGACGGGTGAATGGGTGGGGGACGGCTGGCTGAGTAGATGATGGATGGATGGATGGATGGATGGATGGATGGATGGATGGATGGATGAGTGGGTGGGTGGATGGATGGATGGATGGATGAGGGGGGTGATTGGTTGACTAGTTAGATGGGCGGTGAGCAGAGGGTGAACTGGTTAGGTAGAAGGCAGGACAGACGGATGGGTAGGTAGGTGGGTGGTGGAGGTTGGTGGATAGTGATGGGTGGGTGGGTGGAAGGGAGACTGGATATAAAGAAAGGGAAAGGAGACGGGGTTGGCTCAGGCCTGTGGAAGTCTGTGGAAGGCAAGAGTGTCCCAGGCAGAGGCGGGGTGGGGATCTTTCTCTCTCAAATCCCCCCCCAGCCTCCTCAGAGCACTCTCCTCCCTCCGCCCCGCCGGGAGGGACCCAGCCCTGGGCACTGCAGCCAGCGGTGCCATTGGCACGGGGACCCTTCTCTAGCTTCTCTCTTCCACAGCTCTCCACCCTATGTTTTTTTTTTTCTCATTTTGCCGATTGATCTGATTATTGACAAAGCCCGGAACTCGGGGATGAGCTAAGAGTCCAGGTCTCCCCGTGTCCACTGTCCCTCCACTTCCTTCCTTGCCTTCTGCACCCTTCTCCCAGCCCTGAGCCGGGTACGCGGCCGGGGTGTGGGGGGGGATTGGCTGACGGGGGGGGGCTGACGGGGGTCCCTAGCCAGGGAAGGTGCCCGGGGCCCCACCAGCCGGGTCCCTGCTGCCTGGCGCCGCCCCCACCCGGCAGCGCCGAGTCTCAGCTCAGGTTTGATCGCCTGCCAGGAGCTCCCAAATGTCAGCTGCAGCGTTAGCATCTTTACGAGGACGCCCGAGGCGATCTTTAAGCAGGAAGCCGGGGCCCATGCTGATGAGAGGCGCCCGCTCCGAGCTGACAGCTCCGCCCGCCGCCCCCCAGCCGGGCTCTGGGAGTCCGTGGCCCCCACTCTTCGGGCCTGGACAGCACCTGGGTTTATTTTTAAGCCTGAGTGAAGCAGGGCTTTGCCGGGACTCGAGGTGTATCCCCATCGCCTCCCCCTACCAGGGAGCCCCAGGGGGGCAGGGAGGGGCCCCTCTTGTCACTGCTTCGCCCTTGAGCCCAGCAGGGGCCTGACCGAGGAGCAGTGAATCGCTATTTGTAATATCTGTTAGTTGCGTGAATGCGTGAGCCTCCTAAGTTGCCTGAAGGACCAAATGCTGATGGGCTGCTCCCCTCCTACCCTCACCTTGAGGGGTGACACGCAGAGTGAGGGGCGGGGAGT